>NC_052160.1:17706253-18046902 GCF_902713615.1 Scyliorhinus canicula | reverse complement strand
CTTTTGGAAATGGATTTTCTATGTCATTCCATGGCACACTGGGATCCACACTGCAACTCAGAGGGGCAGGATCATCTCCAGACAGGTCCTACGCTTCTGATATTGGAGCGCCCTTTTCAATTAGCTGCTGCATGCCCCCCAGCCACCGGTGCCCCCCCCCCCACCAACCCCATCACAGGAAGTCTGCTTCTTTGAACTTGAGGAAAGAACAGCTGTGGGGGCTGCCCATTCACTTCCCAGGACGCACAGGAGAATAAAGAGGCAACCTCATAACAAAAATAAGGTTAGAGCAACAGCTGCTACGCTGAGCTAAGGGATCCCTGCAGAGCAATAAAAATAAACAATTTGGTTCTACCTTTGATGGTCCAGCAAGCTGTCAATCACAAAGCTTTTAGCAAGCAATGGGATGTGAATTTCAATGTAAATAATCCAGCTCAAAGCATTCAGCCTCCTAACCATACACACTGACTTCAATACTTCAAAAGACAATGAAATTGACTGGGTGAAAGTCACTTCAAAGGTTTCAACCACTTTAAAGGCATAACTGTCCCCCTCATCTCACAGTCTACTTGGCATACTGGCAGATTTTCACATCCCAGGAAAGACCCATCCTCGTAACCCTGGCGGCTATTGTTGGGAGGGTATTTATCACTTTGCCATTCCTCGGACTGTAAACTGCCAGGTCCACATTCCCCAATACTTGCACCAATTCACACCGGCTGGACTCTATCCTTTGGGTGGGGGGGGGGGGGGGGGGGGCATCCCAGCTGCCATGTAGATAGTGCATCCTGACCAGCAATGATATGTAAAATAACTCTAATTTTGCATGTTCCCGTTTAGTCAGGTTGGGAAGCCCGATTGTGGCATTGGGAACCCGCTGTGGCCGGCGGGGTGGGAGATATGATTTTGCCCCGCTGCGGGATTCTTTGCCCGATGAGTATTCCCAGTCTTAGAGGTGGGGGGCTGGTCAAATTACTTTATCTTCATCTACATTTATGTAGATTTGGATTCTCCAGTCCTCCAACTGCGTGTTTCTCAGTGGCCCACCATTCACTGGCGGTGGGATTTTTTATTCTAGCCCCCTGTCAATGGGATTTCCCATTGAATCCACCCATGCCGCTGGGAAACCCATGGGTGGGTGCGTTGCCTGTGGGAAAAGAGAATCAGCCCATATACAGTAATTAGCCATGGCTCAGTGATACATTCCATACATCTAAGTCAGGTTGAATGCGGGTTGAAATTCCAGCCCAGAAAGCACAAAATGCAGGCTGAAAATAGTACTGAGGATGTACTGCACGATTGTAGGAGCTGTGCTTTGTTTGAAACATTAAACCAAGAACCCATCGGTATAAAGGATTCTATGGCACTATTTTGAATAAACATTAGGGGAGTTATCCACAGTGTTCTCGTCAATATTCATCCCTCAACCACTAAAACATTATCACATTGCTCTGTGCAAAAACATTGCATATTTCCTTCAGTATGACTGGAACAGGATTTATTTCTCTTTCAATTTTTTTTACAATTAAGTGACAATTTAGCTTGGCCAATCCACCTACCCTGCACATCTTTGGGTTGTGGGGGTGAGACCCACGCAGACACAAGGAGAATGTGCAAACTCCACATGGACAGTGACCCGGGACTGGGAGCGAACACAGGTTCTCAACGCCATGAAGCAGCAGTGCTAACCACTGCCACACCGTGCCACTGTACGACTGAGAGTACATTCCAAGGAGGTCTTTGTTCTCACAAGCTGCTTTGCAACTTACCAAGATTGCAAAAGTTGCTATTATAAGTGGAAATCTTACTTTCTTGACTTTCATGACACAAAAGAAGAAGTTACACAAGTTGAATTTTCCCCAGTCCAGCAGACATGATTTTTCAGTTACGGTGGGGGCTCACGTCAGACCTGCTCCGCAACATGTTCCCACCTCCATGCACTTTTACTAGAGGCAAACACTCAGCAACAATGGCAGCCTGCCTTGCAGCAGTGGGTAGCCAATGAAATCACTTAATGGGGAAATTAATCCAGATTGTCAAAATGGACGGAAATTTTTCTGATGGCACACGATGGCCGGGAAATAGAACAGAGGTGGTTTTGTAGTGGTGGGTCTGAGCTATGAACCATGTGAGGACTTTTATAAAGTGCTGGCGTTAAATTACAGTGCTCGGGTCCCCTAAGCAGAAGACAGAACTACAGTCAATTCATGGAGACTGATAGATTCGCAAAAGTGACTCTCACAGCTATGCCATCTATTGCCCTCCTATGAAGGTGATGCTACCACCCACACTGTAGAGTGGGCCAGTAGCCCAACCCACAGGCTGCACAGAATAGACTTCCTGATTTTGTAACCCAACTGCTGTCCTGGAGGGGCTACTGGAGGCAGCTTTTTAATTGGCAGCCTCCAGGAAGTTGGCACCCAATATCCTGCCATGGAATTGAGCCAAAATCAGAATTGTGACACGCACAGGAAAATTTCAGACCAAAGTGTGATTAATTTGAAAACAGCACCACTTTTGCAGTGGTACTCTTGAATGTGTTTCAATGATACTCCAAGTATTTGACAGACAAGACTGTGAGTGATTTCTCCCCATGCATAAAATATTTAGTCTAAATCACACTCACTGTCAATTGTTTTACATGTACTGGTGATTCAAGTCTTATTGACTCCTGGCTAGCCTCTGCAGCTCTGCCATCAAGGATAGGGGTTTGCCCGATGTTGCTCGTTGATGCTCCTTGGGCCCGTAACATTTCCAGCTCTATTTCTGCATCAAGTTCTGCATCCTCTTTGGCTTCCTTGTTGCTCTCCTCCAAGTGTTTCATTAGAACTGCGACCACAACATTGACCAGCACAAACTGAGCGATTAGAACAAAAGTGACAAAGTACACAGGAGAGAAGAAGGGGAGGTACGTGAGGCAGTGCCTATCATCACTTCCACATTCTCGCAATGTATCCTGTGGAAATACAGAACAGCAAAGAATATTTTTTTAGGAACAACTTAAATTTATGCACCACCTTCAACATTGCAAGATTTCCCAAAGTATTCAGAGTGGTGAAAATGGATCGTGAGCAGTAATGGAAGAGCTCAGGAAGGTGAGCACAGAAATGGTGGAAAAGTTTGGCTTTGATGGGGCTTTCGATGTGGGGAGACAGATATAAAGGTGAGCGATTTAACAATAGGTTGGGGCTAAGATAACTGAAGACCTTGCCACTGAGGGCAGAGAGAAGTAGAGGTCAAAGAGCACAGGGTACATATCAGCACATTGGACTGGAGGAGGTTTCAGAGGTAGGGTCTTGGGAGTTTGTAAATGAGGGGAAGGATTTTGAATTCAGTGTATTGAAGGGCAGGGAGGATAGAAGTAACGAGCAGCAAGTGTTAGTGTGATACAAGATGCACATGCATTATTTTGAATTGAGTTCCAGTGCATGTAGGATAGATGATGAGAATAGATTAGGAATATGCAAGATGTGTGGGGCTCTTATTGCCTGCATAAATGCAAAATAATGCTCTTTTTACTCTTACCTGCGAATCATAAACCATATTATTCTACATTGATGTTGTAAAGATAATCTATTCAGTGAATGTAATCATTTTACTGTCTGTAGCAATATTCAAATTATGTCACAATTCTACCTTGAAATTAGACTGAACAACATAAGACTTGAAAGTAATCTTCCTCTTAAGGTTATACCCATAAACCAATCCCATTTCATTAATGCAACCTATGACTCCACCAGAACTCAGATAGCAAATTTGATATCTATTGGTACTCAACTATATAATCCAACATTTATTCAGTATTGTTCTAATTTGGATCACTCTGAAATAACCTACTCGGCATTTACTTCGACTAGGTGACTCGATTCAGAACACTGATTGCTATTTTTTATAATCTTCTTAGGACACTGATCTGAGCATTTATAAACCACCTCTTCCTGTGGCTCATGTGTCCAGTTCAATCATAATTACAGTAATTTTACTGAGATCTTTGGCATTTAAAAAAAGAAAAGCCTCATCTCTTGTGAAGGTCATATTGTATCCTATGCACACACTGCACACGCAGGGGTCATTATTCTGAAAGAAGATTAGTAGTTCAAATGACCACAAGGTACGGTAGTACAGTTTCATCCCTATCATTTCAGAGCTCAGCGAAAACCTGTAGCTTGAGATAACTGTGCAGTGATATTGAGGATATAATTAACTATAATTTTTCAAGGCACGGGCAGCCCACTGCATGAATTTTAGCAGAATGATAAACTGAAAAGCGAGATGAGAAATAGAAAGTCTAGAATTAGCGTTATTTCTACAGTATGGCGGGGGGGGGGGGGGGGGGGGGGGGGGGGATATCAGCCCCTTACTCTCTGTAGCTTGTTTGTGGATTAAATACCTTGCAAAGATCGCAATCAACCCGTGGAATATGATTAGGTTTTTTTTGAATTTACAGCAAGTTCTTTGGTATGGTCCCCATAATTGTGCCCGTCTCCTTTTGAACTATCATCCCTGTCAATTTCACAAATCCAGGCTTAAGCAGCGTGCCGTTAAACCTTACAGCAGGCCTGTCAGAAAAATCATTGACTACTCAATCTGAATGTGCTATAATTGACAAGAGGGTTCGATAGATAAGTTTAAGGCATCTTTAAAATACTACTTGAATTTAACGCCCAGATTAAACATGCTTGCTCATATTTGGGTGGAAGTGTTATCAGCATGATACTGCTTCCCAAAGAAGGTCCTGAGAATGAATAACTAACAGTGAAAATGCAAAGTGAATTCTTTTGTGACATACATTCCCTTCCTTTAAGTTTGTATATTACTCCAAGACTGAGACCTGGTGAGCTGTTCCTATCTATATTTTTGTCAATGCTGTTCTGTATCCAAATGAAGGGAATATCCCTGAAAACTGTCTCTGGTGCCTTGCCTTTCAGTTACTTTTTCCTCCTTTTTGGGCTGCCCTCTATTGCCCTATTTCATGCCTCTCCCAGACAGCTCAACTGAGGTCAGATAGTTACTGTGAAGAAAATCTAGATAAAATCCCAGATTCATTGTTTGGCACCGATAAGCCACGCTCATCTGGAATATATCTACTCAAATAAAAAATAAATAGAATGATCAACAATCAGCCATATATCCTACCGACACAGAGCATTAAAATTCAACCACATTGGGTGTGATTTAACCACTGTATTGCGCCCCGTGTGGATCTGGGGCACCAGTTAAATAGCGGGAAAGGCCCAGAGTGAATCAGTTTGCCACCTAACCGGCCCTCTCCCAAAAGCGAGTTCCGGATCACGCCCAAAAATGGCAAGCATATCGTACACCCTCATTTCCATTAATTTCTATCTCATTAGCAAGATTGAAGTCGAATGCAATGGACTCCTGGGACTTAACCTACTCCCCAGCGAGAAGGCATCCGTGCATCATTTAGTCCTTTCTGAAAACACAAAGTTGGTGCAATGGCTGCTGATAGGATCTGAGGAGGTGAGTAGCCATTTCCATTTCCAGCATGCAGCTCAAGGGCACACACAGTGGGGGGTGGGCTTGGTCGGGGGTTAAAGTGTTCCAAGTCGGGGGTCGCCTTCGGGCCGGGGGGGGCGCTTGAGGAGCTTTTCGTCTGTGAAGCCTTCAAGCCATCTTTAAATATTGAGGATGCCCATACAGGGGCAACTACAGCTGCTGCCTGTCTGTCCTACCAAACACTTCCAGGACTAAGCTCTGCTCTTGGTTCTCTGCTGAAGGTCACTTTAACTCCGTTTGACTGTCATCAGCCTCTAGCTTCACAGCTGAAGACTATTGCGAATGAGGAATTGGCCTACTTAGTTGTGAGAGCACTTCATTAACAGGAAGGGGTTCCGCTCCCTGAATGTTCGACTTGCTTGTGACCACCATCTCCGGATGCATGCATGACAGCTACATTCTGGGACACTTGGAGATCCCCAGTGTCTTCAGAGGACCACACTCGGATGACAGGTTGGCTCTTGGGGGGATAAGAGGTATAAGAGGAACTTGCTGAGGTATTTCAGCTCCTTCCTACTCCCATCCCTCCTTTCCCCTACACTCCCTCTCACAGCATTCCCCTCATTCCCACACAATCCCCCAGCCCCTGCATTACCCTCTTTCCCACCCAATTCCCTCTCCCCCAATCCCTCCTTCCCCATCCCCCATTGTCTGAACCATGGTGTTGACACCCTCAGCAATGCTTCTCAATGACTGGGCCATGCTCTGACATGCCTTGGCAATGTTCACCAGTGTCTGGAACATGCCCCTCAGTCATGATCGTCACAGACTGAGACATGCCTTGGACACCACCACTCAAGTGCTCCAGGCTTTCCACTGTGGTCGCAACCCTAGCAGAATTGACCTCAGTGCCCCGCATTGTCGGCATCATTTCCTGCGCCCGTAGACTTTGGGACCCATCAATTATTGATAATAATAATCGCTTATTGTCACAAGTAGGCTTCAATGAAGTTACCGTGAAAAGCGCCCGTCTCCACATTCCGGTGCCTGTTCGGGGAGGCTGGTACGGGAATTGAACCCGCACTGCTGGCATTGTTCTGCATTACAAACCAGTGATTTAGCCCACTGTGCTAAACCAGCCCCTTGGCCAATTGGCCAAGAACTCACTAGAATGTTGTTGACATCCCCTCCTGAATATCACGGCTGTGTCCTACCATCAGCATCAGCTCTGGCATAACCTTGTTCAAATACTCAGGGCGCGATTCTCTGCCCCCCATGCCGGGTGGGAGAAGGGAGAATAGCGGGAGGGCCTCCCCACATTTTTCACGCCCTCCCGCTATTCTCCACCCCCCCCCCCCCACGCCCGACCCACGCCATGAATTGCCGCTCGCCGTTTATTACTGCGAGCGGCGATTCTCAGAGGCCGATGGGCCAAGCGGCCGGGCCTTAGCGCCTGTTTCAACACGGCAGCAAACACACCTTTTGTTTGCACTGGAGTGCTGAGCTTGTGGCATTTGAGTGCTACAGTGAGAGTTTGGTGACTGAGGGAGTGCTGAGCTTGTGGCACTTGAGTGCTACAGTGAGAGTTTGGTGACTGAGGGAGTTAGGTGAGGAGGGCGTAAGGTGCTCCTTACATTTCATTTCCTATATTTATCAAAGAGTGTGAAGGGAGCCAGGAGTTTAGAGTACAGCTGACTGGAAGCAGAGTCGGTGGGCGGAGGTCCAGTTGGTCCACGGGGCAGCTAATTCTGTAAAGTAAGAGGGGATGGAGGCTAGGGCAGTTGCATGCTCCTCCTGTAGGATGTGGGTGGTGAGGGATACCACTGGTGTCCCCGTTGACTATACCTGCGGGAAGTGCACCCAACTCCAGCTCCTCAGAGACCGTGTTAAGGAACTGGAGCTGGAGCTGGATGAACTTCGGATCATCCGGGAGGCAGAGGGGGTTATCGAGAAGAGTTGCAGGGAGGTAGCCACACCAAAGGTACTGGACAAGAGTAGCTGGGTTACAGCCAGGGGAAAGAAAACTAACAGGCAGACAGTGCAGGGGTCCCTCGTGGCCGTTCCCCTTCAAAACAAGTATACCGTTTTGGATGCTGTTGGGGGGTATGACCTATCGGGGGAAGGCCCCAGCGGCCAGGTCTCTGGAACTGAGTCTGGCTCTGGGGCTCAGAAGGGAAGGGGGGAGCATAGAAAAGCAATAGTAATAGGAGATTCAATGGTTAGGGGAATAGATAGGAGATTCTGTGGTCGCGAGCGAGACTCCCGAAAGGTATGTTGCCTCCCGGGTGCCAGGGCCAGGGATGTCTTGGATCGTGTCTTCAGGATCCTGAAGGGGGAGGGTGAGCAGCCAGAAGTCGTGGTGCACATTGGTACCAACGACGTAGGTAGGAAAAAGGGTGTGGAGGTAATAAACAAGTTTAGGGAGTTAGGCTGGAAGTTAAAGGCCAGGACAGACAGAGTTGTCATCTCTGGTTTGTTGCCGGTGCCACGTGATAGCGAGGCTAGGAATAGGGAGAGAGTGCAGTTGAACACGTGGTTGCAGGAATGGTGTAGGAGGGAGGGCTTCAGGTATTTGGATAATTGGAGCGCATTCTGGGGAAGGTGGGACCTGTACAAGCAGGACGGGTTGCATCTGAACCAGAGGGGTACCAATATCCTGGGGGGGAGGTTTTCTAGTACTCTTCGGGAGGGTTTAAAATAATTTGGCAGGGGAATGGGAACCGGATCTGTAGTCCAGCAACTAAAGAAGCCGATATTCAGGACGCCAAAGCATGTAGTGATGCAGTGGGGAAGGTAACACTGACAAAGGAGAGTACTTGCAGGCAAGGAGATGGGTTGAAGTGTGTATACTTTAATGCAAGAAGCATCAGGAATAAGGTGGGTGAACTTAAGGCATGGATCGGTACTTGGGACTACGATGTGGTGGCCATCACGGAAACCTGGATAGAAGAGGGGCAGAAATGGTTGTTGGAGGTCCCTGGTTATAGATGTTTCAACAAGATTAGGGAGGATGGTAAAAGAGGTGGGGGGGGGGGGGGGGCATTGTTAATTAGAGATAGTATAACAGCTGCAGAAAGGCAGTTCGAGGGGGATCTGCCTACTGAGGTAATATGGGTTGAAGTCAGAAATAGGAAAGGAGCAGTCACCTTGTTGGGAGTTTTCTATAGGCCCCCCAATAGCCGCAGAGATGTGGAGGAACAGATTGGGAAACAGATTTTGGAAAGGTGCATGAGTCACAGGGTAGTAGTCATGGGTGACTTCAACTTCCCAAACATTGAGTGGAAACTCTTTAGATCAAATAGTTTGGATGGGGTAGTGTGTGTGCAGTGTGTCCAGGAAGCTTTTCTAACACAGTATGTAGATTGTCCGACCAGAGGGGAGGCCATATTGGATTTAGTACTTGGTAATGAACCAGGGCAGGTGATAGATTTGTTAGTTACTCCCTAAATGCCTCATTTATCTTTCCTGGCTCTGACACCACATCCCCAGCCCCATTCCGTATCTTCAATATTTCCCTGGACGCAGCCTGCCTCCGCAGCTGGTGCACCGGCATGCAGCTCGCTTTCTCCCCATACTCGGATTGCACCCCGCTTGCCCGACGCAGTTGCCCGACCGCCCTCCCTGTTGTCAGCCTGTCAAACTGCCCCTGCAACGTTTTCCTCCTCGCCCATCCCTTCACGGTGGGCACCCTCGAATATTCCCTGTCCACCTCAACTATCTTGCTCACGAGACTGTCATGTTCCTCCCTCCTTTCTCTATCTGCACAAGCCTTAAACAAAATAAAGCTCCCCCTTGTTAATGGCGAGATGCTGAAGCACGAATCTGGTGATCAAGAAACACCCTGCCAAACGTGCCCAACAGTACACTTTTCCATTAAATCATGCCCTTTATTTCAGAATATTACATCTTAATATATTTCTGAAGATTTTGGGTCGATATTGATAATTACTTGTGAACAAAGTGAGTTGAATATAAATACTGATAAATTAGATCATTTAATTTCATTGGACATTCTAATTAATAGGTACCTGGTGTATTATTAATGCTTGAGCTTAACAGCTCAGTGGAAGTAATTACATACCTTCATTATTCCATTCCAGTTATCACCAGTAGAAACACGGAATAAAGTAAGAAATGCCATACCGAAATTTTCAAATGTTGCGTGTCGACTCAAGCCTTCACATGGATTTTCATCATTACAAACTGAAAAGCAAAATAATACGATAAAAGACTACTAAAATGTGGTCTTACTGATCATTCTCTTTTATTTGAATTTCCATTGTTTTGTGGTAACCTTTTACTGGGACATATTTTAAAAGGGAGAATTAAATGTGATAGATTTTCACATTTAACGTTTGAAATATTTTATTTTTAAACAGTACCCATCGGGCAGTTTAACTAAAATAAATAACCGTATGTTCTTGTATGTAAGCTTTTATATAAACCACACAAATTACAAATACTACTTATTGCCCTTGGCGGCTATAACAGGAATATTAATCAAATAAATTCTCACCCAGCTTTCCAAAGAGCTCAACTCCAAGAGCCGCATAGATAAAAAACAAAAGCATGAACAATAAGCCGAGATTTCCCACCTGAAAGGCAAAAAAAGGATATTTTGTACAATGCAGAGAGATGATAGCATTAATGCACAGAAACTTGTGACATCATTCCAATGTTGCAGGGCTATAGGAAAAAGAGCAGCTTTGAGGATAGTTGATATCTCTTTCGAGGAGCTAGTACAAACACAAATGGGCTGAAGAGCCTCCTTCTACAGTATAAGATTTAAAAAAACAAGGTCACCCTGGTTGGAGTCATACCTGGCACAAAGGAATGTGGTTGTGGTGGTTGGAGGCCAATCATCTCTGCTCCAAGACGTCCCTGCAGGAGTTCCTCAGGGTAATGTCCTAGGCCCAACCATCTTCAGCTGCTTCATCAATGACCTCCCTTCCATCATAAGGTCAGAAGTGGGGATGTTTGCGGATGACTGCACAATGTTCAGCACCATTGGCAACTCCTCAAATAATGAAGCAGTCCATGTTCAAATGCAGCAAGACCTGGACAATATCCAGGCGTGGGCTGATAAGTGGCAAGTTACATTCACGCCACACAAGTACCAGGCAAGAGAGGATCTAACCATCGCCCCTTGACATTCAATGACATTACCATCACTGAATCCCGCACAATCAACGTCTTGGAGGTTACCATTGATCAGAAACTGGACTGGACTAGCCACATTAATACTGTGGCTACCAGGGCTGGTCAAAGGCTAGGAATCCTATGGCGAGTAACTCACCACCTGATCCCTCCCCGCTCCCCCCCGAAGCCTGTCCACCATCTACTCGGCACAAGTCAGTATGTAATGGAATACTCTCCACTTGCCTGGATGAGTGCAGCTCCAACAGCACTCATGAAGCTCGACACCATCCAGGACAAAGCAGCCCACTTGATCGCTCCTCCTTCCTCAAACATTCAAAACCTCCACCACCGATGAACAGTGGCATACCTGTGTATCATCTACAAGATGCACTGCAGTAACTCACCAAGGTTCCTTCCAAACCTCCCAAACCCACAACCACTACCAGCTGGAAGGAAAAGAACAGCAGATACCTGGGAACCCCACCACCTGGAGTTTCCTCTCCAGACATTCACCACCCTCACTTGGAAATATATCTCCGTTCCTTCACTGTCGCTGCGATAAAATCCTGGAATTCCACCCCTGAGAGAACATGGGTGTACCGACACCTCAAGGACTGCAGCGGTTCAAGAAGACAGCTCACCACCACCTTCTGAAGGGCAACTAGGGCTGGGCAATAAATGCTGGCCTAACCAGCGATGCCCACATCCTGTAAACAAATTTTTTAAAAATCAGAAGGGAAAGTCAAAGAGGAAGAGGTAATGACAGAAGCAAAGGAAAGAGAGAGAGAGCAGAGAGCGAAAAAGAGAGGAAGGCAATGGCAGAAGCAAAGGAAAAGGAGAAAGAGGCAATGGAAGAGAAGAGAGTAAAGAGAGAGAATTTGAACTTCAGAAAATAGACCTGAAGGGGAGGGAGATGGAAAGGCATAGAGCATCTCAACTTCAAAGGTTAGAGTTAAGAGCTCGTCCAAATCCTAGTGGGATATGTTTAAATACATTCAAGTACTGCCAAAGTTTGATGAGTGAGATCCGGAAGCATTTTTTAAAATCGCACTGAAGAAAGTAGCTAAACAATTGAATTGGCCAAACACCATGTCGATTTTGTTGGTTAAATCAAAATTAGTATGCAAAGCTAGCAAAGTGTCTGCATCACACTAGATGAGGTAACTAGGGATAATGACAAGGGGAGAAAAGAAGTGTATATGAACTAGTGCCAGAAGCATATGGACAGAAGTTTAGAAATATAAGGAACGGACTAGCTTAGACATAGATAGGACTTGAAATAATAAAATAAATAACTTTAACAGGTGGATAAGAACATTTAAAATAGACCTAAATTATGGAACTCATAGAGAAATTATTATTCTGGAGGAATTTAAAGATTCACTTCCTGCAGTGGTAAGAATTCATGGGGAAGAGCAAAGGATTAAATCTGCTAGCTAGGCAGCAAAAATGGCACATTATTTTGAATTGAGTTTGATTTGCGACTTCATTTTCCATCTGTGAAGGAAAGAACTTTGGGAAATGAAAAATGCACAGGCGGTCAAGGCAAAGGAGGTACAATTGGAGATAGTAAAGACATTTTAAGGAGACATTAAAGAGATTAAAGAGGTTTAAAAGAAAACTTGTGAGCATGGAAGAGTGATTAGAAAATCTAAATGTTTCATTGAAATAAAGTTGGACACACAAAGTTGTAGTGTTGGTGGATTAAGAAAATTACTGGGAAGACAGAGGGCGTGATCTAAAAATAAACCCAGAGTCCATTCTGAGCAGGTTTAGAAGGATTCTTCCCAGCGATGAATGATCCCGCTATCTAACAGCACTCTGGTTTTCTTTTCCAACCTTCAATGTGGAATTCCCCGCTGAGGCCATATACAGTTGCACCTCTTACACTGAAGAGCTCCGTTCGTCGGTGCAAGAAGAGATTGGGGTGCTGATGTAACGTCCGGAACCTCCAACTGACCTATTGGGGGGTCTTTGAGCCCCCCATGCCCCACTTCAAATGGGCTGAATCCCTGGCATAGGCAATATGCCACCTAGTCACCTTGGCATTGCCAGCCTGGCAGTTCCAAGCTGGCAGTGTCAAAGTGCCCAGGTGGCACCAGCAGTGCCAAGGTGCCACGTTGAAATCACCTTGGAGATCCTGACAAGCCCCGTTCTGCCTCACCCACATTTATAGGGACCTGAGCTAAATGACACCCAGCTGAATTCTCCTCGGCAAGACCGGTAGATCCCGGCAGCAGTTAGATCTGGCGTTGGCAGAGTAAAGTGAGCTTTTAAGCTCACTTAACTCTGCAAGTCTGTGTCCCATCCATTAATGATCCTTTGTGGCCCCAACCCCTCAAGGCCCCATCCCTTGGAAGTGCCATGTTGGCATTGCCATAGTACCGGGGGCAGTGCAAGGGACTCCCCTGCCATGTCCCAGACTAGTAGGATTTCATGATGCAGTTGGGGGGGGGGGGGGGGGGGGGGGGGGAAGAGGGAGAGAGAGAGAGAGAGGAGTGTTCTATTTTTGTACCCATGGCAGCCTTTGAATATGATGCCCTGTCTTAAAAAACTAAGGACGCGATCTACCCAAATGGGAACAGAGACCCACAGCACACATGATTAGCCGAGGGTTTCTCTGCATGGCGCTAACAAACGGCCATTTGGGTAGATTGGGGGCCTTGGCGGGGAATGCGCAGCCAAGGCCGCACTTAATACCATTTTCTGCTCGCCATGGCTCAGGACAGGGAGCGATCAGGACGCCATTTTTAAACTATGTCTCGATTTCTAGACTCCCCTGGTGCGACCAGCTGGCAAGGCCACTTGGGCACCTTGGCAGTGCCAGCCGAGACCTGGCAGTACCCCTTCCAGCTTGCAGTGCCACCTGGGCACCTTGGAAGTGCCCGGCTGTTATGCATGTGGCACTGCCAGGCAGTGCCAAGGTGCCACCAGCAGTGCCAGTGTAACACCCCTTCCAAAGAGGAAGCGCCTGGGGGCCTTCAATCCCCTAGGAGACTTGCATGAGTGCTGTTCCATCTGGTCCCCATTTGTGGAGGCCAGCACTAAACAATGCACCAGGTTGCAGTAATCAAGAATATGTTTTCAAATTGGCAGCAATACAGGGAGCATCAAACTGACTTTTTGTTGCAATTAGGAAGCACCATGTCATCTTTAGAATATGCACTTTTGAGTGGCTGGAAAATTGACAGTAAATTGCTTGACTATCATCTAAGGAACAATTAAGGAAACTGTGTGATGAAATGCTCTCCACTTGCCTGGATGAGTGCAATTTTTAATACATGCACCATCTTCACTGGTTAAGCCAGCATTTATTGCCCATCCCGAATTGCCCTTGAGAAGGTGATAGTGAGCTGCCTTCTTGAACCACGTCTATGTGGTGTAGGTACACCACAATGCTGTTAGGAAGGGAGTTCCAGGATTTTGATCAGGGACAGCGAAGGAATGGTGATACATTTCAAAGTCTGGAAGGTGAGTGGCTTGGGGGTAAATTCCTATTGGTGGTGTTCCCATCCATCTGTTGCTCATGTCCTTCTAGATGCTTGTGATTGTGGATGTGGAAGGTGCTGTCTCAGGAACCTGTATCTTGTACATAGTACACACTCTGCCACTGTACACCGGTGGGGAACAGAGTTAATGTTTGTGGATAGGGTGCCAACCAAGTGGGCTGCTTTGTCCTGGATGATGTGGAGCTTCTTGAGTGTTGTTAGAGCTGCACTCATCCACACAAGTGGTGAGTATTCCATCACATTCCTGACTTGTGCCTTGTAAATTGTGGACAGGCTTTGGGGAGTCAGGAGGTGAGTTACTCGTCAAAGCACTCCTAGCCTCTGACCTGTTCTTGTCGCCACAGTATTTATGTGGCTAGTCTAGTTAAGTATCAGAGATGGAAATGCCATTGAATGTCAAAGGTGATGGTTAGATTTCCTCTTGTTGGAAACTGTCATTGCCCGGCATTTGTGTCACGTGAATGTTTCTTGTCACTTGTAAGCATCTGCAAACCATCCAGGATCTGCCACCTTCTTTTCATTCATTCATGGGATTTGAGAGTCGCTGGCATTTGTTATGCACTCCTAATTGCTCTCGAGACTGTAAAGTACAATGGCCTACTTGAATCACTGCAGTTCCTGTGGTGTAGGTTCATCCACAGTGCTTTTGGGGAGAGTGTTCCAGGATTTTGACACAGCAACAGTGAAGGAACAGAGATATAGTTCTAAGGCAGGATGGTGTGTGATTTAGAGAACTTGTAAGTTGGTGTTCACATACTTGTCAGTATCGAAGGAGTTGCATATGGTACTGAGCACTGTGCAATCATCAATGAACATACCCACTTCTGACCTTTTGATGAAGCAGCAGATGTTTAGCAGGGGTTTAGGACTCTACCCGGACAAACTTCTACATCTGGGACTGAGGTGATTGGCCTTCATCAACCACAACTATCTCACTTTATGCTAGTATGACCCCCAAACTGTGGAGAGTTTCCCCGATTCCCAGTACTTCAATATTGCCTTGATACCACATGCTTAAATGGTGCCTTGATTCCAGGGCAGTCACTCTCACCACACCCCTGGAATTCAGCTCTTTTGTCCAGTATGACTGTGCCCTATTTATGCTACATTCTTAAAACTCTTCCACATTCTTACAAAATACAAGCAAGGTTGCATAGCTTGGGGAACTAGCCTTTAAAACAGAGATCATGAGTTCTGAATCAGAGAAATTTAACATGGCTAATGATAACGCAGGAGGGTGATTAGCATAATATGAACGACCCTGAAAATTTGAGTCAAGCAACACAATGGCCAAGATGAGCAATTTGTTTTCATTCGTGATTTATTTGGTTGCTAATGTGATGGAAATTGATTTTTGTGTCCTTTAGGTGTAAGTGGTTCAATATTCATAATTAAACATGTTTTTTGCGAAAACTGACAAAAGGAAGACATAAAACAACATGCTCTCCTTCCCCTTGCCTCCACATCAAATCATTGAAGACTCTCAAGCATAATTGATTTCAAAAATAAATGTGACTGAAGGACAACTCAAAGGGTTTTACACAAATAAATCCTCAGAGTTCGAGTACTGAAGATGAGATTTCCAAGATATTGTAGATGGTACAAAATTTGGAGGCATTAAAAATTGCAGGGATTTTATAGAACTTCAAAAGGACTGAGGGCAAATTGGTGGAATGGTCAGACAAGATTAATGCGGAGAAATGGTAGGAAAGACAATATAAAATAAAGAGTCCAGTTCTGAAAGGGGTGCAAGTGCAAAGGATTTATGTGTATAAGTCATTGAGGTGACAGGACAGAGCATTGACTACAAGAATACAAGACGTTACGTTAAACTTGTACCAACCATTGGTTTGGCCTTGACAGGCAGCGCCGGCCCTAGGGTTGCTGGCGCCCAGGGCAAGCTGAACTTCGGCGCCCTTCGGGGGGGGGGGGGGGGGGGGGCAGTGGGGCCGGACCGTGGGGGGGGGGGGGGGGGGGGGGGGGAGGGGGGGGCGGATTGACCACCGGCGAGCCCGGATCCATCCGCCATGTTTGTGCGGGGCGGCCTGAGGGAGGGCGGCCAGCGCGCATGCGCTGGTTGGCACTGGCCCAACTGCGCATGCGCGGGACCCGCACTCCTTGATGGCGCCCCCTAGCACATGGCGCCCCGGGCGACTGCCCGAGTTGCCGGTACCTTGAGCCGGCCCTGTTGACAGGAGCATTGTTTTTGGGTTCTGCACTTTAGTAAAGATGTGAAGGCATCAGAGACAGCGCAGGAAAGGTTCACAAGAATGGTTCCAGGGATGAGGAACAGAAAGAAAGAAGAAATTATGCCTATTTTCTTGCAGAAGAGGAGGTGAAGTGGAGATTTTATCGAGGCATTTAAAACCATGAAGGGTCTGGACATAATAGGTAGGTAAAATCCGTTCCTGTTCATGGATCGCTAAAAAACAGAACCGAACAGAAATAAAGTAATTGACATAAGAAGCAATGGCGACATGAGGAAAAATGTTTTCATGCAGCGAGTGGTTAGGATCTGCAATGCACTGCCTGAGAATGTGGTAGAGGCAGGTTCAATCGAGGAATTCCAGTTTTTAATGCCTCCACATTTCGAACCATCTGCAATATATTGGAAATCTCATCTTCAGTATTCGAACTCAGGTGATTTATTTATTTTAAACCCCTTCAGCTTGTCCTTCAGTCTCATTTATTTTTGAAACCTGTTATCTGAAAAGGATGAATGTACAAGGTTAGGAGGAGAAGTCAGAGGAATGCCACAGGTGAATTTCTCATTTGGAGAGCTGGTGCAGACACGACAGGACTGTAACAATTCTGTGATTCTATAATATTGATAATCATTATGGGCCCGGAGACAGAGCTTGAGAATTGTAGGGATGCCTGAAGGCATCGAGGGAGCAGATGCTGCCATGTATATGGCTGGAATGTTGGAGAAGCTGATGGGAGAGCGGGCCTTTAGCTGGCCCCAGGAGGTCGACTGAGCGTACAGAGTGCTAATGAGGAGGCTGCAGGATAACGAGCCGCCGAGGGCAATGGTGGTGCGTCTTCGTCGGATCCTAGATAAGGAGAAGATCTTGAGATGGGCAAGGCAGATAAGGAGATGCACCTGGGAGGGGTGTGAGCTGCAAGTGTACCAGGACCTGGGCCCGGACTTGGCAAAGAGGAGGGCCGGGTTTAATCGGGTGAAGGCCCTCTTTAGAAAAGAGGTGAAGTTTGGGATGCTGTACCCAGCTCGCTTCTGTGTGACCCTTAATAATAAAGAGCACTACTTTGGAACACCAGAGGAGGCAATGGAATTTTTGAGGGACAATGGACTGGCAGGTGAAGGAGGACATTGAACTGTGGAGGAGGGGTGTGAAGAGGAATGTGGTTTCTTTTGTCCTGTTCTTTGGTAATTCTTGTATTTTATTTTGTTCGGTGGGAGGTTGGGGAACTCCTCTTCTCCGTGATGTTTCGAGGTGCTGAGGGGGCAATGGCCCCTTTTTGAATTTTCTTTTTTTTTTCTTCTGTCGTTTATCGTTGCATTGTTGAGAGGGGATCAAGTGGGACTTCCGGTGGCGGCAATGAGGAGCTAAGCCGCACATTCGGCAGCTCCCGCTGAGAACGGACTTTGGGGCTCTTTTCAGGGCCCCCAACGGAGCTGTGGCGGCAAATCCCGACGTGGGAAGAGGTCAGGAGTCGACCCCAACGGTCCTATGGTCCGGACCAGGAGTGGGGTAAGGAGAAAGCCGGAGAAAGCACCCCTGTAAAAGCGGGGGAAGGAAGACAAAATGGCGGCCGGCGGAGGCCTTGAGGAGCTGAGGCAGTGGGCCCAGGAGCAGCAGGCGATTCTGCTGCGCTGCTTCCAGGAGCTTAAGCTGGAGCTGCTGGAGTCGCTGAAGGTAACCAACAGGGAGCTGATGGAGATCCAGACAGCCCAGGGGGCTGCGATCCGGGAGCTGCAGCAGCAGGCCATCGAAAGGGAGGATGAGGTCGTGGCCGTGGCGGGGAAGGTGGAAATGCATGAGGCGCTCCATAAAAGATGGCAGGAGCGGTTCGAGGAGCTGGACAACCGGTCGAGGAGGAAGAATTTGCGGATCCTGGGCCTCACGGAGGGGCTGGAGGGGTCGGACCTAGTGGCCTATGTGGTGACTATGTTAAACTCGCTGATGGGGGCTGGGTCCTTCCAGGGGCCCCTGGAGTTAGAGGGGGCCCACAGAATTCTGGCTAGGAGGCCCAAGCCGAACGAGCCGCCGCGGGCGGTGTTGGTGCGGTTTCATCGGTTCGTGGATCGTGAGTGTGTGCTCTGGTGGGCCATGAAGGAGCGAAGCAGCAAGTGGGAAAACACGGAGGTGCAGATCTTCCAGGACTGGAGTGCGGAGGTGGCGAGGCGAAGGGCCGGGTTTAACCGGACGAAGGTGGTGCTCCACAGATGGAGTGTGAAGTTTGGCATGTTGCAGCCGGCGCGTCTGTGGGCCACCTATAAGGATCGGCACCATTATTTTGAGGCGTGGGCCTTTGTGCAGGCCGAGAAATTGGACTCAAACTGAGGGCCTAAGATGGGGGATGCTGTATAATATTGTATTTGTATTTGCTTGGTTTAATGTAAGATGTGGGGTGATGTTGATTTATCTTTTCTATATGGGTTTTTCTGTAGGGGTCTGGTGGACGGGTTCGGGCAGAGGGGTAAACGGGGAGTTCGGGGAGCTGGTGGGGGGGACTGACAATGGGAGTAGCCCTGGAGGAGGCGGGGCCGGGCAGGGTGGAAGCGCGGGCTTTCTGAGGGTTTCCCGCGCTGGGAGATGGTGGGGGCGGGGTCGGGGCTGAGAAGCGCGGGTCGTTGCTGGCTGTTTTCTTTTCCCGCTCAAGAGCGGGGGGGGGGGGGGGGGGGGACCCGTTGACGGGCACGATGGAGGAGGGGTAGTCCCACGTGGGGAGGAGTCGGAGGTAGGGCGGGAGTCACCGGGGTCAGCAGAAGTTAGCTGGCTCACGGGAGTGCAATGGAGGGAGGGGCACGGCTAGGAAGGGTCCTAGCCTGGGGGGGGGGGGGGGGTACCGGGTTGCTGCTGAAGCGGTCAGGAAGGAGCTGGAGGATGCAGGGGTTGCTGGAGGGGGGGAGTTGCCGCCGTGGGAAACTGGCAGAGCGGGGGACGCTGGCCGGGGGTGGGCAAGGGATGGGTTATGGCTAGTCGGCAGGGGAGGGGGGCAGGGCGCCCTCTGATCCGGCTGATAACCTGGAATGTGAGGGGGCTGAATGGGCCGGTCAAACGGGCCTGGGTATTTGCGCACCTGAAGGGGCTGAAGGCGGATGTGGCCATGCTCCAGGAGACACACCTGAGAGTGTGGACCAGGTTCGGCTGAGGAAGGGATGGGTGGGCCAAGTATTTCACTCAGGGCTGGATGAGAAGAGTAGGGGGGTGGCGATCCTGGTGGGGAAGAAGGTGTCGTTTGAGGCGTTAAATGTGGTGGCTGACAGTGGCGGGAGATATGTTTTTTTTTATAAATTTAGATTACCCAATTATTTTTTCCAATTAAGGGGCAATTTAGCGTGGCCAATCCACCTACTCTGCACATTTTTGGGTTGTGGGGGCGAAACCCACGCAGACACGGGGAGAATGTGCAAACTCCACACGGACAGTGACCCAGAGCCGGGATCGAACCTGGGACCTCAGCGCCATGAGGTGGTTGTGCTAACCACTAGGCCACCGTGTTGCCCAGCGGGAGATATGTGATGGTGTGTGGCAAGCTGCAGGGGGAGCGGGTGGTGTTGGTGAATGTTTACGCCCCAAATTGGGACGATGCGGGGTTTATGCGGCGTATGTTGGGCCGCATTCCGGACCTGGAGGTGGGGGGCCTGATCATGGGGGGGACTTCAACACGGTACTGGATCCCCCATTGGATCGATCCAAGTTAAGGGGGGGGTTGTTGGGTTACGGGTATAGGGTGGATACGTGGGTTTGAGTAGGGTGATCATGGCTCGGCACAACATCGAGGGCCGAAGGGCCTGTTCTGTGCTGTACTGTTCTAAGTCCCGGACGGGTAGGAGGCCGGCGGCGGCTAAGGTGCTGAGGGGATTTATGGACCAGATTGGAGGGGGGGGGGGGGGGGGGGAGATGGACCCCTGGAGGTTTGCGAGGCCAAGGGCCAGGGAATACTCGTTTTTCTCCCACGTACATAAGGCCTACTCGAGGATTGATTTTTTTTGTCCTGAGTAGGGGGTTGGTTTCGAGGGTGGAGGATGCGGAATACTCCGCCATTGCCATTTCAGATCATGCCCCGCACTGGGTGGACCTCGGGCTGGGGGAAGAGAGGGACCAACATCCGCTCTGGCGCTTGGAGGTGGGGCTGCTGGCAGATGAGGAGGTGGCTGAGAGGGTTCGGGGATGTATCGAGAGGTACCTTGAGGCCAATGACAACGGGGAGGTCCGAGTGGGGACAGTCTGGGAGGTATTGAAGGCGGTGATGAGGGGGGAATTGATCTCCATCCGAACCCATAGGGAGAGGGGGGAGCAGAGAGAGAGGGAGAGACTGATAGGGGAGATGGTGCGGGTGGATAGGAGATATGTGGAGGCTCCAGAGGAGGGATTGCTAGGGGAGAGGCGTAGCTTTCAGGCCAGATTCGACCTATTGACTACCAGAAAGGCGGAAGCTCAGTGGAGGAAAGCACAGGGAGCGGTGTATGAATACGGGGAGAAGGTGAGCAGGATGCTGGCACACCAGCTCCGAAAGCGGGACGCGGCCAGGGAGACTGGGGGAGTGACGGATAAGGCTGGGAACGTGGTGCGGAGGGGAGTAGATGTTAATGGGGTCTTCAGAGACTTCTATGGGGAACAGTACCGGTCGGAGCCCCCGGTGGAGGGGGGTGGAATGGGGCGCTTCTTGGACAAGCTGCCATTCCCGAGGGTGGAGGAGGAGCAGGTGGAGGGACTGGGGGCGCCGATCGAGCTGGAGGAGGTGGTCAAAGGGATAGGGAGCATGCAGTCGGGGAAGGCGCCGGGGCCGGATGAGTTTCCGGCGGAATTTTATAAAAGGTATTTGGACCTGTTGTGCCCCCTGTTGGTCCGGACCTTTAACGAGGCAAGGGGGGGGGGGGCTCTGCCCCCAACTATGTCACAGGCGCTGATTTCCTTGATCCTGAAGCGGGACAAGGACCCTCTGCAGTGTGGGTCATATAGGCCGATTTCGCTGCTCAACGCCGACGCTAAGCTGCTGGCAAAGATCCTGGCCACTAGAATAGAGGATTGCGTGCCCGAGGTCATTCATGAGGACCAGACGGGGTTTGTGAGGGGAAGGCAGTTGAATACGAACATGCGAAGGCTCCTCAATGTCATTATGATGCTGGCCATGGAAGGGGAGGCGGAGATAGTGGTGGCAATGGATGCGGAGAAGGCCTTTGATAGGTTTGAGTGGGAGTATTTGTGGGAGGTGTTGGAGAGGTTTGGGTTTGGGGAGGGGTTTGTCCGGTGGGTGAGGTTGCTCTATGAGGCCCCGATGGCGAGTGTAGCCACAAATAGGAGGAGGTCGGAGTACTTTCGGCTGTACCGGGGGACGAGACAGGGGTGCCCCCTGTCCCCCTTGCTCTTTGCGTTGGTGATTGAGCCCCTGGCCATGGCATTGAGGGAGTCAGGGAACTGGAGGGGCCTGGTGCGGGGTGGGGAGGAGCATCGAGTGTCGCTATATGCGGACGACCTGTTGCTGTATGTGGCGGACCCGGTGGGGGGGGGATGCCGGAGGTGATGAGGATTCTTAGTGAATTCGGGGGTTTCTCGGGGTATAAATTGAACCTGGGCAAGAGTAAGTTGTTTGTGGTGCATCCGGGGGATCAAGAGGAGGGGATTGGTAGGCTCCCATTGAAGCAGGCAGGGAAGAGCTTTAGGTACCTAGGGGTCCAGGTGGCTGGGAGCTGGGGGGCCCTGCACAAGCTCAACCTCACAAGGTTGGTGGAGCAGATGGAGGAGTTTAAGAGGTGGGATATGTTACCGCTGTCGCTGGCGGGGAGGGTGCAGTCCGTTAAGATGATGGTGCTCCCGAGGTTTTCGTTCCTGTTCCAGTGCCTCCCCATCCTTATCCCGAAGGCCTTTTTTAGGAGGGTCAACAGGAGTATCACGGGATTTGTGTGGGCGCATGGGACTCCAAGGGTGAGAAGAGTGTTCCTGGAACGAGACAGGGATAGGGGGGGCTGGCGTTGCCCAACCTCTGTGGGTACTATTGGGCTGCCAACGCAGCGATGGTGCGTAAGTGGGTAATGGACGAGGAAGGGGCAGCATGGAAGAGGATGGAGGCGGCGTCATGTGTGGGCACGAGCCTGGAGGCGCTGGTAACGGCGCCGTTGCCGCTCCCTCCAACGAGGTATACCACGAGCCCGGTGGTGGCGGCTACCCTCAAAATTTGGGGGCAATGGAGACGGCATAGCGGAGAAGTGGGGGGCTCGATGGAGGCCCCGATACGGGGGAACCATCAGTTTGTCCAAAGGAGCATTGATGGTGGGTTCCTGGGCTGGCACAGGGCAGGGGTTGGGAGGCTGAGGGACCTGTTTGTGGAGGGGAGGTTCGCGAGCTTGGGGAAGTTAGAGGGGAAGTTTGGGCTCCCCCCGAGGAACATGTTTAGGTACATGCAGGTGAGGGCGTTTGCCAGGCATCAGGTGGAGGGGTTCCCCTTGCTGCCCCCACGAAGGGTGCGGGATCGGTTGCTCTCGTGGGTGTGGGTTGGAGGAGGGAGGATTTCGGACATATACCGGGTGATGCAGAAGGTAGACAAGGCCTCGGTGGAGGAACTGAAGGGTAAATGGGAAGAGGAGCTGGGTGAGGAGATTGAGGAGGGGACATGGGCGGATGCCCTGGAGAGAGTGAATTCCTCCTCTTCCTGTGCGAGGCTTAGCCTCATACAGTTCAAGGTGCTGCATAGGGCCCACATGACTGGGACGAGGATGAGTAGGTTTTTCGGGGGCGAGGACAGGTGTGCTAGATGCTCAGGGAGCCCAGCGAACCACGCCCATATGTTTTGGGCGTGCCCAGCGCTGGGGGAGTTTTGGAAGGGGGTAGCAAGGACGGTGTCGAGGGTGGTGGGATCCAGGGTCAAGCCAGGCTGGGAACTCGCAATTTTTGGGGTTGCAGTGGAGCCGGGAGTGCAGGAGGCGAAAGAGGCCGGTGTTCTGGCCTTTGCGTCCCTAGTAGCCTGGCGGAGGATCTTGCTCCAATGGAAGGATGCGAGGCCCCCAAGCGTGGAGGCCTGGATCAATGATATGGCGGGGTTCATTAAATTGGAGAAGGCGAAATTTGCCCTGAGGGGATCAGTACAAGGGTTCTTTAGGCGGTGGCAGCCTTTTCTGGACTTCCTGGCAGAACGGTAGGGAAATAGGCCGGCGGCAGCAGCAACCCGGGGGGGGGGGGGGGGTTTGGATTGGGGGGAGGGAGAACTGTGTACATGGGTTTGTGGGATGTGGCGGGTGTTATCTCTTTCTCTTTTGTCGTTGTGTGTTTTTTTGGGGTTTTTTCTCTTGTTTGTAGTAGCTTTTGAAGTTGGGTGGGAATTGTTCTTGGGGTGTTACCGCGGTTATTTTGTTAATAGAGTTGAGCTGTTTATATTTTGTAAAAATTTCAATAAAAATTATTTTTTTTTAAAAAGAGGGGATCAAGCGGGAGGGGGGGAATCAGTGGGAGTAGGGTATGGTGGCGCCTTAGGCGGAGGCTGCCTGGCTCGCTGTGCAGGCTAGTTAACTGGAGCGCAGTGGGGGGTGATCAGGGTGGGTCGTGTAGCAGTGGGCGCTGGGGTTCTTATTTTGTGTGGGGAGGACGAGTGGAGTGGGGGGGTTGCTGATGAAGGTGTTGTTGCTGTGGCGTTATATGGGAGGGTGTGGTGACAGGGGGTGGGCCTGGAATGTCACGTGGCATGGGCGGGGGATTGGCCTAAGGCGGGGTATGACTGATGGCGGGTGGAATTGGGGGGGGGGGGGGGGGGGCACGTGCGGGACACCCGCCAACCCGGCTGAGGAGTTTGAAGGTGGATTGTGGCCTTTTTGCAAGTGAGACATATCTGAAGATTGGGGACCAGACAAGGCTAAGGAAAGGGTGGATAGGGCAAGTTTTCCATTCGCAATTGGATCTGAAGACACGTGGAGTGGCAGTGCTGGTCAATAAACGTGTGGCGTTTGAGGTGAGAAATATTGTAGCGGATTTGTGATGATAAGATTAAAATTGGAAGGGATGCCAGTGGTCCTAGTTAATGTTTATGTCCCAAATTGGGACGATGCAGAATTTATGAGAAGCGTATTGGGGACGATCCCGGACCTGGACTCGCACTGGCTGATTATTGGGGGTGGGGGGACACTTTAACACAGTCATTGACCCAGGGATGGACCGGTCGAGTTCAAGATTCGGGGAGGGTGACAGCGGTGGCGAAGGAGCTGAAGGGGTTTATGGAACGCATTAGAGGAATGGACCCGTGGAGGTTTGGGAGGCTGAGGGTGAAGGACATTTCATGTTCATAAGGTCTACTCGCAGATTGATTTTTTCGTGTTGGGTAAGTCGTTGCTGGCAGACGTGGATTTGGGCGGGGGGGCTCAGCGCCCGCAGTGGAGGTCGGATGTGGATTGCTAGCAGAGGAGGAGGTGTGTGAGCGGGTGATGGGTGCCATCCGGGGGTACGTAGCAGTAAATACAGGTGAGGTCTCGGCCGCCACACTATGGGAGGCACTCAAGGCAGTGGTCAAGGGGGAGTTTATATCAATTTGGGTTCACAGGGAGAAGGAAGTGTGATCAGAGATGTCCAGGTTGGTGGACGAGATTATGCGGCTGGACAGAAGGTACATGGAGACCCGAGGCAGGATTGTTGAAGGATTGTTGAAGGAGAGGCAGAAGCCCCAGCTGGAGTTTGGGTTGGTGCTCACAAAGAAGGCAGTGGGGCAGTTGCGGGCCAGTGTATGAGTATGGGGAGAAGGCTAGTAGGATGCTGCTCTACCATCTCAGGAAGCAGGAGGTGGCGAGGGAGATTGGCATGGTGAAGGACGGCAAGGGTGGGGTGGTATTGGATCCAGTAGGGGTGAATGGGGTGTTTGAGGAGTTCTATAGGAGGCTTTATGAATTGGAATCCCTGGTATTTTTTGGACAAGCTGGAATTCCACAGGTGGAGCAGGGTCTGGTAGAGGGGCTGGGTGTGCCCATTGGATTGGTGGAGGTGCTGGAGGATATGGGGGCAATACAGGCAGGGAAGGCCCCGAGACCGGAACGTTTCCCAGTAGAGTTTTATAAAAAGGTTTTGGGTGACCTGGGGCCCCTGCTGGTGAGGGTATTTAATGAGGTGAGGGTGAGCTCCCTTTGGTGCAGGCTTCAATATCTCTGATCCTGAAGAAAGACAGGGACCCGGAATAGTGTGGGTCCTACCGTCCAATTTCGCTTTTGAATGTGGATGCCAAGTTGCTGGCTAAGATTCTAGCCTTGCGGATTAAGGGTTGTGTGCCGGAGGTGATAGGGAGGCACATGTCGGTTAATATCAGGCGCCTGCTAAATGTCATAATGATGCCCCCGGAGGGACGAAATGTGGACGTGGTGGTCGCGATGGACGAGGAGAAGGCCATTGATCGGGTAGAGTGGGAGTATTTGTGGGAGGTACTAGGGCAGTACAGGTTTGGGCAGGGGTTTGTAGATTGGATTTGATTGTTGTACCAGCCGCCGGTGGCGAGTGCAAGAACGAATCGGGTGAGTTCGGGAAACTTTAGGTTGTACCGGGGGACAAGGCAGGGAAGCCAACTCTCCTCATTGCTTTTCCCCTCGGCGATAGAGCCACTGGCAATGGCGTTTAGAGCTCTAGGGGTTGGAAATGGATGTGCGGGAGGGGGTGGAGCATAGGATGTCCCTATATGCGGATGACCTGCCATTGTATATATCGGACCCACTGGAAAGCATTTCGGGTATCATGGGCATTTTGGTGAAATTCAGCCGGTTTTCGGGGGACAATTTAAACATGAGAAAAACCGATTCAGGTGAGGAAGCAGGAAAGGAGGCTGGGCAAGCTGCCGTTTAAGGTAGTGGGGCGAGTTTTAGGTATCTAGGTGGTGCGGGGGTAGGAGTAATTACACATGTTGAATCTGGCTTGGTTGGTGGAGCAAATGAGGAGCGAATTTAAAAGGTGGGATGTGCTTCCATTGTCATTGGCGGGGCGGGTGCAGTCCATAAAGATGACTGTGCTCCCGAGGATTTTGTCTGCATTCCAAAACCTCCCGATTTTAATCCTGAAGGCCTTTTTCAAGAAGGTTTACTCGTTGATTTTGGGATTTGCGTGGGCGAGGAAGGCCCCTCAAGTAGAGAAGGCATTGTTGGAGCAGGGGAGTGGGCAGGTTGGCCTTGCCAAATTTAATGAATTATTATTGGGCGGTAAATATAGCCGTGGTAAGGAAGTGGGTAGTGAGGGACGGGTCAGTTTGAGGGCGGATGGAGGCAGCCTCGTGTAGGGGTGCTAGTTCAGAAGCATTGTTGATGGCGCTTCTGCCATTCTCGCCAGCCAGGTACTACACACGTCCAGTAGTAGTGCCGATCCTGAGAATGTAGGGACAGTGGCAACAGCACTTGATGCTTGAGAGGGCCTCGGTTAGGGCCCCGATCTGTGGGAATCACAGGTTCGCTTCGGGGGAACTGGACTGGGGGGGTGTTTCAGGGTTGCTGGCAGGCAGGGTTTGTGCGGTTTGGAGATTTGTTCATGGAGGGCAGCTTCCCGACTTTGAAAGGACTGGTGGAGGAGTATGAGTTGCCCAGTCGAAACGTGTTTTGATACTTAAAGGTGCGGAACTACATGAGAAAGCAGGTGCCGTCCTTTCCTGATCTGTAACCCCCGGGGTTGCAGGACAAGGTGCTGTCGAGAACAGGGGTTGGAGCGTGCAGGGTGTCTTAGATATATAAGGAATTGATGGATTGGGAGGGTGCCCCAATAAGAGTCATTAAGCGAAAGTGGGAGGAGGAGCTGTGGGGTTGAACTGGAGGCTGGGTTATGGGAGGACGTTTTTAGGAGGGTGAATGGGTCCTCCTCATGTGCCAAGCTGAGTCTCATCCAATTTAAGGTAGTCCATAGGGCGCATATGATGGTGGATAGAGGTTCTTTGAGGGAGTGGAGGTGTGGGTGGTAAACGGGGGGTCCGCAAATCATGTTCACATGTCTTGGGCATGTCTCAAGTTGCAGGAATTTTGGCAGGGGTTTGCTGTCAGAGGTACTGGGGGTGAAAGTGGTCCCAAGTCCAGAATTGGCAGTGTTGGATTGTCGGAAGACCCGGGAGTCCAGGGGGTGAGAGAGGCCGACGTTCATACCTTTGCTTCTCTGGTAGCCCGGAGCCGGATCCTGTTAGGGTGGAGGGACTCGGAGCCTCCGAAGCCGGGGGTATGGGTGAGTGACCTCGCGGATTTCCTTAGGCTGGAGAAAATTAAATTTGCCTTAAGGGGGTCGATGGAAAGGTTTGCCTGGAGATGTAAAACCATTCATTGACTTCTACCAGGACAGTTAAGTCAGCAACCATAGATCTACATGTCTTATTTTCATTCTATATGAATTAATGGAATAGACTGTCAGGAGTGCACTGAAGGATCAACCACAAGTGGAGGGAGCGTTGGTGTGGGCTCCAATTTGAGGCAATCACCAATTTGTCCCGGGGAGGTTGGATGGGGGGTTTCAGAGGTGGCAGAGAGCAGGTACTGAGAGGCTGGGGGATGTGTTTATCGACAGGAGCTCTCCTTGTTTGGAGGTTTTGGAGGAGGAGTTTGAATTGCTAGGTGGGAATGGGTTTCGCTGTCTGCAGGTGCAGAACTTTGTGCAAAGGTAGGTTTCGACCTTTCCGCTTCTACTGCTACAGGGGATACAGGACAAGGTAGTTTTGAAAACAGGAGTGGGGGAAGGGAAGGTCTCGGAAATTTCTAAGTAGCCCATGGAGTGGGAGGGAATCCAAATAGGAGAGGTAAAGCGCAAGTGGGAAGATGAGCTAGGTAAGGAGCTAGAGGCAGGTTTGTTGGAGGATGCTCTGAAAAGAGTCAATCCGTCCTCATCATGTGCTCGGCTCAGCCTGATTCAATTCAGGGTGGTTCACCGGGCACGCATGATGGCGGCCCGGATGAGCAGGTTTTTTGGGGACAGGTGTGTGAGGTGTTCCATACATGTCCACATGTGTTGGGCACATCCAAAGCTTAGGGGACTCTAGCAGGGATTTGCCGATGTCATGTCCACAGTGCTAAAAACGAGGGTGGCTCCGAGTCCAGAGGTGGCAATCTTTGGAGTGTCGGAAGACCCGCGAGTCCAGGGGCATGAGAGGCTGACGTTTTGGCCTTTGCCTTCTTGGTAGCCCGGAGACGGATCTTATTAGTGTGGAGGGACTCCGAGCCCCCGAAATCGGGGATTTGGGTTAGCGACATGGCTGGGTTTGTCAGGCTTGAGAAAATTAAGTTCATCCTGAAGGGATCAGTGTTTGGGTTCGTCCGAAGGTGGCAGCTGTTTATCAACTTTTTCAGGGAAAACTAAACTGTTAGCAGATACAATGGGGGGGGGGGTTAGGGAATGGGTGGGGGGGGAGATAGGGGGAGTTAGTTTAGTTTAGCTCAGATTAGGTGGGATTAGCGAGAGGAGATGGAGGGACTTGGGGCTTGTGTGTATAACTACAAAACAATAACAGGGGTAACAACAGTCAGCATCAGAAGGGGAACATCTTGCCTTCCCAACCTCCTTAATTCATTTGCGGTATATCTCTATAAACCAATTTGTTTTTGCTGATTCTTTTCTCTGCTTTCAGAACCAACCTATTTAAATCATATTTTCTGCTCTTCCTCTCTAACCTTTTCTCTATTGTGCTCCATACTTTTCTTCTTCCACATGAGAAGCACTTTAAAAATCCATTAAAAAGCTTATTTGATTGCAATGTTATTACATTCTACGTAAAGCATTTATCAGCAAAGCTGTATTTTATGGTGCTTATGGAAGTCGATACATGATAAACCTCAGTAGTGTATCAATCATTCCTATTACACTAATGACATCAGTCACTGAATTGATCACAAATTGCTTTAAACACAGAGGAAAAGTTACTAATTGAGTGGTTTTGTTCTTTGTACAAGATATTAATTTGGTTGAACAGAACGTTTTATTACATCTTTCAATGACACAGACTCCCAATAAAACTAACTAGATTGGTTTCTACTCAAGTCTCTGTTTAAGTGCATGATTTTTAAAAGTGAAGCAGTTTCTTTTATTTTAATCATAGACTTTACAGTGCAGGAGGAGGCCATTCGGCCCATCGAGTCTGCACCGGCTCTTTGAAAGAGCACCCTACCCAAGGCCACACCCCCACCCCATCCCCATAACCCAGTAACCCCTCCCAACACTAAGGGCAATTTTGGACACGAAGGACAATTTAGCATGGCCAATCCACCTAACCTGCACATCTTTGGACTGTGGGAGGAGACCGGAGCACCCGGAGGAAACCCATGCACGCACGGGGAGAACGTGCAGACTCCACACAGACAGTGACCCAAGCATTAACATTTACCAGAGAAGGCTAATCAATAAACTCTTAACAATGTAATGTTAGCATGGTAGCATGGTGGTTAGCATGAATGCTTCACAGCTCCATGGTCCCAGGTTCAGTTCCCAGCTGGGTCACTGTCTGTGTGGAGTCTGCACGTCCTCCCCGTGTGTGCGTGGGTTTCCTCCGGGTGCTCTGGTTTCCTCCCACAGTCCAAAGATGTGCGGGTTGGGTGGATTGGCCATGCTAAATTGCCCGTAGTGTCCTAAAAAGTAAGGTTAAGGGGGGGGTTGTTGGGTTACGGGTACAGGGTGGATCCGTGGGTTTGAGTAGGGTGATCATTGCTCGGCACAACATTGAGGGCCGAAGGGCCTGTTCTGTGCTGTACTGTTCTATGTCTATGTCTAATTGACCACAGTTTTTTTTTTAAAGTCGACAAATAGTAAAAAAAAAAATATTGATTGTTCTGAAAGCCGCTCCATTTCTGGGCAAATAATCTATCATTGAACAAATCCTGCTGTTATATCAATTTAGCTTGTAGTAATTTAAAAAACACAGAGCAGGTAAATTAAATAGAAAATGTTTATTTTACAATTTCCATGTTACAAGTCATGGTCTCACTGAACAGCTAGAATTAGAGCAGAGAGCCTTTTTTAAAAAAAAAAGCTTCGTACATATGCACATAATTTGTTCTATGTTCTATCATCTCTCTGAGCAGGAACTGTAGGGATATGCTGGAATCCCATATCTATATTTAAAAATTTATTCCACCCTCCAAAATTTGGGCATTATGGTGCTTTATGCACCAGGTGTCAGTGTCAAGCCTCCTCTGATCATTTATGTTGTGGAGAGGTGCATGGAAAGCTTCCTTCATTTTGCTCCAAGGTCCAAAGATCATCCATTTGTGCACCAGCTTTCTTTTTCCATTCTCAGGATGTGGACATTGCGGGTAAGAAAAATGTGATGTATATATACAATTATTTATAAATATGAGGAATGCCAATAAAAAGAGTGCAAATCCAAGGATGTGGACATTGATGGCAATTCTGGCTATTATTGACCATCCATATTGCCCTCAAGGAAAGTACACATGAGCATTTTTGGAACACTGCAGTCCATGCACGAACAATGCTGTTTTGACCTCACAGCAACAAACGGTCGTAAATGTATGCCCAAACTAAGATATTGCATGACCTGGAGATAATGATGTTCCCATGCATATCCTTGGTGTCTTTCTAGGTGTTGGAGATCATGGGTTTGGGTGTTGCTGCTAAAGAAGCCATTGCACATCGCTGTACTGCATCATGCAGTTAGCTTTTGATGGTGGAAAAAATGGATGGGGTGCCTAACAGTAACTGCTTTGTCCTTTATGGTGTTGAGCTTTTGGAGTGCTGATGGAAGTGGAGAATATTTAGTCATATGTCCCATGAGGAATCAGTAGGTGAGTGACTCCTGCCATAGTGCCCAGCCGCTTGACCTGCTCTTTTATCGAGGGCTGGTCCAGTTATGTTCCTGATCAATGGTAAGCCGCCAAGGTATTCACGGTGGAGGACTGGGTAATGATGTCATTGAATACCTAAGGGCAGGTGGTTCTATACTGTTTTGTTGGAGATGGTTATTGCGTGACATTCATGTGGTGCAAATGTAACTTGCCACTTATTTGCTCAAGACCAGATGTCAGACAAATCTTGTTGCAAGTCAGCAAACTGGTTCATTATCTACTTGAAAGTTCTCCAAGCATGTCAATTCAGTTTTGTGGGCTGTCATATATGAATTGAGAAAGTCGGAGATCAACCTCACAGAAGGATAATTAAGGGGTAGGGATGATTAACTACCCCGTGGATCTTTTATAGTACGAGCTCCTCTGATAAGGGGGCGGGGCCCTTAAAAATACTTGGCTTGCATAGAGTTGGCTAGCAAGGCTCAGACTAGAGAAGACCCAGAAGGGATCTACTGGAGCTGTACATAAAAGTTTGTGGTAAAATGAAGTAAGTTTTTGTTTCAACCAAACTCATTGTGGACTCTTTGTTGCCCTTACAAACAAAAGGGTGGGGCAACTGCACTCCAAATATGGCCCTGACACCAGCAAGGACAGCAGACGTTCAGGCCTTGGCACATGCAAACCAATGCCTCAGATGAAAAAGAGCAGTCACTGTCAATAAGTCACTGTACCATTCAGAACAGTGGAAGTCGCTGGGCCTATACGACCCCTGCCAGCCTCACCCAACATTTAACACGGGAAGTCCAGTTGTTTGTCTGCACTGTTTACTTGCAATTTTTGTGGTGAACATGTCAGAAAGATCACAAGATACCCTTATGGCTAACCATGAGAAAAGGAAACATAATTCATTATTGATTGCTAAGGATGTACAGTTGCTGCAGAAACTTGACCATGGTGTGTCTGTGAGGCAATTGAGTAAGGAGTATTGGATGGGTATAAAACACCAACATTATTTAAAGAAGCAGAAAAGCAAATTGTTGAAATGTTATATTGAAAGCGATTCGCAAACTTTAATGTGTAATAGGAAAAATATGTATAGGTCAAAAATAATGAACATGATCATGTTATGATGCAGTGGAATTGTTATCACAGGAGTGACTGCCCTATTGATCATGCAGCAAAGCCAAGACCTACCACAAAGAACTGAGGCTTGAAGATGCATAGAACATACAACAGGCTGGTTGCAGAAATTCAAGAAGTATCATGGTATCAAGTATCAAGTATTCGGCAGATTACGCCACTGGAAAACGTATAGATAAGTTTACACAATAATGCTCTTGAAGATTATAATATTGACAAATACGTTTTTGAAGATTTTCCTGTAAACAAAGAAAATGAATCTTGTATACCACCTCCTTGAGTACACAAAAGATATATTGATAGACTGCGTGAGTTCGCTGGAGGCCGAGGATATCAAGGAAATGTTTAACATTGATACCAATGTATCCATCATGCATTCTTTGACTGATGGGGAGATTGCAGAAATATTGTTCTTTTCAGACTATTGTAATGTAAGTAGGCGTAGTCTTATAGACAGTATCCAAAAACCAAAATGATCTGAAATCTGAAACGGGACTGGCCCCAAGGATTTTGCAGAATGGATACTTGACCTGTACAGCTTTAATAGTTCTACCCCAGTTTACCCTTCCTCTGTGACCTGATATTAATTATCTCTGCATCAACTGCCAACACATCAGCCAGGCATGAAAATAATGCACTGAACTCGGTATGCCTGTCAAGGAAATCTTTTTCACACAGTACATCTGATGCTAATCTACACCATTATCAATGCCTGTCGCTCAATTTGGATGAACAGTATTTATAGAAAGAAAGATTAACCCTGGCTAATTTCTCTTAGCATCAAAATTTTGTTTAACCTTCAATGCTTCACAATCCAAGCATTTAATTTAAAATCACACATTGTTACTACAATCTACATTTTTCCCTCAAAAAGTGATATTTACACATCTCTCAACTGATATTTAGGATCACGAAGTTGATGCCAAACTCCAGATGATTATCAGACTAAAGATACAGGGCGCAATTCTCCGCACTCACGACGGTGCGGAGAATAGCGGGGGTCGTAAAATTTTACGGCCACGCTAGTCTGACGCCCTCCCGCTATTCTCCCTCCCCCCACGCCCGACTCCCGATACGAATCGCTGCCGCCGTTTTTTTACGGCCAGCAGCGATTCTCAGCTGGCCGATGGGCCGAGTTCCCAGCCCTTTACGGCTGTTTTTACGAACGGCAAACACACCTGGTCTGGCCGTTCGTAAAAACGGCCGTAAAGTGCCGATTTTTAAAACCATGGCACCGATTGGCACGGCAGTACCACGGCCGTGCCAAGGGTGCCATGGGCCCGCGATCGGTGGGCACCGCGGGCAGCGGGTCCGATGCCCGCGCACTCTTTGTCCCGCCGCCGCCCCGCTGTATCGCTTCGCGGGGCGGCTGAGGGGCATCCCGGTCCGCGCATGCGCGGGTTTCGCGCAAATGCGCGATGACGTCATCCGCGCATGCGCGGGTTGGAGTCTTCCAATCCGTTAAGCCCACGATGCCGGAGTTTACGGCGGCGGCATACTAGCCCCGACCGGGGACCAGAATCGGTTCCCGGTCGGGGAGGGGGGGGGGGGCTGGCGTCAAACCCGCCCAGATTTGACGCCAGCCTTACGATTTCTCCCTGAGTGGGAGAATCGCGCCCTCAATGTGGCAAAAGTGATGGATAAGCTCACAATTTATGTTCTTATTGTAGAAAATTCTATTTCCTTGGAAAAATGCAGTTTTATATGTCTTCTAAATTCAGAGTTTGAGAAGTGTTAGAACATAGTAGTACTCAGCGAGTTCTAAAAATCACATACCTGAGGCAAAGCCTGTACAACTGTATCAAGTAAAGCCCTCATTCCAGTAGCCATCTTGAGTAGTTTGAGCACTAAGGATGCAAGAATCAACAACATGCACTTAATATAAGCAATTATTATTAATTCAAGTATTGCACAGACCATGTGGAGAAAAAAATCATTTGCATCAACATATTGAATATAATGGGTCTTATTCCCAGTTTGAGAGACTAAGGGCATGATTCTCCGGCAAGATTTTGAAGTGTGGTAGCAAGCGGGAACTGCTGTGAGCTTCCCGGCGCTCAGCCCAGCGAGGGCAGCAACACTATTTAACATGAATTGAGGGCTGAAACATAGAGCTTAAACTGCTGTTTGAGAATGTGCCAGTTTTTGTCTACGTTACCTGATATTTGAAACTATTGGGATGCATTTAAACCTTCCATCTCGAGCTTCACCATCACCTATTGCGTTGAGTCGCTATTGACTAGTTTACCAGGTTGGTTGAAGAATCTTTCCTTTTTTCGTTCTTCGGCTGGTTTTGCTACGTGTTTTCTGCTGTTACCTTCGAACAAAATGTTCCATACCCCTGGTACCATGTTGTGTTCTGTTGTCTTGTCATTGCAATGATGCTCACAGAACTGTTGGTGACTTAACTAGAATGATGCTTTGTTGATGAACGCGTGGGATGGTAACATACAGAATACTATAGACTAGCTTGGTCTGGAACTACCCGATGTGCAAATGTCCTGTTGTATGCCTCACTAACAACTGACGAAACTCCCTAGTCACGTGACCAATGTCTGATTTCACCAGCTGGTCTGAGGTTGCATTTTTAACTGTGTACAATACTATTCACAGACATATGACAACAATGAGGCCCATGCCAATGCCTTCTGCTCGGGAGGTGCTAAAACGCCCCAGCACTTCGGAATCCTAACACCTGACAATGGTGCATCGGACGGGCAGCAGGAAGAACAGGGTGGCACCTCGTCACCTGTGACACCCAAAAGTCAGCCGGGGCGATCCAGGCCAAGGCCCTACAGAGAATGGCTACTAAAGGCACTTCAGGTCACAGGGCGAAAAATGCATCAGGCCGCTTCCACGTCTGATGTGTGCCTGGGGAAACACGTGGCAGGCCACGTAAGTTTAAGAAGTTAGGCACCAGTTACGTTGGCACGGATGAAGCACATAGATTAGAAGGTATGTGTCAAGGCATAATAATGTATATAGTCACAATTAAGCATATTTGCACTGAAATTTGGACCTGCATCAGTCTGAGGGGTATGAGGGGTGAGCTCTGCTGGGTGAAGAGGATTAACCGCATGGGGGAGGGCGAGTTGGTGGTGTGGGTGTTGGAGGATGGCATGGGGCAGGCCCTCAGGACAATCTGACGTTCCACCTGGGATTACCCTTGGAGGCAACCCGTGTCAGCGATAATCTCCACAGCCCTTGTCTGCTCTCCTCAGTGGGGTCTACGGTTGGTGCCCTCACTGGGTGAGCCTTGTGTTATCCTGCAGCAGGGTGACACCTGATGTGCGGTGGAGAGGGTCAAGGTGTGCCAACAATCGCCTCCATGCTTAGGTTTGGTTTGATTTATTGTCACATGTACCGAAGTACAGCGAAAAGTATTTTTCTGCGGCCGAGGAATGTACACAGTACGTACATAGTAGACAAAAAGAATAATCAACAGAGTACATTGACAAATGGTACATCGACAAACAGTGATTGGTTACAGTGCAGAACAAGGGGCCAAATAAAGAAAATACATGAGCAAGAGCAGCATAGGATGTCGTGAATAGTGTTCTTACAGAGAATAGATCAGTCCAAGGGAGAGTCGTAGAGGAGTCCAGTAGCTGTGGGGAAGAAGCTGTTCCTATTTCTGTATGTGCAGGTCTTCAGACTTCTGTATCTTCTGCCTGATGGAAGGATTTGGAAGAAGGCAAAGCCTGTGTGGAAGGTGTCTCTGATAGTGCTGTCTGCCTTCCTGAGGCAGCGGGGGGTGTATACAGAATCAATGTGAGGATGGAAAGCTTTTGCGATGCGTTGAGTTGAGTTCACCACACTCTGCAGTTTTGTCCGATCTTAGACCGAGCAGTTGCCATACCAGGCTGTGATGCAGCCGGATAGGATGCTCTCTATCGCACATCTGTAGACGTTTGTGAGAGTCGATGCAAACGTGCCAAATTTCTTTAGCTTCCATAGGAAGACTTGTATGTGGGCAGCCTACCAGCCTCCCCGAACAGGCGCCGGAATGTGGCGACTAGGGGCTTTTCACAGTAACTTCATTTGAAGCCTACTTGTGACAATAAGCGATTTTCATTTTTTCATGTGGTTGAGCGAGGGGCTGGTCTTCTGCTGGGAATGTAGCTGTAGTGTGATGTGGGTCCTGATGGAGACACATTTTGTAACAACCTGTCCAGGGAAGGGTGGAAGAGTGGAAGGGAGCAGGAGCATAGCGGGCAGACTGGGCTTGGGACAGTTGGTGGACCTACAGAGTCAGCTAGCTGATAGTGTCACTGATGAGGCCTCTGCTATGAGAGGGGCAGTGTGCCAGGGGAGTGCCGTAGACCATAGTGCATGTGTCCTTTATTTGGGCTGAGCTCGGCTATTCCTCTGTTTCCGCTGCAGTGAGGCAGCGCTCCTTTTTAAAAAAATCTTTTTACTCTCCTCATTTTCAACATTTTCATCAATAAACAACCAAAGAAAAGACAAACAAAATAAATACAGTAACTATCCCACACACACACAAACTGCACCCTGCTCAATATACAGACTAAAACATCCACCAGTACATTCCAGGTAAAAAAAACACTCAAAAATATACAAATTAACAATCAATCCATAAACAGTGTAACCAAAGACATCAATACCGCCGACCCCACCCCTCCCCCCCAATGTTGAATGGTGACCAATTCTCGGAAATGCATAACAAACAGCCACCATGAATTGTGAAACCCTTCCAACCCCTCACATTCCACGTAACTATCCTAACCAGGGGACAAGGGCAGCACGGTAGCACAGTGGTTAGCACAATAGCTTCACAGCTCCAGGGTCCCAGGTTCGATTCCCGGCTTTGGTCGCTGTTTGTGTGGAGTCTGCACATTCTCCCTGCCTGCGTGGGTTTCCTTCGGGTGCTTCGGTTTCCTCCCACAGTCCAAAGATGTGCAGGTTAGGTGGATTGGCCATGCTAATTGCCCTTAGCATCCAAAAAGGTTAGGCGGGGTTACTGGGTTACGGGTGTGGTATTTTCCAAGGGCCAGTGCAGACTTGATGGCCCAAGTGGCTTCCTTCTGCACTGTAAATTCTATGATTCTCTCCCCCTCCCCCTCATCCACACAGGCCTTGCCCACTGGGCTTGGCCCGCCCGTCCCATTTTTACCATCGAGCACCACCACCCCCCACTCCCAGGACCTCACCTCACCCAGTATCGATCGCCGCCCCCAACCTTTCACATCTCCTAGGCCAATCAAAACCTGGTCTACCAGGTTATGATGGCCACAGCCTCCCCCCCCCCCCCCCCCCCCCCCCCCCCCCCCCAACCACACTACTGTTCACTGGCCAGCTTGTGCTAGCCAGTGTTGAGGCCTGTACCCAGGCCTCACTTCCCTCCAAATCCCTCGTTCCTGCCCGATCCCAGGAACACAAAGAAATTTCCTTCAACACTCAACCCCAGTGTAAACACACAAACTCCAAAAAACCATCATTCAAAAAAAAATCCCAACTCTTTTGTGTCTAAATAGGCAACTTCAACTCATTTAACACATATAACATACAGTGAAAAATAGAGCTACATACACTCCTCCACCCCCCTACGCTTAGTCCAAGACCAATTCTCAGTCCAATTTCTCACTTCTGTCCCAGTCCTTCTGCCTTCACAAACGTCTCCGCCACTTCCACTGTCTCAAAATAAAAGTCTTTGGAGTTGTAGGTCACCCTCAACTTAGCTGGGTACACTTAGCCGAACCGCACCCTGCTGTTATACAGTGCTGTCTTCACTCGGCCGAAGGCTGCCCGCCACCTCGCCAACTCCACAGTAAAGTCCTAGTACATACGTATACCAGCTCCAGTCCACTGCACCTCCTGTTTCTGCATTGCCCAACACAGGACCTTCTCCTTCACGCAGTACCGACAGAAACAAATAATCACTGTTCTTAGCAGCACATTCGCCTTTGGTTTAGACCTCCACGCCCCATGAATCTGATCCAGTTGATAGCGGGAGGGATTTCCCTGCTCCTGCACCTCGGCCAATGTCCTCAACACCGCCGCCTTCACCGGGGCAATCGTTCCCTCCATCAGCACCTTCAATGCTGCCATCATCTCCTTCCTCATCACCTCTATGTGCTTTGCGAACTGTTTTTGAAGTTCCACAACCATCATCTTTTGTGTTGTGAACAGTGAGGGCCCACTCAGTTACCTAGCCACCGCCATCCTTCCAGTTGCCGAGCCGACCCTTCCACTCAACGGCAAACCTTCATTCACCCCCTTCTTCAAGGCAGCTTTCCTTTGGGTTCTGAACATCTTTCTTCCTCATGTCTTCTTTTGTTACTTAACAAAAAATTGCCCCAGGGACCGGGCATTAAATTCTAAACAAAATCAAGCCTTGAGCAGGAGCCATCCAATGTGCGACGTCCTTCTATATGCCGCCACCAGAAGTCTTGGGGCAGCACTTTTCTGACGAGTGCACTGAGGAGTGCCAACACCTGGTGTGCCACTGATTGAGCTTGGTCACACCCTTTCCATTGATGCGTTAGCTGGGTACTGAGGGTTTCCAGAGGGGTGGATTGGGTGGGCTCCCAAATGACCAGAGGCTCTGTGAACATTTACAGGACACAGTGAGCAGTCAGCAGAGTGGGCAGCCAGGGACTTGTAACTTGTACCGAATGGTTGCTTTTAAAACAAATACAGCAGTAATGGTGGTCAGTGGTTGGCCACCCCGATCTCGAGGGGGTAACCTGAATTCACTGATATGTCAGCAAGTCCCTCACCGCTACCCCGGCCCTGGCAGCCGCCCTTCACCGAGTGCTATGATTTTTAACAACTTTTCAAACTTTGCTTACCTTCTCTCTTTCCCTCAGCAGCCATGGTGCCCAGTCCCTGTTTATAAATACCCAGAAATGATATGTAAATGCATGGAAATGTTGGTTTTCCACGCCACGTTGGCACGGGGTGCAAATCCCATTGCTCCCAGCAGCGGGGCTGTGAAGCATAGATTTTGTTCGACGCTGGGCACGAAAGCCAATTTTCAGCAGACACCCGATTCTCCACCTGATTGCGATTCGTGTTTCCAGCGTCACGTGGCGGAGGATCCAAGCCAATTTTTAAAAATACCAATAAGTTGGTTGCATGCATTTTTGGCTGTCCACCTGGGTGAAATATATCTCCTGAGATGAAAATCAGGTGGGAAGGACACACATCAGGCAGATCTTCCATTTTCACTGGATGCTTCACTCGCTGCCTGGAAATCGCGAGACACCCAGTCGGACTCTTCGGAGGAAGGCCCATCATATAATCTGTCCATCAGGCACTTAAGAGGACAGTGGCGGGCCTTCTACCTGGCTGTGGACCCCGTGATATGACATCCTGCTTGCCTAGAGATGGCCAACCAGGCCTGCTCTGCAGTGCCATGAAGGAAGCTGCGGTAGTTTCTGGAACCCCCCCTGGAGTCCCAGGATTGCTGGGTGTTCCAGGAAAAAGGTACATGCTGCTGGGGGGAAAGGGCGGGGGGGAGGGGGAGGGGGAGGTCTTGGGGAGAGGGGATCCATAAGGTCCAATTTGCTATGTAAGGATCCCAAGTGGAGGTGGGTAGGAAGGTGGACCATAGGCTTCCCTGCCCAGAACTTACTCCGAGTGGAGGCAGGAAGGTCTCGGGTATCAGTCCCTACCAAATTATCAAGCCTCCCACCTCCTCCCTTGCATTCTGCAGGGGCAGAAGATTCCTCCTGTACTTTATGCAGCCCACCTGACTTTCCTCATATTTACATGTGTTGGGTTCCAGCATGACCGTGGAAGCTTCTGCACCAACAGTTTCTCCCTGGCACGGAAATATTTTTTCTCCAGGCTGTACTGATTGTTGTGTTTGGTGTTCAATGTCTAGCAAGGAATCTACTAAACAAGTTGTGACTTGTCCAAACCAGGATCTTCATTCAATCAGACATGGTAAGATGTGTTACGGAGCAAATTATCATGGAATTTCTCTGTACTCCTCTGGAACTATGCCTAGTGCACATCAGTCCTCTTGTACGTGTTATAACCATCTGCTGATGGCCAGATGTGCCTCCACTTATATTGAAATGCCTTGTCACATGACCACCGTCTTGAGACTGTATGGTGAGCCTGTACTGCCACCTGCTGGTTGGAGGTCGCAACACCAGCCATCTATGAGATCGCTTCCAGGCATATCACCACACTGGTAAAAATCAACCCCATTATTTTCCATATGTCCACTTTCGTCTCTGAAATTTTATCAGTGCTGGGACATGAGTATAAAGTAAACACCAATTCTCAATGAATCCTTAGGAGTACAATCAGGATCAAGATCTCCCAGGTCTGGTACACATTTTTCATAAACTGGATAAATCTATACTGATCTGAAAAAAAACTGTTCACTGACAGAACAGCACCATTATTGGACCAACATAGCATTTTCATTCCCAGCCAAGGTCATCTTAGTCTTGCAGCCTTATTGAATAGGACAGTCAATTTAGTGCCTGCTAGTGTCAAATTAAACTGCAGCATCTTATGTTTCCAAAAGGAATGAGTTGACACTGCTCAAACCTCATTTTAAATTAGGCACCTCGCAGGCTGAATAAAAGATTTTCATTGCATCAATCTGAGATAGATTTAAACAGAAAGGTTAAGGGACAAATTGATTTAATTTACAACGTATTGTTCAAAATGTTGTTATTTTTACAGATAAATGAGCACGGCGACCTTCCCAAAAGGGAAGAAAGTCCCCAAGCAAGCACATTTAGCCTCGTGTGTTCCCGGCACTCACAGTGCTGCGAAACACACGGCTATTCAACGCAACACATGTTGAGTAAGGGGCCTGAACGGGGAACGCGCAGCCGAGGCCGCACACAGCCCCGTTTTTTACAACGGGGAGCTCCACATTCCTTGCTAGACATTGAACACCAAACACAACAATCAGTACAGCCTGGAGAAAAATTATGTCCGTGCCAGGGAGAAACTGTTGGTGCAGAAGCTTCCAAGGTCATGTTGACGTCCAGATCACTGAAGCCCTCAAAAGAACCCTGACCTCCCCCAGCTGAAACACAATATGGGAGGGTCCCCGGCCCTCCACAATGTGGAGCACCGGAGCTCATCGCAGATCGGGTTGTCATCATCCTCCGTCCCATGGACCAACCCCCCCTGTTACTGGCAACCCAGAGCACACATCCTGTAGTGCGAAGATATGTATCACGGAGGGAGTTGCAGGCATGGGTGGCCGGGGTGTGTGTGTGGAGGGAGGTGGTTTGGGGTTGACTCCGGTGTCCATGCCCCTGGCCAGTTCCCCCCCCCAGTCGGTGAACCTGGAGGTGAATCAGAGCATCCCATGTGCGTTGGCCCTGGCGCACACGTCATGCGGCCTCCCGCGCCTGACTGGATCGCATGTCCCGCCCATCTCCCACCCGCCCCCCCCCACCACATCCTCCTCGTCGGACGAGGCCTGGTGTTCCTCCTCCTCCTCCAGTACATCACCCCCTGCTGGGCGATGTTGTGGAGGACGCAGCAGGCCATCACGATGGGGGCGACCCTCTCAGCATCATACTGGAGCGCCCTTCCATAACCGCATCTTCAGGAGGCTGAAGCATTGCTCGATCTCTCTCCTGGTCGCTGCACAGACTTTGTTGTACCGGGTCTCCGCGTTGATCTGTGGCCTCCAGACAGGCGTCATCGGCCACGATCGCAGTGTATAACCCCTATCACCCGGGAGCCAACCCCCCAGCCAGGGAGAGCGTCTCGAACATGTCAGGAATCGTCGAGTGTGCAATGATGAAGGCGCCGTGCACACTGCCCGGGTATTGGCATAGACTTGTATGATAAGCAGCTGAATGTCACATTATCAGCTGCGCGTTCATTGAGTAGAACCCCTTTCGATTGGTGTAGAGCGGCCTGTTATCTGCAGGTGCACATAGGGGGCATGCATCCGTCGAATCACCCTGGATCCGGGGCAGGTGTGCCATCATCTGGCATATATGTCGCACTGTCTCTCTGCTCAGTTGGAGTCTTCACGGCATGCCCAGTCAGCAGTTCTTGAATGACAGGCAGTGCCGGTACAACGAGGCCTCACGCGACACCTCCTGGCACTCCTCCCTAGCCTATTGGGCAACTGCCTCTCCCAACCTGGGCAGCTACCACCTGTCCCTCTGCGGCACACTCTGCTGCTGCACGCTCCACGATCCACTGCTGCACGCTTTACTGCTTTAGCTTCCTCCTCGAGCAGCACCTACTCGAACAGCCGCAGGGCATCCCCTAGGGCTGCGCCGACTAGCAGGAAGGCCACCATTGCTGGCTGAATTCCAATATCCATTGTCAGCAGGGTGAGAAAGGGTGACATGTTAGCATAGTGCAGATTCTTGTGTCCAACCAGGTCCACTGGGCTATATGGTGGCCCTAGTTGGCACTGTGGACTCTGCCCCAGCATGACTGCACCCCCTCATCTCCACAACCCTGGCCCTGTCGATGGCCAGCACTGTGGGGGCCTTTCCCGTGCCTGATGCCAGGCGTATCGTCAGCTGCCACTGCCCTCACCAGGCATTGCCTTCTTCCAGACCCTGGCATCAGACAGAAGATAGTCTGAATACCCGCATAGCCACACCAAAACGCGATTCTCCGTCACCTCGACAGCGGGGTCAATGTGTACTGGAACGCACGTGCGGTAAACACCATTTATTTATCACTACCGGGCCTGAACCGGTATTCTAACCACGGCCCCATAGGGGCTACTATGGGTGTTGACCTAGGTGGACTGTCAGTGGGTGTCGGCCAGGTTGGGGGAGGGGGGGTGGCGGAGGGTGGGGTGCGGGGGTGGGGGTGCCCATATGGCCGATGTCACTGTGCAGAATCACGGTCCAAGGTGTGTGGTCAGTGGATGTGCAGCAAGATAGCAGTAGTAATGGCAGTCCGTGCCTGGGCACTGCCCAAGTCCCGTAGGAGGTTACCCTGCCACTTGGCCTGTTCTCATACCCCCTCCCCGCCAGGGCCTCCCCACTTGCCTGCAGCCCGCAGTTGCTCCTCTCCATGTTTTATCTGCTCTCTCTCCCCCTCAGCAAAGACCACAACCAGTTTTCATGATTTTTTGAAAGCACAAGTGAACCACGTCGTCTGGAACTCCGGCCCAGCGGAGGCCCTGGAGAATATCGGGTCGGGCCCGCTAGTGATATATAAATGGTGTTTACTGTACGTGCGTTCCTGTACGCATTGACCCCAACTGTCGAGGGTGGCGGAGAATCGCGATTTGGCGTCAGATCAGCACACCGCTGCAATTTTGGCGTCGGAACCTATTTTCCCCCCCAATCACTTTCACAATTGTAGCGTTGGCAAATGGAGAATCCTGCTCAAGGCTTTTAAAATAATGTTGGATATAAGGTTTATTTCCTCTGTAAAAACGAATAAACCCCTCGTGCCTACAACTGGTTCATTATCGTCAACCTTCCTCCAATTGCTTTGTCACTTAAAGTGAGTTGACTTGATTTATTGTCACATGTACCGAAGTACAGTGAAAAGTATTTTTCTGCGGCCAGGGGAATGTACACAGTATGTACATAATAGACAAAAAAGAATAATCAACAGAGAACATTGACAAATGGTAATTTGGCAAACAGTGATTGGTTACAATGCGGAACAAGGGGCCAAACAAAGCAAATACATGAGCAAGAGCAGCATTGGACATCGTGAATAGTGTTCTTACAGGGAACAGATCAGTCCATGGGAAAGTCGTTGAGGAGTCTAGTAGCTGTGGGGAAGAAGCTGTTCCTGTGTCTGGATATGCGAGTCTTCAGACTTTCTTCTGTCTGATGCAAGGGTCTGGAAGAAGGCAACGCCTGGGTTGGAGGAGTCTCTGAGTCTCTGTCCTGAGACAGCGGGAGGTGTGGACAGAATAAATGTGCGGGTGGCAAGCTTGTGTGATGCATTGGGCTGAGTTCACCACACTCTGCAGTTCCTTGCGATCTTGGGCCAAGCAGTTGCCATACCAACCTGTGATGCAGCCGGATAGGATGCTCTCTATGGCACATCTGTAGAAGCTTGTGAGAGTCGATGCAGACATGCTAAATTTCTTATACCTTCCGCAGGAAGTGGAGACGTTGTTGGGCTTTCTTGACTGTTGCACAAACATGAGTGGACCAGGGCAGACTGTTGGTGATGGTGACCCCCCAGGAACTTAAAGCTATCGACCATCTCTACTTCAGGTCCATTGATGCAGGCGGGAGTCTATGCCTTGCTAGGCTTCCTGAAGTCGATGATCAGTTCCTTGGTCTTTCAAACATTTAGAGAGAGGTTGTTTTCGGTACACCATGCAACCAAGTGATTTATCTCCCAGAGCCAAAGATTCATTGCAAACTGGCACCAGCAAGAGAACTACTGTCAAACACAATTCGGAACCAAAACCTGATAGAAACTGGAGATGATGGAAACCAAATGAACTTTAGCAAATAACAATCCCAGAGAGTAATGCAGAGACTGCCATGTGACCCTAATATGCAGCTCTCATTAGAAATATCATTTGTACTGCATTGGGTTATTCATAATAATGGACAGGCATCCGTTATTCCTTATGCGATGCACTATTGCTGATACTATGGGTGATCAGTAAAGTGCAAATAGAAAAAAGATACGTAAATGCATTTAATTACAAAAGCACTTTAAGTTTTCCATAGCTTTTAACAATCAAGAGAATTTTAAATTTATGCTAATAGAGGACAATATTACCTCTTGCAATTCGTAACACCCTCATGATGCGAATGATAGTAGGGTTAATAGGGAGTGAGGCATTCATTTCAATTTCTTCCAAGGTAATTCCCATTATTGAGAGAAGCACAATAGCCAGATCCAGTTGGTTCCACCTGAAAAAGAGTAATCGGATTTGCACTTGTAAAGTCCCAAACCTGTAATTAGTGAGAGTGTATGGGCAATATCATGGGTGGCATCACATCATCCATTAATGTTTTCAACTTAATTTATGCCGTGCATTTTGAAACAAATGTAAACTGCTCTTGCTGCAAGTTATTCTGTGAACACAGCACCCACTTTAAGCCTTTTAACAACAAAAAAATCTTCAGGATTCAACAAAATGCTCACCAGGTGGGAGCAGTTTGCTAACTTTTTTTTTAAATTGAGAAGTGTCGTCACGTCTGTTTGATACTCAGCAAATGGAATCCACATCGGCCATGTGTAATTCACCAGCACATTTTTTTCTTCCAAAAGGACTCCTCTTTGCAGTTAACAAGGGGAGTGTTTCTTTCACTCTAACACGTCTGACAACCATGGGTGATAATTCACAGGAAACGTTTTACAGGCTAAATGCCTGCTATCAGTGTAAATATAGAAGCAACTTTTATGACAAACTGACACATTAAAATTAGACGCAAAGTAGTACCACTCTTTTTTGGAGTCCCCAACCAACACTGGGAATTCTACGTACAATATTCACGAATGGCAAGTCTGTTTCAGGAAATCAAAGTTAGTAGAGCAAAAGAGGAAATGATTGCAAATTGAGGAAAGATGTTGGGCAAGATCGATTGGCCACATCGCGCTCGAAGGGGAGCATGGCACGGCCGAAACCTCCCGCAGGCTTCCCAGGAGCCACTACACCTCGCAGGATCTACCCTAGTCCCACCAGGCGTCGAGATCAGGAATCCGGCCACAATAGGCAAGACCAAGCCACGCTCACGTAAGTAGGTTATCTTATCAAATATACTTCAGGGAAAAAAAACTTTTTCAACAATATGCTGCATTTACACACCAGTGAATCTTCAAGAGCACAATGTCAAATGCCACGCTACCATTTATTAAACCAAACTGAAGGGAATAGTATATTTTAATTATGAGCAGTCTTAATTTTTTAGGAGCAGCACAGTGGTTAGCAATGCTGCTTCACAGCGCTGAGGACCCGGTTTCAATACCAGCCCCGGGTCACTGTCCGTGTGAAGTTTGCACATTCTCTTCGTGTCTCCGTGGGTCTCACCCCCACAATCCAAAGATGTGCATTGGCCACGCAAAATTGCCCCTAAACTGGAAAAATAATTGGATGCTCTAAATTTATTTGAAAAAAGTCTTAATTTTTTTAATATGGTTTTGGAATGAAACATTGTTGCCCATTTTTAATGACCTCCTGATCTCTCACTGCGCAGAAGAGGTCCGACGAACAGAGCCCCTCAGTGCACAAATCTGGCCTATGTGTGGCCTCGGCTATGCATTCCCTGCTGAGGCCCTTTATCTAACGCGGGTGGCGTCTTATAGCAATGTGTTTCTCAGCGCTGCGAAAATTCTGAGCAATTCCCGGCCGAGCAGACATTCCAACCACTGGAGGTAAAGTTAATGCCAAACAGCCTGACAGCTGGAGCTGTTTTTAAGAAATCCACTTTCCACTCCCACCAAGATGACTCACAGAAGACCTTCCCCCCTGAGGTCAGAGGTCAGTGATGGACCCACAGCTTCATGCCAATGAGGAGTGGAGGGACACCCTCTTCCCCAGCATGGGTTGCAAACTCAAGCCTGCCCTCCTGAACATGCCTGGGAGGTGGGGGTAGAGGCGGTCAGTGGTACTAGTCACTCCAGGAGGGCATAGCGTATGATCCAGAGAGGTGGGGGTCACTGGTGAGTCCTCTGCTCTGAGAGGGCCAGAGAACCAGGAAGGGTTCAAAAGGCCGCTCTGCAGGTTGCCTCTGGTTGAGGTGGGCTCTGCTGATCGCCTGCTTCCTCTGAAATGGGGTGGAACTTCTGAGGAGTGCCAATACCTGGTGGGCTCCAGATTGAGCTTGGCCCTTGATGATGCAGCTGGGGTATGAGGGTGTCCAGAAGGGCAGCCTGGGTGGACTCCGAGTTGACCAGAGGCCTTCTAAGCATTTAAAGGACACACGCAGCATTCAGCAGTGTGAGCAGCCAGGAGCCTGCATGCAGCACCAAAGGGGTACTTCTAAAAAACTGCAGCAATGGCAGTCTGAGCCAGACCACCCTGATCCCGAGGGAGACACCCCGAGTCCACGGACTTGGCACCAAGTCACTACCTGCTCATGTCCCCGGCCCGGGAAGCCATCCCTCAGCAAGCCCAACAGTGTTCAATGTTTTTTCACTGGTTTTTAGCATCCCGCCCCGTTAGCTATGATGCCCAGTCCACTGTCTCACTCTAATATGCAGATTTGCCAGAAAGTGATCCCACCCAGAATTGGCGTGATTCATATCACAATGTCTTGCTACATTGTGTTAGATCTCGTGAGGTGTGACGAGCCAGGTAGATCCAGAAGTGGGAACTCCCAGCATCTATCGATTGCGTTGGGCCGTGCTGCTTTTCTGAAGTGTGGACTAAACAGGTGAGAAACTCCCCAGGGCCCAAAAAAGTGATGAAGGGCAGAATTTACTGGTTGTTCACGCCGGCGGGATATTCCAGTCCCACAGATGGTGCACTGCTTACCCGGTGACGAGGGGTGACAACAGCAGCACCAGAAAATCCCGCTGGCGGGCTGCCTTTGCTGCTGAAAAACACGCGGCGGGTTGGTCAGTAAATCCTGCCCTAAGTGTTGTAGTTGGCGGTGGGAAAGTCACCGGCAAAGCAGCGGTAAACTCTCAGCAAAACCTGCCACAAATGACACTTAGAAACTTTACAAATAACATTATGTACAATTATAATGGTCAGAATTTTAAAGTAAATATTTCTGATACTTTAAGTTGGTGTGCCAGCATTCCAGGCCACTGACTAGTAGGTTGCAGCTCATCTCTCCCATAAATAGTTTCTGATTTCATGAAGGCCATAGGGTGATGAGGTCTTTCTTAAGTGATCAGGGACAGGTATGTTTGTCTGGGATTGATGCTCAAACTGGGAGACCCAACATGAGATAAAAGGAACAAATTAAAAATTACTTTTAACAAAGTTGCAATTGTGAATCAGGTGCAAAGATGAAGCCTATTTAAAGCCTATTTAATTATTTCTTCATTGGTTCATAACTAGATTAAGAAGTATACCTTCTTCAATTTAATGTCTCCTCCAAATCAGAAAATTATCATATTAAATAGTAGTTAATTATAATACACCATTTGCAAAGTCTTAAAGTTAAGTGTTTAATAGAACTATATATTGATCACTGCATTGTTGATTCTGAATTTATGGAATTAAGACCATGTTCATTGTAGCTTGTTTGCATTCAAGGTTATAGTATACAAGAAATCAATATTCAAACTGATTCTGGAAGGCTAGTGATGGGAGATGAGGAAATGGCTGGAGAACTTAATAAGTACTTTGCGTCTGTCTTCACAGTGGAAGACATGAGTAATATCCCAAAAATTATAAAGGGTCAGGGGGCTGAGTTGAGTATGGTTGCCATTACAAAAGAGATGGTGCTAAAAAAGCTAAAAGGTCTTAAAATTGACAAATCTCCTGGCCCCGATGGGCTACATCCTAGAGTTCTGAGGGAGGTGGCTGAAGAAATAGCGGAAGCGTTGGTTGAGATCTTTCAAAAATCACTGGAGTCAGGGAAAGTCCCGGACGATTGGAAGATCGCTGTTGTAACCCCCTTGTTCAAGAAAGGATCAAGACAAAAGATGGAAAATTATAGGCCAATTAGCCTAACCTCGGTTGTTGGTAAAATTCTAGAATCGATCGTTAAGGATGAGATTTCTAATTTCTTGGAAGAGCAGGGTCGGATTAGAACAAGTCAACATGGATTTAGTAAGGGGAGGTCGTGCCTGACGAACCTGTTAGAATTCTTTGAGGAGGTGACAAGTAGGTTAGACCAGGGAAACCCAGTGGATGTGGTCTATCTGGATTTCCAAAAGGCCTTTGATAAGGTGCCACACAGGAGGCTGCTGAGTAAGGTGAGGGCCCATGGTGTTCGAGGTGAGCTACTGGCATGGGTTGAGGATTGGCTGTCTGACAGAAGGCAGAGAGTGGGATAAAAGGTTCTTTTTCGGAATGGCAGCCGGTGACCAGCGGTGTCCCACAGGGTTCAGTGTTGGGGCCGCAGCTGTTCGCCATATATATTAATGATCTGGATGAAGGGACTGGGGGCATTCTAGCGAAGTTTGCTGATGATACGAAGTTAGGTGGTCAGGCAGGTAGTGCTGAGGAAGTGGGGAGGCTGCAGAAGGATCTAGACAGTTTGGGAGAGTGGTGCAGGAAATGGCTGATGCATTTCAACGTGAGAAAATGTGAGGTCTTGCACTTTGGAAAAAAGAATCCAAGCATAGACTACTTTCTAAACGGTGAGAAAATTCATAATGCCAAAGTACAAAGGGATCTGGGAGTGCTAGTCGAGGATTCCCTAAAGGTAAACATGCAGGTTGAATCCGTGATTAAGAAAGCGAATGCTATGTTGTCATTTATCTCAAGAGGGTTGGAATATAAAAGCAGCGATGTGCTACTGAGCCTTTATAAGGCTCTGGTTAGGCCCCATTTGGAGTACTGTGTCCAGTTTTGGGCCCCACATCTCAGGAAGGACATACTGGCACTGGAGCGTGTCCAGCGGAGATTCACACGGATGATCCCTGGAATGGCGGGTCTAGCATATGAGGAACGGCTGGCGTTCCTGGGATTGTATTCATTGGAGTTCAGAAGGTTAAGGGGAGATCTAATAGAAACTTACAAGATAATACATGGCTTAGAAAGGATGGACGCAAAGAAACTGTTTCCGTTAGGCGAGGAGTCGAGGACCCGTGGGCACAGCCTTAGAATTAGAGGGGGTAAATTCAAAACAGAAATGCGGAGACATTTCTTCAGCCAGAGAGTGGTGGGCCTGTGGAATTCATTGCCGCAGAGTGCAGTGGAGGCCGGGACGCTAAATGGCTTCAAGGCAGAGATAGATAAATTCTTGATGTCGCGAGGAATTAAGGGCTATGGGGAGAATGCTGGGAGGTGGAGTTGAAATGCCCATCAGCCATGATTGAATGGCGGAGTGGACTCGATGGGCCGAATGGCCTTACTTCCACTCCTATGTCTTATGGTCTTATGGTCTTAATATATGAATTTATTTTAATATTAGCAACGAACAATGGTCCTATACTCATTTTATCCCAAATTATCTTTAATTACAATAAAAAGGAATGTTCTATGGAACTATTGTGCACTGCTGGAAGGAGACCCATCTCAGTAAAATATTGACAAAGCTGCATTCTGAAGGCATAAATCTCGGCAACACAGCACATGAAACTTGTTCAGATTTCTAGTTGTCAATCAATCCTAAGTCACAGTTACATTGAAATGAAAATCGCTTATTGTCACAAGTAGGCTTCAAATGAAGTTACTGTGAAAAGCCCCTAGTCGCCACATTCCGGCACCTGTTCAGGGAGGCTGGTACGGGAATTGAACCGTGCTGCTGGCCTGCCTTGGTCTGCTTTCAAAGCCAACGATTTAGCTCTGTGCTAAATCAGCCCCATTGTGTGGAACTCTTCATTAAAAACTATTTTCACACAATTTAAGTGATATTTCAGATTTTTAATATTCAGGAACTTGATTTGTGCTGTAGAATTATTTTAAGGTCAATTCTTGTTTGGTCTAATCAATGGCGTACAACACGAAGGAAAGCATCCCAGGAATTTTCCCTTCAGATGGTGGTGACCCAGGCGCTGTAGAATGTATTTCTACAGGGATTAGTCCACAGTGATGGGATAGAGAAAAAAATAAATTGTTAGTTAAATAGTTCATGTGAAGCTGGTTGTCAATATATAATATATATTTCATATACAATGTAACTTTGAGTGCAGAATCCATTTCCGAATAATCTACAATAAACATGACTTAATTCCATAAATTTAGGTCAACAATGTTTAAGTTTAAGACAAAGCAAATGGTTCCAGTTATGCACACCTTCACTAAATGTATTCTGTACAAGAAGTTAAGGGGAAAAGAAACAAATATAAAATGATATTTTCCCAAAAAATACTTGGTTGGATTTAATCAATTTGTAGCAACCTGCGGATGTTGGTGCCTTTCTTTGTTAACTTTGTTCTTTCCTTCTGAGATTTCACAAGCTGTTACAAAGATTTTATGGAGGTCACGCTTGGTATGTCCACGGGTCAAGATATTATTAAGATTATCTGAGTAAATAGATCCTTTGTAACCGAGGGCTCTATTTTGTAGTTAGTTATTGAGTCAGAAATAGAGCTTACCTTCCAAGTTACTGACCAGAAGGGATGAAATAATACTGAATAATATTGTAGCTCTCCTTTCTGTGCTATTGAATCAATGTCATTGCGCTGAACTTTGCTCGAGCAGAAAGATGCAGCATATGGTATTACTTAGATATTTTTCTGCCCCTTCAGCTCAACAAACATTTGCACTGTAATTTGGTGGCAGTCTGAGTTGCTAGTGGTTTAGCTCAGTGGGCTATACAGCTGGTCTGTGATGCAGAACAAGGCCAGCAGCGCGGGTTCAATTTCCGTAGCAGCTTATCCGAAAAGGCGCCAGAATGTGGCAACCAGGGGCTTTTCACAGTAACATCAGACTTGTGACAATAAAAGCTTATTATTAATATTATAGTGGTGTAGCAAGGAGAACAGGCCAACATGGACCTTATTGCACAGTAGCACCAACAGTATATTTCTTCAACCAAAGATATTTAAGGCTTGAGAATTGTTAGAATCCTGGACGAGAACCCAACTATTTGCAAATTGTAAAATTGTGAGGAAATATTACTGCACCACAGGAGTGATAACACTGACCCACAGGTATCTTTTATGTTAAAATAAACTTTAATTTAAACACAGAAGTAACCACATTAACAACCGAGAAATAGCTTTAGACTTTACAGTTAACAGTTCTTAAGTGAAAGAAGAAATGTTAACTTTCTTCCTAAATCTGTCATTATATTCCAATTAAGCAAACCAATTTAAGTTCAAATACCACTCACGAATAAAGCTTTTTTTTAATAAACATTTTATTGATGTATTTTTGGTATAGTAACAACAAAATAGGCAATATACATGAAACCGTAAACATAGTGCAAAAGCCGTTTACCTTTTGTACAGGTCCCACCCTTATTACACCCCCCCCCCCCCCCCCCCCCCCCACCCACCCCCATCTGCTGACGATTAATTTTCCGCAAAGAAGTGGACAAACGGTTGCCACCTACGGGTGAACCCTAACAGTGAACCTCTCCATACAGAGAAAGCTAGCCCTGTCCGATAGCCAGGTCTCCGACTTGGGGGGCTTTGAGTCTCTCCATGCCAATAGTATCCGTCTCCGGGCTACCAAGGAAGCAAAGGCCAGAACGTCTGCCTCTTTCTCCTCTTGGATTCCCAGATCCTCCGACACCCCAAATATCGCCACCCCCGGACTCAGCGCCACCCTTGTTTTTAGAACCTTGGACATGACGTCCGCAAGCCCCTGCCAAAATCCCCTAAGCTTTGGACATGTCCAAAACATGTGGACATGGTTCGCCGGACCTCCCGCACATTTTGCACACCTGTCCTCCACCCCAAAGAATCTGCTCATCCGGGCCACTGTCATGTGAGCCTGGTAAACAACCTTAAATTGTATCAGGCTGAGCCTGGCACATGTTGCGGACGCGTTGAATCCACTCAATGCGTCTGCCCATAGACCATCCTCTATCTCACCTCCCAGCTCCTTCTCCCACTTGTGCTTCAGCTCCTCGGTCTGCGTCTCCTCCGACCCCATAAGCTCCTTATAGATGTCAGAGATGCTCCCTTCTCCTACCCACACTCTGGAAATTACCGTGTCCTGAAACCCCCTCAGCGGTAGGAGTGGGAAGGTTGACACCTGTTTACACATACCTGAATTTGTTTCCCCTCGCCGCCCAAACTTTTCCTCCAACGCCCTCATACTCGGAAAGCTCCCCTCTATGAACACATCCCCCATCCTCTCAATCCCCGCTCTCCGTCATAACCGGAACCCCCATCCAAAGTCCCCGGGGCAAACCTGTGATTATCACAAATTGGGGCCCAGACCGATGCTCCCACTGCTCCCACATGCCGCCTCCACTGGCCTCAAACTCACAGGGCTGGAGGGAACGCCAGAGGCGCAGTTACCAATGTCCCCAGACTGGTGCCCTTACAAGAAGCCGCCTCCACTCGCACCCATGCCGCCCCTCCCCCACCACCCACTTCCTGATCATGGCTATGTCAGCCGCCCAGTAATAATTGCTCAAATTTGGCAGCGCCAGCCCGGCCTCTCCCCGACTCCGCTCAAGCATTACCTTCCTTGGGCGGGATTCTCCGACCCCACGCAGGGTCGGAGAATCGGCCGGCAGCGGCGTTATTCCCGCTCCCGCAGGGTTTTTAAATCTCTGACCGGCCAAAAACCGGCGCTGTGCAAATCCCGCCGGCAGCCTCTGAAAACAGCTGGCGCCGGCGGGATGTCATTATATTTTTAGTTTCCACAAATCTCCGGCCTGGATGGGCCGAAGTCCCGCCGACGTGGCCACGGGTCACGTCGGCGAAAATCACCGTTGCTTTAAAACGTCGTCAACCATTGAGGGGGGTACCCACACCCCCCTCCCTCTGAAGGCCGGTACCCACACCCCCCCCCCTCCTTCCTCCTCCCCCCTTCCTTCCTCCTCCCCCCTTCCTTCCTCATTAGTGGGGGGGGGGGGGGTGCGGCGTTATTGGGGGGTGGGGGTGCGGCGTTGGAGGGGGGTAGGGGTGGTGAAGGGGGGGGTTGGGGTAGGGGCAGCGGCGTGCAGAGAGGGGGAGCGACGGATGCCCGGGGCCAACGCACCGTCGCCCCCCCTCTGCACGCCGCTGCCCCTACCCCAACCCCCTCCCCTCACCACCCCTACCCCCTTCACCACCCCTACCCCACTCCAACGCCGCACCCCCCCCCACTAACGGAGGAAGGAAGGGGGGGAGGAGGAAGGAAGGGGGGAGGGAGGAAGGAGGGGGGTGGGGAGGAGGAAGGAGGGGGGGGGGGAAGGAAGGGGGGAGGAGGAGAGAGGGGGGGGTGTGTGGGTACCGGCGTTGAGGGGGGGGACCCGGCGATGAGGGGGGCGGGGGACCCGGCGTTGAGAGGGGGGTGTTGCGGCGTTGCGAGAGATGGGGGGGCGGCGTTGGAGGGGGGTAGGGGGGGCGGCGTTGGAGGGGGGTAGGGGGGGCGGCGTTGGAGGGGGGTAGGGTGGTGGGGAGGGGGGTAGGGGCGTTGGAGGGGTGGTGAGGGGGGGTGGTTGGGGTAGGGGGTAGCAGCGTACAGAGGGGAGGGGGGGCGACGGTGCGTTGGCCCCGGGCATCCATCGCCCCCCCTCTCTGCACGCCGCTGCCCCCAACCCCCCCCCCCAATGCCGGGTCGCTCTTCTCTCCCCCCCACCCCCCCCCCAATGCCGGGTCGCTCTTCTCCCCCCCCCCCCCAATGCCGGGTCGCTCTTCTCCCCCCCCCCCAATGCCGGGTCGCTCTTCTCCCCCCCCCCCCCAATGCCGGGTCGCTCTTCTCCCCCCCCCCCCAATGCCGGGTCGCTCTTCTCCCCCCCCCCCCCCCCCCAATGCCGGGTCGCTCTTCTCTCCCCCCCCCCAATGCCGGGTCGCTCTTCTCCCCCCCCCAATGCTGGGTCGCTCTTCTCTCCCCCCCCAATGCCGGGTCGCTCTTCTCCCCCCACCCCACTGGGTCTCTCTCTCTCCCCACCACACAAACGCCGGGACTCGCCACTTCCGCAGCTGGAGAAACTGACGCCTATCGCGTCAGTCCGCTGCTGGCCCTTCCGGGAACGGAGATTGCCAGCTTAAAGAAGGCCCGGACGCCGGAGTCATGCACACCGCTTTTTCCCGCCGGAAATGGGCGTCACGTCAGTCCGCGGAGAATCCCGCCCCTTATCCGTGGGGTCTTGCCCGCCCAGACGAAGCCTGTGATCACCCTGTTGACCCGCTTAATAAAGGACCGCGGAATAAAAATGGGGAGACATTGAAATACAAATAGGAACCTTGGGAGGACCATCATTTTCAGCGTTTGCACCCTCACAGCCAGAGATAACGAGAGCACGTCCCATCTCCGAAAATCGACCTTAATTTGGTGCACTAGCTGGACCAGATTCAATTCATGCAGCCGGTCCCATTCCAGTGCCACCGATGCCCAGATACCTAAAACTACCCCCTACTGAAGTAAACGGCAGCTCCCCCAGTCGCCCCTCCTGTCCCCGCGCCTGAACCACAAACATCTCACTCTTATCCATGTTTAGCTTATACCCCGAAAACCGGCCGAATTCCCCTAAAGCCTTTAATGATTTCTTCCATCCCCTCTACTGGGTCCGAAACGTACAGAAACAGATCATCTGCATACAGCGAAACCCTATGCTCCACCCCCCCACCCGGACCAGTCCCCTCCAGCCCCTTGAAGCTCTCAGAGCAATTGTCAACGGCTCTATAGCCAGTGCAAACAACAGTAGGGAGAGGGGGCATCCCTGTCTCGTTCCCCGGTGCAGTCTAAAATAATCTGAAGTTGTCCTGTTCGTCCGTACACTTGCCACAGGAGTCTGATACAGTAACCTGACCCAGTCAATAAAGCCCCGCCCAAATCCAAACCGTCCCAGTACCTTCCACGGATAATCCCATTCTACTCGATCAAAAGTCTTTTCTGCATCCACTGTGATCACTACCTCAACCGCCCTACCTTCCAGGGGCATCATAATCACATTTGATAGCTTTCTTACATTGGCCACCAACTGCCTACCCTTAACACCTGTATGGTCCTTCCCAATAATGTCCGGAACACAATCCTCAATCCTGGAGAACAAGATTTTGGCCAGCAACCTGGTATCCACATTCAGCAGGGAGGTTGGCCTGTAGGACCTACACAAGTCTGGGTTCTTGTCTCGCTTAAGAATCAGCGAAATTGTTGCCTTTGACATCGTCGGGAGCAGCACCCCTCTTTCCCTTGCCTCATTGAACATCCTCAACAACACTGGCCCCAGTACCCCCGAGAACGTTTTATAAAACTCCACTGGGTACCTGTCCGGACCCGGGGCCCCCTTCGCCTTTCTCAGCTGCTCCACCGTCCTCCCTGTGGTCAGCAAGCTAAACTCCGCCTGTAACCTCCGCCATTCCCTCAGGAGCCCTGCCTCAGGGGTCTCCGCATACCTCCTATCGATCTGTAATATATCCTTTACCAGCCTGTCCGTCTCTGCCCTGTCAACCTTCTCCCTATGAGCCTGGATTGAGATCAGCTCCTCCCTTACCATGCCATCAGTGCTTCCCAAACCACCGCTGCCGAAGTTTCCCCCATGTCATTGACCTGCAGGTAGCACTGAATGCATTTCCTCAGCCGTTCGCACACCCGTTCATCCGCCAAGAGTCCCACACCAACCTCCAGTGCGGGCGCTGGTTAACGTGTTAGTGCGGGGCATGCTCTGAGATTGTAATCGCCGAATACCCCATGTCCACTACCCCAGCCAGAAAGGCCTTGCTCAAAATAAAGAAATCAATCCGGGAGTAGACTTTATGCACGTGTGAGTAGAAGGAGAACTCATTCACCCTCGGCTGCCCAAACCTCCATGGATCCACCCCCTCCATCAGCTCCATGAACTCTCTTAGTTCTTTTGCCATTGCTGGCACCCTGCCCGTTTTCATGCTTGACCGGTCTAAGCCCGGGTCAATAACTGTACTGAAGTCCCCTCCCATGAGCAACCTGTGCGAGTCCAGGTCCGGTATCTTTCCCAGTATCCTCGTTATAAACTCTACATCATCCCAATTTGGCATATACACATTCACTAATACTACCTGCACCCCTCCAGTTTCCCACTGACCATAATGTACCGACTTCCCACGTCCGAGACTTTTTTACCCGCCTCGGACACCACCCGCTTATTGATCATAGTCTATGAATCTAGTCCTGAGTGAAACACCTGGCTGAACCCAGCCATTCCTCAGTCTAACCTGGTCATTTACCTTAAGGTGCATCTTCTGCAACATTACCACGTCCGCCTTCAATCCCCTAAGATGAGCGAACACTCGTGCCCTTTTGGCCAGCCCATTTAACCCTCAAACATTCCAGATGATCAGCCTAGTTGGTGGCTCATTGCGCTCCCCCCCCTCCTCCTCCTCCCTGCCGATCATCCCTTTTTTAGGCCCGCCTCAAGCCCGTGATCCGCGCCTCCACCAGTCCATCCCCAGGCAGCCCCCGCCCCGGACCTCCTCTCTGTCCCTCAGCCCAAGCCCCTCGTTCGTCAGCAGAACATTCACCACCCCCCAGCAACAACACCCTGTAACCCAATCCCTTTCCTAAACCAAACATATGCACACCCCCCACCGTGCTTCTGAGAGCTAGCTCACCCAGCTAGCTTGGTGGCCCCCATCCATGGCGCCAGATAGTCTCCCACCTATTGTTCTTTCCCCACCCTCCCCCCGCTCATACAAACAAACTCCAACATCAAACAATCCCCACACAATTGCCCATCAGAAAAACACCAAAATCAAAACAAGCACACCTCCATCCCCCAACAGTGCAAATGAAAACCTAAACTCACTCAGCTCTACTGCTGGTTCCAACTCAATACAAACGGCACCCAAACATCTTCCATAAAACGCAGAATGAGAAACTTTTTACAAAAACAGAGAAACAAAACAGAGAAAACAAAAACATGAATATCGCAGCCACGTTCAAAAGTTTTCAGTCCTTCGCCAGTCCTTTCTTTCTTGCAAAGTCCAACGCGTCGTCAGGCGACTCAAAATAAAAGTGCTGATCCTCATGCGTGACCCAGAGGCGGGCTGGGTATAACAGTCCAAACTTCACCTTTTTCTTGAAAAGGATCGCCCTGGTCTGATTGAAGCCTGCTCTCCTCCTGGCCACCTCCAAGCTCAAGTGTTGGTAAACCCACAGGATGCTATTGTCCCATTTACAGCTCCGTGTCTGCTTGGCCCACTGCAGAATACGTTCCTTATCCGAGAACCTGTGGAATCTCACCACCATAGACCTTGGGGGATCTCCCATTGAAAGCTTCTTCACAGGAGCTCTGTGAGCCCTATCCACCTCCAAGGGCTGGGAGAATGCCCCATCTCCCAGCAGCTTCTCAAACATGCCTGCGGCGTATGCCCATCGTTCGTTCCTTCAGACCCCTCCGGGAGTCCGACAATTCTTAGATTCTGAGGACCTAAACTGGAGTTAAGGTCCTCTACTTTCTCCAGAAGCTTCTTTTGCTGGTCCCGCAGCATCCCCAGCTCCAGCTCCACTGCGGCCTGATGCTCCTCCTGCTCAGCCAGTGCCTTCTCCACCTTCTGGATCGCCCAATCTTGGGCGTCCAATCTGAATTCCAACCGCTCAATCGACGCTTTTATCGGGTCCAAGCAGTCCCGCTTCTGCGTAGGAAAGCCCTCCTGGATGACTTGCATCAGCTGCTCCATAGACTGATGGGTCGACAAGCCAGAGGTTCACCCCTCTGGCATGCTGTCCCCTGTTGCAACTACAGCCCAAGTCTTCTCTGTTTTTTTGTTTCTGCCCTTACGCACACTTCTCCTTTTCTCCATGCACCGAAGTGGGAATTCAGTAGAGAATTGCCACTGACATCCGTTCTACAATTAAAATCCGTTAAAAAAATCAGGGGAAAAGGTCCAAAACTCCGACCAGAGCGGGAGCCACCAACTGTGTGATTTACACCTTCATAGCCACCACCGGATATCCTCATGAATAAAGTTAACCAGATTTTTTACTTCCTTTCCTCTGTGCAGGATCTTTGGAGAGAGAACCTTTCAGAAAGAAAACTGGAACACCTCTTTTTTGAGAATAAAGTCCTGGGAAGAACTAACTTTTTCAGGTGGACCTGTCTCCTCCACTTAGTTACATCATCTGTATCCAAACAATAAGGCATTGTTCTGTCTCTTCCCACGAGGTGTCCCATGATTTGTTTAGAAGGACCAAATACAATCTCCCTCAAATATTATTTACATCCTAGCTGTCCTTTAAATGTGACACCATTTCATTAACTAGCGAGCTGTGAACAATAAATGCATCACAAATCTGCAAAATCAATGATGACCTCACTTGTATGACTCCTTAATCACAGCTCTAGCAGTCATACTGTTAACCCTGGTTTATATTAGCAAAGAATATAAAATATGTCAATTTAATTAAATTAATCACAGAATGAAATCAAAGAACAATAGAGAGTGAAAGTGTACTGAAATGGGTAAATTAAAGTCAACTCAGGTACAGAAAGGGAATTTAAAAGAGGGAACAAAAGATTGTATTGAGAAAAAAGAGAAAAGTGGAAGGTAAGGAAAAATCAAAATATAATTTGATTATACAATTTTTTTAATTTGGAAAGAATTTATCACCTGAAGGAATTAAACTTCATTATTTAAATTGCTCCCTTTTCGAGCTGGAAGGATCAAACAGTATGCATTACTAATGATGTCTTTCAAAGGTGCTTATGCTCTTAATTACAAGGCCTAATTTTCTGTGGCACATTTATGGGAAATTAATGATTAAATCCAGCAGGTTCTTAGAAAAAACAGGAAGGCTAAGGGTGCGATACTGTTCTTGCAAAGCAGATTGTGGAATGCTGCAAATCGACCAGTAAATTCTGGAAATACATAATTCACGGAGTTTTGCTTAATCCTCAGAGTGTGTTGGTTAATTTATGGATTAATCGTGTTGTTAATGCACTGTTAATTTTCCAGGAGTTGCCCCACCAACGATCCACCCCCTCCCCCCCAACATTCTTTCTTTTGTCAATGTATCGAACTCACTATATCATCAAGGATTCTCCATATTTTATTGATGGCACATAATGCTATTGACCTTGTTATGTTTGATAATAAACATGTCTCTTCCCTGCAAATTAAAAAGCTGATTTTGATTTTGTCAGCCTACAGAAGCTTTTGCAGTCTTCTTCATTCTATGCTAATGGATAATCCTTAATTTAACTTCCTGAAAAGGACATTTTGAGCGCTGTATCACCATTCACATCACCTCTATTTATCACGACTGCACTGTGCATCTTCTGACAGCATCCTTCTACTATCAATTTCTGTTGCATGATTTGGATATGACTTCCCAAGATGCTATAATGCCACTGGAATCAGGCCAGCAGTATTTTAGCAATAATCCACTTTTGGTACACATCAAATTGACTACTAATTATATTTTGTTCTTCCTGTTTGTGCAGTATGTATATCAGTAGTGTAATATCACCAATGCAATATCAATACCCAAAAACGATCTAGCTTCACTTCAAGAATGCTCCCATCCTCTTTCTCTCTGGTACCATGCCTTAAGGTGGCATTAGCAACCATGGGCTTCCACGATTTAAGAAATACAGACCATTAAAAAATGGGATGTGATCCAGCTGCGTTGTGCAATGCGGCCGGTAGATACTAAGCGACCCCTCTTCTGGGATCTATCCAGCTCCCATGCCTCACAAGATCTAACGCGATCTCATGAGACATCGCAATGTGAATCCTACCAATTGTGGATCACTTTTTTGGCAAATCTACACATGAGAGTGAGACAGCTAGGGTGGGATTCTCTCAGCCCGGGGCCAGGCCGGAGAATCACAGCGAAGGGCGCGAATCGCACTACGCCGCCCCAACGCCAGGATGAGATTCTCCGCTTGCCATTTGCGCTGCCGTACTTGGCGCGGCGCCGGTCGGGGGCCGCTCTACGCGGCCCATCCGCCGATTCTCGGTCCAGATTCTCACATCTGCTCTCAGCCGGCGGAACCTTGGTGTGGATGGGTCAGGGGGGGCAGCCTGCGAGGGGGGGCGGGGCGGCCTGCGAGGGGGGGGTCCGACCCCGAGGAGGGCCTCCAATTGTGGCCTGGCCCGCGATCGGGACCAATGCGCATGCGCGGACCCCGCGGCGTCCAGTTGACGCCTAGATCAGCAGCTGGAGCGGCTTAGATCACTCCAGTCCCCCGCTGGCCCCCTGCAGGGGCCAGAATTGCTGATCCTGAGGCCTTGTTGACGACGTCGAGAAACCAAATCTGGCAGTGCCAAGCTGGCACCCTGGCAGTGCCATCTGGGTGCCAGCTTGGCACTGCCAGCTGACAGCTGTCAAGGTGTCAAGCTGGCATTTTCCCCATGCTGCGGATCAGGCCCGGGGATACCCTGCACGGGTTTGGGGGTGCCTGAGGACTCCCTTACAGGTGAGTAGGGCTTTGGGGAGTTTGGGAGTCCCATCGGGGGTCGAGAGATTAGGCTGCCATTTTGTAATGGCGTCCTGACCTCCTTCTGCACTGAGTTTTGGCAAGCGGAGCTCCTCAGTGCAGAAAATGGGACCAAGTGCTGCCACGTTGGGCGTTCCCCACTGAGGCCCTGTATTTACCCGAATGGGCGTTCAATAGCATGGGGTTTATCGGCGCTTTGAGTGCTGAGAAACACCCAGCTCAATGCACTCGCTGCGGGACTCTGTTGAAACTAGCTGACACAGCATGTATTCTCTCTCCCCAAAAAAATATTCTAAGGAGTTGGAGACCAAGACAAGTTCGAGATAAAGATCACAAAGCTTGTGTCCCCCAAATTGAAGGCTCTAGACTCTACAAATGTAAATTAGCTGATAGCAGAATGCCTGCTGGCACTCTGCCAACATGAGGGAACTCAAACCAGGGTGATGAACGGGTGGGGGGGTAAGACTTCTTACTGTTCTCCTCAAAGGGGAAAGCAGTCAATGGTCATCTGAGACTATGGTGACTCTACTTTATCTCTTTAGTAACGATTGAATCAAAATCCATTGCAGAAACTGTCAAGGGCAGAACGGAAAATGTGATGGACCAGCAAAGGGTCTGTTGACTTCTGGCTGAAATTTCCAGTCCTGCAGTCGGGGGGTCTGTAAAATCCCACCCTTATTACCTCTCTATATTTCTACAAATTGACAATTCTCTCCTCCTCTCATTTTTAACTGTGCTCTTTCACACACTTGTGAAATACCTCACTGTTACTTTTGATATTTTTTCCTTGTATTTCTTCCAAACTTTTTCTTATCCTTTATCACTCCTAAATATTTTATACACTGATGTGCTCATTTTCCACTCTTGTCTAGTTTGCAGTCAGGTTTCTGTTCAGTTTAATGGTGAGATTATGCAACATAATTGTAAAGAGAATTAAGTATTTGGAAAGCAACGTGGCAGATAGTTCAAGATTTTAAAAAAACTAGTGCCAGTACAAGTATGATGAACTGAAAAGGGTCTTTTTTGCTGCTATTTTTCTAATTCGCCATCACAGAGGTTAAAAAAAGTGTCTTACCTGTCTTTAAAGAATCTCCTGAAGCCAAATGCAACGAGTTTAAGAATAGATTCAATGACAAAGACGATGGTGAACACGTAGTTACAATACTTCAGAGCTTCCTCAAGTGACTGGGGAGGGCAAGGTAAGGAAAATGCATTGTTAGAATACTCAAGTCAGATTACAGGGTTTAATGAATGATGATATATTATTAACTTTAATCGATAAAGAACAAACACTGCCAGCTGTCGAATATTTCCCACAAGTGACAATGATTCACCAGTCACAAATGTATAAACATGTTCTTTCCATGAGTGGAAATAAAAAGGTATTGTAGTAGAACAAAACAACCATCTTATTTATGAGCCAATATTGTGTTTTATTGTGTTAATAATGATTTATCCTGTACAGACGTTGACCTTTCTTCTGAGAAATGCAAGTTCAAATCTAGCAGAGCCTAATAGATGGAAAATGTTCTTTGTCTCCTGTTCAAAGTTAATTTGAATGGTCTCAATCGAGAGCCAGAGGCTGAGGTGGGCTGGATTTTGGCATGATCTCTGGAACCCAAACAAAAGAAATAGCTGTGATAGGTCGCTGGTCATGATCTTCTCACAGGTGGCCAATTAAGAAGCTACTTCCCTTGTCCAATTAAGGAACCCTTCAAGGGATGGCCTGCAGCTGCAAATGTAGTCCCCTTGCACCATGGGGGCATTTAAAGGCAGCAACGTCCAGGTTCTGACCTCAGGGAGAGAAATGTTACGGCACAGAAAGAGACCATTCAGTCCATCATGTCTGCCCCAGCCAAAAAAGAAAAACTAAAAAAACTTGCAACTCTTCTAACCTCACCTTCCACCACCTGGTTCGTAACCTTGCAGGTTACAGCACTTCAGGTGCAGATCCTTTCGAATGAGTCGAGGGTTTTGGCCTCCACTACAAAATCAGGCAGCATATTCCAGACATCTTCATGACCCTTATAATCCTTCTATCAATCATCTTAAATACGTGCCCCTGGTAATTGACCACTGTTCCTGGACATCATGAAGATCCTGGCAACATCACTAAAGACAGGCAAGAATGCTCGGAGACAGGATCATATTGGAGATTCTCGTTTTTTTCTCCCATTCCGGCATGCAAATCAGTGTCTGAATGTGCCAGTGCGTCAGCAAATCAAAAATGTCACAGTGGAAGAATGTAGCTGCTTTTTGAGAATGAAGGAGTGGCATATTAATGGAACAAGGCAGCAGAAGCTTATTCTCCACCCTGCCCTAACTGTGCCCCTAAAATGTAAAGCATCCTTGAACTAATATTTCCCAACCTTGACAAGAATAAAAATAGTAAAGAAAACAATTTTTAAAACCGCACATTTCAAAAACACGTAAGCTGAAGAGTTATGTGGTGTCAACAAAGTATTTTATTATAATTATTCACAAACTCTCAAGTTTAAATTTACAGTTTATGGGCCATCCAAAGCATTTTTGATCTATATGAAGATTATATGGCTGCCTTTTTGTGCACACTTACAATTGGTTGGTGGTAGTGTTCCATGGACATAGTGATAACATTTATACCAATAATGAATGTGATAAATAGGTCCAGGTAGTGGTTGGTACACAACTTATGGATGTGAAGTCGAACAGGAGAGTAATCAGCATAATAAGGTCTGCGTTGGGCTTCTGGTGGAGACAGGAGCAAAAAAAAGAAACTTGATCACTTTGAGCTTCCATAGGGAAAATAATAGACAGCAACGTAGCAATGTTCACATATTTGATTTTTACATTCACTTATTGAACATACTAAAATCACTTAACTTCTGAGCTAATCCTGGCATGAGTCAGCACCAATGATCTGAGCTAAGTATGGGTTATCAATGGTGGTGGTGTAGACATACGCTGCATTTTTTCATTGTGTTATAGACTTGGAATCCCACAATTAAATTGCAGATTCCACTGAAATTTACACTCTCAGACCATGACCTCTCGATTTCATCAATGTAAAACCTGGAGAGTCGCATGGGCCAGAGGGTGTGAGAATAAAGCGAAGAGGCCAGCATCACATCAATTCCGTTTATCTAAACCACCAGTGGAACAGCCTTGAAGTTTTATGTGAAGGAGCACAACTAGTCAAGCATCTTTTACAACCAAAGAGCAATGTCTGAATGCAAGATATGAAACTAGAAGATAACATTTTTTTTTAGAAGGATAGAAATTAATAAGTCAGTGGTAAAAATTCACACATGCAATTTTGTGGGCTTCTGTTAAAGACATTTCCTAAATGATGCAATAATTAAAATAGTGAGTTGGGTCTGGCTGGAGGGGAACTTGTGCAAGGAGATGAGTTTGAGGGTCCTGGTAACGGCTCCATTGCCGTTCTCCCCAGCAAAGTATCGGAGTAGCCCGGTGGTGGAGTATTCAATTAGGATTTGGTATCAGCTGAGGAGGCACTTTAAACTAGGTCACATGTCGGTGTTCAATCAGTGGGAATAGTTGGTTTGTGCCCATGGGGGGATGTCTAGAAAGTGGCAGGAGGAAAGGATAGTATGAATTCGTGACTTGTTTGTGGAGGGTAAGTCCACAAACTTACAAACTTTGGAGGAGTTGCGGGAGAGGTTTGAGTTACCAAGTTGGAGTGAGTTTAAGTGTTAGCATGTGCGGGATTTTACGCGGAAGGAATTGCCCTAATTTCCTCAGGTGCCGGAGTACACGCTGCTGGAGAGGTAGTTGCTCCCAGATGTGTCGGGAGACGGAAGGATTGGGGATATGTATGGGTGGTTCGTGAAGAAAAGAGCGGCCTTAGTGAAAGGGATTAAGCAGAAACGGGAGAAGGATTTGGGGATGGAGATGGGGGGGGGGGGGGGGGGAGTGTGGAGTGAACGGTCAAGCCCTCTTGCGCAAGGATGATCCTTATACAGTTCAAGGTGGTGCATAGGACCCATATGAATCAGGCCTGGATGAGTGGGTTCTTCCCGGGAGTGGCGGGTGTGTGCAAGAGGTGTGGGAAGGGGCCAGCAAACCATTCCCACATGTTTTGGGGGTGTAAAAAATTGGAAAGCTTTTGGGAGGCAGTGTTCGAGAGTCTGTCGAGGAATGTGAGGGTGAAGCTGATGCCGGAACCTATGGTCATGCTTTTTAGGGTGTCGGAGGTGCCTGGTGTGCAGGAGGGGAAGGGGGCCGATGTCGCGGCGTTCATCTCTCTGATTGCCCAGCGACCGATTCTCTTAAATATTGGTGGTCGACAGGCCACCAGGGGTCGCGACATGGTTGGGGGAACTATATGAGTTCCTCAGGTTGGAGAAAATTAGGTTTGCCCTCAGGAGACCGGAGGAAGGGTTTATAGTGTGGCAGAGGCTGTTTCTGTCCATGTTTGAGGACTTGTTTGTTGTGGGTGGGGGTGGGGGGTGTTGTGTATTAAAAGGGGGAAAATTGAACTAACTATATGTACTTTGTCTTGTTGGTCATATGTGGATGTTTTTTAAGGGTGTTTGGAACAAAATATATCTGAAAAAATTAAAATAGTGAGTTACACAGTAATTAATTGTTCTTAATGGGTCATGCTATTAACTTTGTCACAGAGTTTTGCTTTGAAGAGAAATAAAGTTAAGGTAAATGTTTTAGAATGCATTAAAGCCAAACTAACAATTCCATGAATAGATCTCGTTCATGATATGGATCTAATTTGTTCTATTGCCACAATCGATGTGAGAAATATCCCATGCAATTATTACATGCTTGCTTTGCATTAACACATGCAATTTGCCATGCAATGCTGCATTGCATAATGCTAGGTTAGGGAAAATATTATAGGGGTTGTCACAGCTGAGAGAACAGGGGAGGAAGGAAGTCAATTATATTAAGCAGGAGAGGTGTTTTTTAGGTCCTCCAAAACAAATGATGTGCGTGGAAGGAACATTCCACTCAAGGTTGTTAGTAACTGTTATTTATCATGAGAAGCTACCACTTTAAAGCACTACACAAGTATATGCAAGAGATATTAATGACCTAATCTATCCAAGGTAATTCGGAGAGTATTTCATTCTTCACTCTATTGAGTTGCATACATGACTTGGATTTGTTGTTGCCTTTTTGCTGCAATTCCTCTCACTTTGTACAAAGAGAATTGCGGGGTTGACTTTCTGCCATCTGTTTGGCCGGCAATAACAATGTATTTTCATTGCCATAGAGGTTACTTTTATTCAAGTACATTTACTAATATCACTTATTATCTTGGACATTGTTGTAGATCAAGCACATTGTACAGCTGTTATTGCTTTAACAGCACTATTAAAATAGTATTAAATCTACGATCTGCTGCAATAATACAAATGGTTTAGGATCTGAACAATGCATGATAACCTTCCTTGCAGGGCACAAAAACATTCCCATTAATGATATTGCTGGTGAGAAAATCAGAATACATTCAGAATGTATAAATAGTTGCACAATTGGACAAGAAGCGTCCAAACTGCCACCTCAAAGAGCTTATAAAATGACAGCACAATGCAAGTTGCAGTGAGATTATTGAGTAAAATTTCAGAAAGAGAAGTGACAATCAACCTACTCCAGTGGGTGACTGACTTCGGTATGTTAGATTTATTTAGTTTCCTCCAAAGGCAAGGGCGTGCTCCGAGCATCCTGAGTTGTGAAAGTCCAATCCTCCCTTAATGAAAAATTATAATTCTGCAGCGCCTGAGTTAAAATGTGTCATGAATATATTTATAAGGAATTATGATTCACTGTCTAAAATTACAGAAAGAGTTATGGAATAGAATTTCATTTTTACATGGAGGCCGTGGAATTACATTAAAATTTAGAATCATTTTTTCAAGCATTTTCACAGAATTTGCAGTGCAGAAGGAGCCATTTGGTCCATCGGGTCTGCACCAGCTCTTGTAAAGAGGACCCCACTTCAGCCCACACCTCCACCGTATCCCCGCAACCAAGTAACCCCACCTAACCTAAGGGCAATTTGGCAAGTCCAATCCACCTAACCTGCACATGTTTGGGCTGTGGGTGGAAACCGGAGCACCCGGAGGAAACCCACACAGACATGGGGAGAACGTGCAGACTCCGCACAAACAGTGACCCAAGCTGGGAATCGAACCTGAGAAGCAACAGTGCTAACAGCTGTGCTACCGCGCCGCCCTCTGCAGTTATCTTTTGAGGAGAAAGAAATAGATCTACATTGGTAGGACAACTAGGTTGTTTCAAATAGTGTAAAAGTGAGCCATGGAAATGTCCACAGCATTGACCATCCTACCCTCCTGGTTAAAGGAAATCAGAAGTGGGGAGAAGTAACTTAGTTTGTGATTAAAATAACTGAATGCTGAAATAAAACACAACATACATTTTACAATTTTTCAATGAAACTACCTAGCAGCAAAAGATCAAGTGGACCATATTCCTTCTAACCACAATACCTATATGGTAGTATTTTATCAGCAGGTTGTGACAAAGGACACCACTAAAACATACAACACAAAACCATACATCTTTCTGAGTCGGCCAAATTCAACCAAAACTTTGGGACTTCTCAGGATTACTACTCATGCCATCTGTGAAATGGAAAAACAATCCCTTACAATCAAAATTTCCTATTTTTCTCTATCGTCTAATAAGGTATGTGTGTTGTAATAACATGAAATTTCTACAATTGGCAATCAGGAATGTATAGTTATGAAATGTGTATATGAAGTCCATTTAGTAATGAGTTAAATATGTTTCAATATTGTTGGGAAGTATAATTAGATAACTAACATGTTACTGGGTAACAAAAGAGATGTTTTATTTTTAACCAGCAAATATTGTTGTATATCTTCCACCCCAACAAACATCATAAGGGATTTTATCTGTAGGGATTAGGAATTTTTTCAAGTTAAAGAAAATTGAAATAAATTATATCTTTAAAAAACTGCAATGCAATCAGTACTTTCAGGTCATCATGCAATTTGAGCTCAGCATGCACTGGCATGCTGTGGGGGGGTCACATTTCCTTCCCAGTTTGGATACAGGCAAGGCTCAGAAAGATTAAACGTACTACCGACCAGCCAGGCACAGTTCCTTACTCCTGCGCTTTTTCTCTAGCCGCCGCAGACGTTTCTCCTCCCGCCGGCGGGCCTCCTCGGCCTCCTGGTGCTGCCGGCACTTATGGAAGTTCTCCACCACAACCCCCACAAACATGTTTAGCACGAAGAAGCTCACAATCAGGAGAAAGGAGATGAAATACAGAAGCATCCATGGGTTGTGGTTCCTTTGTGGCTGCAGAGGGGGAAAGAAAAGAGTGGATTTAGAACAAACATTGTTGAGAATTGGTTTCTACCATCGGGTTCTTCATAAAGAAAAATAGAGCATTTTTGATTTCATGTTACAATCAGTTCCATGTGTTTGCGCAGGGGTGCTTCACAACAGATTGATATTTACCAAGGTTACATTGAATTTACAGCAGAGAAACAGGCCGTTTGACCCTACCTCCAGTGCCAGTGTTTATGCTCCACATGAGCCTCCTCCCATCCTAACTTAATCGAACCACACTGATGAAAATTCAGTTGCCTGAATCGTCAACACTTTTTTTTTACACATGATGTGGAGATGGTGGCATTGGACTGGGTGGGCATAGTAAGAAGTCTTCAAACACCAGGTTAAAATCCAACAGGTATGTTTTGAATCACTAGCTTTCGGAGCGCAGCTCCTTCATCAGGTGAAGGAGCTGCGCTCCAAAAGCTAGTGATTCAAAACAAACATGTTGGACTTTAACCTGGTGTTGGAAGACTTCATTTTACACAGGTATTGCCTGACCTGCAGTGTTTCCAGCATTTTCTGTTTGTATTCTTTCATGTACTTACTCAGCTTTTCCTTAAATGCATATATACTAGTCTCCTCAACTATCCCTTATGGTAGAAAGTTCCACATTCTAACAACTCCCTTGGTAAAGATGTTTCTTCTGAATTTTTTTATTGGATTTATTAGTAACTTTCTTACATTTGTTACACTTGGTTTTGGGCTTCCACAAGTGGAAATATTGCAAATAACCGTGCCATTAAATGTAATACTAGTATTATTACAAAAAGCACCATTAGTTCTGGTTACATATATCTATAGCAACTCATTCTATATGAAATATAAAAACAAACTGTAGGCTGAGTTTAAATTTTTTAAAGAGGATTACATACATAGATTGTTTTCGTATTACCTGCTTATCTATTCCTATAGCATCCAGACCATCATACATTATATTTACCCAACCATCTTTGGAGGATAAAACGAAGAGTGACATCAATGCCTAGAAAGCAATAGAGAGAGGTCGATCAGTTTTCCTAAAATATTTGGTTCCTTTCAAAATGAATTGTTAGGATACTGGAACAGACCCCAATGTATGTCAGGAAACTGGATGAGAAACCCCAACAATTTTGCATTTTGTAAACTGTGGGGAAAGGATACTTCACCCCCAGGAATAATTCCACTGACAAATAGGGATCTTTTATATTATAACAAACTTTATTCTTTACACAGGACCAACTGCATTCCCATCACAGAAAATAGCTTCCAATTAATTGTGAAACAATTCTTAATAATAGAAGAAAACATTTTAACTTGTAACTTGGGAGTCTCCAACTCCAATCAAGCAAAGCCCACAGATTGAAACCACTTGCAAATAAAGTTAGCTAGCACAGAGATACTCACTGTCCTGTGTGTAGAGAGTTGCTTTCAGTAAAGGAGAGAGGCCCTTTCAGACACAAGCTGCTGGTCCTTCTGACTGTGGCAGATTAAAAACTAAACTGCCTGCTACAGACCTGGCTCCTCCCGTTAATTATATAACCTCTATCTCACTAACTGTCTTATGACCTGCTTACCTAAATCTAAACATAATGGGCAGATTTCTCTGATCGTTGAGATTCTCTATTCCCACCGGCAGCACACCGTCACCTGCACATTTCCCGGCGGCTTGGGGTGGCTTCAATGGGAAATCCCATTGACAAACGGCGGGAGTAGCCACCGTCGCCATCGAACGGTGCGCCACCAAGAAACACATGGCGGGGAAACTGAGAATTCTGCCCAATGTCTCAAATTACCTACTCTCAGCAACTAGCAATCATTACAAAGTTCCATTTGGCCTCTGCGTTTAAACAAATATATGGTTGGAATGAATGATGATCTCACTTCTATGGCATCTTAAATGCACCTTTTGCAGCCAAACAGCCTCCCTGTATGTTAAACCAGGATTTTAAAAAAATATTACTACAAAATATGTATATGGCTTTTAATAACATTACTGCAAAAGATATATATATAATACAATAAAAATATCCACCATTCATCACAGAATCCAAAGATTGACAAGTAAAATACAACTTATTCCAAGCAAAATTATCTGCAAAAACAACTAAATTATACTGTTTGTCTGAATACCTCAGAATTGTTGTCAGATGATAATGAAGCAATGTTTTCTGTCCATCTTAAATACTTTAGCACATTGGTATTTTGCTATTGGATCAGAGAAGTAATAAAATGCACAGTAGCACAGTGGTTAGCACTGTCGCTTCACAGTGCCAGTGTCCCGAGTTCGATTCCCAGCTTGGGTCACTTGCTGTGTAGCGTCTGAATGTTCTCCTCCTGTCTGCATGGGTTTCCTCCGGGTGCTCCGGTTTCCTCCCACAAGCCCCGAAAGATGTGCTTGTTAGGTGAATTGGACATTTTGAATTCTCCTTTTGTATACCTGAACAGACGCCGGAGTGTGGCGACTAGGGGTTTTCACAGTAACTTCATTGCAATTGTGGTGAATGTATTCACCTAATACATGAGCTGCCTGTATAATGATGTGACCTATGACCTGGAAGTGGTGATACGAGCTACTTCCCGGTACTGTACTGGAACACCGGTGGGCTCCCCCTCTGGCTCCGCCCTCACCGGGGCTATATATAGGCCGGCCACCTGTGGGTGGCACTCATTTGGACAGCTGGCTCTGGCAGGCGAGTTCATGGTTAATAAAGCCTAATATTCACTCACTCTCACGGTCTCTCAGTGAATTGACGGTATAACAATTCATTAACCATCGACAGCACCATGGAAGCCACTCTAAAGCCACATAAGCCAGAACTCGACACGGGCACGTCAGAGGCCAAGGAGATATTCGAACATTGGCTTCACTGCTTCGAGGCCTATCTCGACTCCTCCACAACGCCTCCCACGGAAACCCTCAAACTGCGACTCCTCCACGCTCAGGTGAGCCAAACCCTCAAGGCACATTTTGTGAATGCGTAAACGAGGTGTTCGCCCGACACCACCTCACTACTCACCGTCAACGTGCCGGGGAATCGCTGGACGAGTACCTGGAAACTCTGACTCTACTCGCGAGGAACTGCAGCTATCAGGATGTGACGGCGGAGGAACACATGAACCTACAGATCCGGGACACCTCCGTGGCTGGGGTCCGCTCAAACTACATCAGGCAGTGCCTGCTGGAAAACGGGACCTCTGACCTGCGGGACACAGTAAAGCTAGCTACCTCGTTAGAGGTGGCCTACCAGAGCCTCAGTGCGTTCCCCGCGGGCCCGGCGAACCCCTCGTGGACACCATAGTCGCAGCCCCCATCGGACCCGACTACGTCACAGGCCTGTGCTGCGCGCCTACCAGCCCAGCCCGGGGAACCGCAGTGCTACTTCTGCGGCCAGGGTCAACACCCCTGACAGCGTTGCCCAGCCCGCACAGCGACGTGCAGAGACTGTGGGAAAAAGTCTGTCTGGGCCGACCTAATGGCCAGCAGGAGCAGGCGGTACAGTTCCCTAGACATGACTTCTATCAAGTCGGAGGTCCAGCGACTGTTGAGTGAAGGGAATATCGAGACCAGCAACAGGCCCTGGAGAGCGCAAGTCGTGGTCATCCGGACCAGGGAAAAGAATCGGATGGTTGTGGACTACAGCCAGACCATTAACCGGTTCACGCAACTGGATGCATACCCGCTCCCCCGCATAGTGGAGATTGTCAACCAGATCGCACAGTACCGTGTGTTCTCAACGGTCGATCTGAAGTCGGCCTACCACCAGCTCCCAATCCACCTGGAAGAGCGCCGGTACACTGCCTTCGAAGCAGCCGTCCGACTTCCACTTCCTGAGGGGTCCCCTTCGGCGTCACTAATGGGGTCTCCGTCTTTCAGAGAACGATGGACCGAATGGTGGACCAGTACGGTTTGCGGGCTACATACCCATACTTGGACAATGTTACCATCTGCGGCCTTGATCAGCAGGACCACGACGCCAACCTTCAGAGGTTCCTCCAGGCCGCCCAATCCCTCAACCTCACATATGAATAAAGAGAAGTGCTTTTCCGCACTACCCGACTGGCCATCCTCGGCTACGTCGTGGAGAATGGAGTCCGAGGTCCCAACCCCGACCATATGCACCCCCTCACGGAATTCCCCTCGCCCCACAGCCTGAAGGCCCTCAAACGATACCTGGGGCTGTTCTCCTACTACTCCCAGTGGGTCCCCAACTATGTGGACAAAGCCCGCCCACTTATTCAAACCACCACTTTTCCCCTAACGGTTGAGGCCCGCTCAGCCTTCAGCCACATCAAGGCCGACATCACCAAGACCGCAATGCACGCGGTGGAAGAGTCCGCCCCTTTTCAGGTAGAGAGTGATGCGTCAGACGTCACACTGGCCGCCACACTCAACCAGGCGGGCAGGCCAGCAGCATTCTTCTCTAGAACCCTCCACGCTTTCGAAATCTGACACTCCTCGGCTGAGAAGGAAGCACAAGCCATAGTGGAAGCCGTGCGGCACTGGAGGCACTACCTTGCAGGTAGGAGGTTCACCCTCGTCACCGACCAGCGGTCGGTCGCCTTCATATTTGACAACACACAATGGGGCAAAATACAAAATGACAAAACCTTGAGGTGGAGGATCGAACTCTCCACCTACAATTACGATATCGTCCTAGGAAGCCGCAGCGTGCAAGATGACCGACTTCGGGCTATCGAAGCTTTATTAAGGCCCGCAATCTGCCCTTCTCCACTGAGGAGGTCAAGGCAATGACCAGGGACTGCCAGGTCTGCGCGGAGTGCAAACCGCACTTCTACCGGCCAGACAAAGCCCGCCTGGTAAAGGCCTCCCCGCCCTTTTAGCGCCTAAGTTTTGACTTCAAAGGATCCCCTCCACTAACCGGAATATATACTTTCTCACCGTCATGGATGAGTACTCCCACTTCCCCTTCGCTGTCCCCTGCCCCGACATGACCTCAGCCACCATATAAAGGCACTGCACAGCATCTTCACACTGTTCGGTTTCCCTGCTTACGTCCAGGGGCACATCGTTCATGAGCGATGAGCTATGTCAGTACCTACTCAGGAAAGGCATCACCTCGAGCAGGACTACGAGCTACAACCCGCAGGGAAACGGGCAGGTGGAGAGGGAGAACGCGACGATATGGAAGGCAGTCCTCCTGACCCTCCGGTCTAGAAGTCCCCCCATCCCCCGCTGGCAGGATGTCCTCCCCGACGGCCTCCACTCCATTAGATCACTCCTCTGCACAGCCACGAATGAGACCCCTCACGACTGTTAGTTATGTCTTCCCTGAGAAGTCCATCTCCGGGGTCTCGCTTCCATCTTGACTGACAGCTCCGGGATCTGTCCTACTCCGGAGGCATATGAGGAGCCATAAGACCGATCCCCTGGTCGAGAGGGTCCAGTTGCTGCACGCCAACCCCCAGTACGCCTACAACGCGCACCAGGACGGAGGGCAAGATACGGTCTCCCTACGGGAACTGGCGCCAGCTGGTTCCCCTGCCAACGGCCCCCCTCCCCGGTGCCTACCAACACCCCCAGCGCCCCTTACACCCCCCTGGGTCTCCTGTATCGTCCCGCGCTGGCACTGCCGTCACCCACCAGCCCCCTGCCTACCCCCAACCGTCTCCGACATGCCGGACTGAGGCTCAAGTTCCAGACACAACGCCCCTGGATGCACCACCTGCAACAACCGTGCCCACCGCATCGCCAGAACTGAGGAGGTCTAAAAGAACGATCCGGCCTCCAGACAGACTGAATATTTAATGACCCCACGTCACCCCTACTGGACTTGATTTTTTTAACGGGGGTGAATGTGGTGAATGTATTCACCTAATGCGTGAGCTGCCTGTATAATGATGTGACCTATTGTGACCTATGACCTGGAAGCGGTGATACGAGCTACTTCCAGGTACTGTACTGGAACTCCGGTGGGCTCCGCCTCTTCCTCCGCCCTCACCGGGGCCATATATTGGCCGGCCACCTGTGGGTGGCACTCATTTGGATAGCTGACTCTGGCAGGCGAGTTCATGGTTAATAAAGCCTAATGTTCACTCACTCACACGGTCTCTCAGTGAACTGACGGTGTAACAGCAGTGTTGATGTAAGCCTACTTGTGACACTATTAAAGATTATTATTATTAAATTACGACTTGCAATTAACATCCCATGTTACAGACACCACTACTTTACCAAAAACAGCACTATAATCTCCAGAATTTTGTTCTATCTCCTTTTTAGAACAATAGTATTAAATTTACAAGTTGTCTTTTCATATCATGCTTTCTCCAATTGATTATTTCCACTCAATCGACAACTTAAAACATACCTGTCCCAGATTGTCAAAATTATATTTACGGCGCACCCATTTGAAGTTAGCTTGCAAACATTCCGACTTGTTCGTGATATTTCTGGTGTCATGTCCATCACAATGGTAGAACTTGCCTTTAAACAACTGCAAAAAAACAGATTTACGAAGAACAATATGAGACCATGTATACATCAGGTTTAAAAAGCAACCGTAGCCTCTTCAACCCCTTGCTCTAAAACCTTCCTTACCTGCTTTACCAGAACCCTCTTGAAATTTCCCTTTGGGGATACTGTCTTTGGAGGTGTGACCTGGGGCGGGATTCTCCCCTACCCGGCGGAGGAGGGGTCCCGGCGTAGCGGAGTGGCGCCAACCACTCCGGCGTCGGGCCTCCCCAAAGGTGCAGAATTCTCCGCACCTTTAGGGGCCAAGCCCTCACATTGAGGGGCTAGGCTCGTGCCGGAGCAGTTGGCACCACACCGACTGGCGCCCAAACCGGCTCCAGCGGCCTTTGACGCCCGTCGCCCGGTGCTGGGGCTGGCCGAAAGGCCTTCGCCGGTTCGCGCATGCGTGCTGGGGGATTTTCTTCCGCCTCTGCCATGGTGGAGGCCGTGGCGGCGGCGGAAAAAAAAAGAGTGCCCCACAGCACTGGCTCTCCCGCCGATTGGTGGGCCCCGATCACGGGCCTGGCCACCGTGGGGGCACCCCCCGGGGTCTGATCGCCCTGTGCCCCCCCAGGACCCCGGGGGCCCACTCGCGCCGCCAATCTCGCCGCCTCCAGAGGTGGTTCAAACCACGGCAGCGGGAAAGGCCTCCCAGCGGCGGGACTTCGGCCCATCGCTAGCCGGAGAATCGCCGCAGGGGGCTCGCCGATCGGCGGGTGGTGTTTCCCGCCCCCGCCAATTCCCGGGTGGCGGAGAATTGCTGCCACGGTGGGGGCGGGATTTTCGGCGGCCCCGGGCGATTCTCCGACCCTGCGGGGGGGGTCGGAGAATTTCGCCCCTGAAGTGTCAATAGCTCAGCATGATAATTCAGATATAATTTACAGTGCAGAAGGAGGCCATTCGGCCCATCGAGTCTGCACCAGCTCTTGAAAAGAGCACCCTACCCAAGCCCACACCTCCATCCTATCTCCATAACCCAGTAACCCCACCCAACACTAAGGGCAATTTTGGACACTATGGGCAAATTAGCATGGACAATCCACCTAACCTGCACATCTTTGGTCTGTGGGAAGAAACCGGAGCACCCGGAGGAAACCCACGCAAACACGGGGAGAACGTGCAGACTCCTCACAGATAGTGACCCAAGCCGGAAATCGAACCTGGGACCCTGGAGCTGTGAAGCAGTTGTGCTAACCACTCTGCTACCGTGCTGCCCACGTATGGTACAATTTCTGTTAATCCTCAGACCTCTTGTTCAGGTGTCTGCTGCTGTTGGACTACTCAGTCTGAATCCAAAAACAGGACCAAATGAATTTCTACCTCATGAAGTCGACAAAATCATTTGCTTAAAGCTAGGAAGTAGAAAAATCCATGTAATGCAGAAAGGGTTAATAGGTCGGCCCATGAGAGTCTCCTCCTCTCCAATCACTGATTCAGCTTACAGTACATGACTGAGAGAATATCACAATAGAAAAGAGAGAATGCTTTTACCTATATTATTCAATCTTTACAAAATTGTTACAACTAAAGTTTTGAAACCGAGGGAAGGATTTAACGGAAAAGTTTCTAAGGACCCGATTTAACAGCCGCGTCATGCTCGAGCGAGAGTGTGACACGACCGTTAGGTCGCAGAAGAGGCCAAATTCAGGAGCCGCACCGGGCGCCGATCGGTTTGCGATCTAACTGGCCCAACCCCATTGGCAAGAACCGAATCCCGTCATCATGGCATAGCGAGAAACCAATATTCACCAATTAAAGCCAATCTCAGTACCATTAACGGGAACGACCCCTATCTAATGGCCTCCCAGCAAGCAGTCACATGGACACCGATTAGTACACCTTTTTATAAATTGACAGGAGGGCTGCTGTGGGGATCTGAGGATGTGAGTAACCATCTTCGATCCCGGGCAGTGAGCCCGTGGGCACTGGGGTTGCTGCCCAGTGCTTGGGATAGGGTGGGGAGGTGTGGTGCTCCTGGGCTAGGGGGGTGGAGTGGTTGTCTCAGCACCCGTGGGTCCGCCATGCCACCCACTGGATCGTGTGTATCCATAACGGGAGCAACACCAGCTCTTGTATGTCTGTTCCACCGACCACCTATAACTCCCACTGACCGTGGCAGCCTCTGGTCGCACAGCTGAAGGCTATTGCTAACAGGGAATTGGTAATTGTAGTATTGTTAGCATTTCACAGCTCCCAAGTGGATTCGTGTGGGTGGACCTGCCATGTCACAGTTGGGAATTACTGCCTAGCGCGAGGCCTGGATGCTCTGACTGAACACTGGAGGCCTGAACACAACAGTTGCAGCAGCCAACATCCACACACTCAGGGGTTGGGCCTCAGCACATGGGACATACCCCTGACCTTAGGGTGCGTATGTGCAGCGGTGAGGGAACCAGCGCCCAGTCCAGGTAACGTTACCAGCTGGAGTCTGGGGTACAGAGATTTGGGCCCGGTGCCCAGGAGCCCCCGCTGCAGCCGGGGGTGCATGGACAGGGCAGGTTGGATGGCCCCCTGAGGGTTGGAAGGGGGTAAGAAAGGGGGGAGAGAACCATGGGGGACAGGAGAGTCCCAGAGTGGGAGCCATCGCTAATCGTCAGTTGCTCACCTTTCCAATTCTTTACAGATATTACATAAGATGGATGATATCTTGGACCCTGTGACAGCTGCCCTCACAGTGCTGCTGGAAGGCCAGGTGCTGGCGAAGACAGCAGCAGCAACATCGACAGAGGTTCACCTCACACTCTGAAGTCCCGGCCGCCCATCAGGCCAGGGAGGGACCCAGAGGGGGAGACCGGAGCCAGCCCAAGGTGTACTGGTGTCGCTGGTCTTTCGAGCAGATGACGTACAGCGGGTGCTGCAAGTGGCTCTGCCTCAACAAGGGGATGGTGCCGCACATGTGCCATGTCCTTGGGGACTTGGAACCGCATGGAGGAGGAGGATACACTTTCCTGGACATCAAGGTCACCGCAACCCTGAACAGTTACACCTCAGGATCATTCCAGGGTTCGAGCGGGGACTTGAGTGGCATTTCACAAGCTGCAGCCCACAAGTGCATCCGTGAAGTCACGGGGTAGCTACCTATATAAACTTTTTCTGGGTAGCAGGATGATTCCTCGCCCAGGGGGTAATAGAAGGCACGTATGTTGGCTTGCATGTCCTGGGGGTCTGGGGGGGGGGGGGGGGGGGGGTCCAGGGGGTGCCCTTGATTTACAGGGAGGTGCTCCACTTCCTGAATGTTCAACTTGTGTATGACCATCACATGAAAATCATGTACGTTTGCATGCTTCCACGGGAGTGTGCATGACAGCTACATCCTGGGGCAGTTGGAGATCGCCAACCTCTTCGAGGACCCCAGGATGGCCAGTTGGCTCTTGGGGGATAAGGTGTACCAACTCAGTACTTGGCTAATGACACCAGTACAGAGGCCAATGACCAATGCGGAGACCTGATACAACGTGGCCCATGTGGCTACCCAAGTTGTCATTGACTGTTGCATCGGACTGCTCAAAATGCGGTCCCCATGTCTCGACTGCTCTGGTGGTGCACTGCAGTATACCCCTCAGAGGGGCTGCCGACTTTGTGGTGGTCTGCTGTGCCCTCCACAACTGATGCACGCTGTCACCACCTTGGCACCTAGAGCCCCCACCCCCAGTCGGTGCCATAGGGCTCTGAGAGTCACCTTGGAATGGAGGGGCAGCTGGATTGAGCTCCAGACGCCCTTGCGTCATTTGGCTCTGCCAGCCCTGGCAGCTCCCCAATGTCTGCACCTGGTGTCGATGCCCTCAGCGATGCTCCTCAGTGATGGGACATGTTCGGAAGTGTCCAGCTGAGACCGAGGCATGACCTTCAATGACCGGGACATGCTCTGAAGTGCCTCGGCAATGCCCACCTGAGACTGGAACATGCTCCGCAGCGCTCCACAAAGGCCTAACTGGGACTGGGACATGTCCCCCAGGAACTCGGACAAGCTGCTGAGGTCCTCAGCCATGGCCGTCACTGACTGAGCCACGCCTTGGACACCATCACACTCATGCTACTGATGTCATGCACCAGGCTCTCCACTGCAGTCGCCACCTCAGCAGTGTTGGCCGCAGTGCCATGCATCACTGGCGCCACCTCCTGCCCCCGTAGCCTTTGGGATTCCTCAATTGGCTGTGGACCTGCTGGAGTGTCACTGACATCCCCTTCTGAATATCACGGCTGCACCCTATTGACTGCAGCAGTTCCAGGTAAACCTGGTCCAGAGGCAAAGCATCTGACTGGGACCCAGCTGGGTCCTGGGATCCAGCAGACCTCTGACTGCTGTCTCCCCTGGACGGTCCTGCCTCTACCTGATGTGTATCAGGAACTGTGTGGTGCTCACCAGAAGGTACCCCAGAAGCCTGTCCACTACGTTTGCCCACCGACGTCTGTGTCTCAGCACTGGTGGAGGGTGGGGTTGACAGTTGTCATGCATTAATGGAGGTCTCCTCAGAGCTCTCCTCCGAGGTATTTTCTAGGGAGGCGGGGTGGGTGGAGGGGGGAACCTCCCTGGATGGGCCGGAACCATCGGCTGGAAATCCTGCGGGGGAATGGACTTGTGCTCAGTGGGAGGGAAGGATAATTCGGTCTAGCATTAACAACTCACGTTGGCAGGTCATCTGGGTGGAGGCCGGTTGATCCTCACCTCTGTGGCGTACACCAACTCTATGTCAGTGACCGATACTGATATGTCCTAGGCCATCCTCGCAACCTCCAGGGCCTGTCTCTTGTTGGGGGCAAGGACTCTGATGTCTCCCCTCTTATCTGCTGTGGGCCAACTTTGCTTTGAGCATCGTGGGGTGGCGGGGGGAGGGGGGGAGGGGGTATGATTTTGTGCATGGGCGGTGCCAGACGCATGGTCATTTGGAGGTTTGGCAGACGGGATCGGTGCCAGGGTGTCAGCGCCACCGGTGCGACCCGGTGGAGGACGTTGACCTTCTTATGGCACTGGGCGATGGTCCTCCTGGTGACTTTCCCTGAGCTGACGGCCGCTGCCACTTCCTCCCAGGTGGCACAGGCTGCCCTGTGGCTGACCCTACGAGTCCTTCAGGGGTATAGGGCACCTCGTCTGGACTCCACCAGGTCGGCATCACTGAATTGTGAGCTATGGGCAGCACGGTAGCACAGTGGTTAGCTCTGTTGCTTCACAGAGCCAAGGTCCCAGGTTCGATTCTCTCTTGGGTCACTGTCTGTACGGAGTCTGCACAATTCTCCTCGTATCTGTCGGTTTCCTCCGGGTGCTCCAGTTTCCTCTCACAGGTCCTGAAAGACGTGCTGTTAGGTGAATTGGACATTCTGAATTATCTCTCTGTGTACCCGAACAGGCACCTGAATATGGCAACTAGGGGCTTTTACAGTAACTTCATTGCAGTGTTACTGCAAGCCTACTTGTGGCAATAAAGATTATTATTATTGTAGTCTCTTCGGTGGCATGGCTGCGAGCTGTGTGGGATTTGCTCTGCGGGATCAGTTTAACTGCTGTTCCCCCTTGTTAGCAGGGAGCTGGCAGGGAGGGTCCTGGCCAATCAGCCGGCGGGACAATCATTTGCAGCATGAGGCCCGTGGAGCCTCATTAAGTGGCTCACTTAATGTTTGATACCGGTGACGGCCTTGCCGGCTCAGCCGTCGGGAAGCTCGCGGCAGTTCCCACTTGCCACCATACAGAGAAACCTTTTCATTAAATCGCGCCCCAAGTGCAATTTTGGTTGGGTTTTGGTGGGTTATTTTCCTCCGGCTTCTTTGGTGAAATCCACACCGGTATTTTCCGACACACAGGGCACAATCGAACTAAAAGAATAGTCCATTGTGGGCAGGAGAGACCCTGTTATCTAACAGCACTGTTTTTGTTGACTTTCCCAGGGGGGAATGCCTCCTCAAGGCCATACTCAGCATTATTTCCTACACTGAGGAGCTCCAGCGAGCAGAGCTCGTTCGTGCAGAACGTGATGGCACCCTACTCACTCGAACCCCGATGCAATCCTCGGACCCCCTCAATGCCCCAACTCACATAGAAAGTGGATCATCGTGTCCTACCGCACCCCACCTCACATGGGCAGGGCACTCCTAGTGTGGGCAAAATGCCAGCCTGGCACTTTGGTACTGCCAGCCTGGCACCCTGACAGGTGGCACCAGCAATGCCAGGGTGTGACCCTGCCTGGAGACCGATCATCTGGGACTTTCAATCGGCTGGCGCCCCCCCCCCCCCCCCCCCCCCCCCCAGGTACCATTCCGCCTGGTGCCCGTTTGTGGGCTGGGCAGGGCTGGGGTCCCCTTGGCGAGGCTGATAGATGCCTCTGATGGGTGGCTGACCAATCAGACGTCAGCATGGCTAGATGGGTTCTTAAACTCTCTTAGCCGTGTGAGAATTGGTCCCGCCCACGATGTCTCATGAGATCTGGTGAGATTGTACCCGGTGTAAGGGCCTTCAGGAATCCCAAAGAATGCGACTCCAGGGATATACCGGCCTCATCCTGCACTAATTCCGGTGGGACGTGGCCGGTAGATTGTGCCCTTAGTAATTTTTTGGGACCTTGGAGAATTTCTCCCCAGCCCAGCCCATACTTCGAGATTTTATTAGCAGTGGAGATCGGAACCCGCTGGTGAGACCGGTTCCTCAGAGATCAGGTTGCCAGTTTGAAAGGGTGCCCTGATCTCAATGAGCTTGAGGGTCCTCAATACCCCCACCCTGGGCAATGTCACCCCCTGCACACATGGCATTACCCTACGCCTCCCCCCCCCCCAAGTGAGGACACTCTGCTATGGAGTTACTGAGGGTTCCCCCTTTTCAGGCCGCACCACCCCCCCCATCAGGACTCCAAGCCTTCACCGCCCCCAACCTTGAGGAGGCTCATTCATTCCCGCACTTCACCCCCGACACCCTTCATAGCCCGCCTCATGTCCCCCTTTCATGGCCATGGTCCCTCTCTAGCCCTGACCTGTGGCAGTGCCACCCTGGCACGACCACCATCATATTCTGCAGTACCCCTGCCAGTGCCACCTGGACACCTTGGCAGTGCCACGGTACCAGCTTGGCAGTGCCAAAGAGCCGAGGTGCCAGAGGGAGAGCCAAGGTGATGCTCTACCCTTTCCCTGACCACCCAGCTGTCTCCAATTCACACATGTTTGTATGGACCTGTGCTAAACGGCACCCACGTGATCCCTCGCTGTGGAACTGGTTAGTTCCCGGGAGACCATTACAATAGACATGCATCTCACTAATGAGAAGCAGATTGCTTTTAATTGGTCTCCATTGATGTCTCGCTACGTCTGGGTGGGATCAGAACCCGGCAGTGGGAGCAGGCTGGTTAGATCGCAAAGCGATTCACGCCCAGCGCGGATCCCGATTTCTGCCTCTCCTGCAATTTAACCAACGTGCCTGGAATTGCGCCCAAATATACACAGCTTTCAAAACATGCATTAAATATATATGCATTCCACTCATGCTTCCGACACCTTGGAGCTACTTCAAACTTCTTGTGAGAAATTGGAAGAAAGAATTTCCTCTGCTGGCTAGATTTATTAGGTCATTTATATTTGTGTTTATGATTTTATGCTACATAACTTAATCTCCCCGTCATGACATAGTGTCAGTCAACACCTGTGATTAAGTCCTAAGGGCACATCATGCAGGTAAAATTACCTGCTCTCAGCTAATATGGAATTCAGATTGCTAAGCGTATTAAATTTTGCATAAGAGCTGCTTTTTATTCTTGCCACAATGACATTACATGAGGTATTTGATTAGGTATTTCTTTACAGTTTAAATTATTTTACTGTAAGTTTACAAAGAAATAGAGAGGGAGAGATCTTTATGAACATACCGGTATGAAGTCTTTTCCTACATCGCATACTAATTTACTATTGTTTCCAAATCCAGCTTTAATTATCTGACTGACTGAAGTCATATTTTTGGGGGGGAAAAGTGATTTGACCTTTCATTAGAAACATCATATTTACCTGGACCCCCAGGATTCCAAAGATTATGAAGAAAGCACAGCAGATGAGTACGATATTCCCAATGGGTCTCAGAGAAGTTATTAAGGTTTCTACTACCAGTTTGAGGCCTGGAGCTCGACTGATGACTCTAGCAAAGGAAAAAATTGCTGTCAGTAATCATAATCAATGGAAATGGCAGTTCAAGTTACGAATAACAGTAAAAGGAGAACGTGCTTGCATAGCAAAATTAAGTTTTGATGAATGTTCCCATATGATAACATGGAAGAGAACTGCAACAGAAGCATTAAAATAATGCCTGTGAGGGCAGCACGGTGGCACAGTGGTTAGCATTGCTGCCTACGGCGCTGAGGACCTGGGTTCGAATCCCGGCCCTGAGTCACTGTCTGTGAGGAGTTTGCACATTCTCCCCGTGTCTGCGTGGGTTTCGCCCCCACAACCCAAAGATGTGCAGGTTAGGTGGATTGGCCAGGTTAAATTGCCCCTTAATTGGAAAAAATAATTGGGTACTCTAAATTTATTTAAAAAAAATAATGCCTGTGTGGAAAATGTAACTGGACTCTTCCAAATCTGAGTCCCCTTTGGAGGACTTCTGGTGGCGGCATGTGGGAGGAGGGCGTGCACGGGGTAGCTCCAGCCAGGGTACTTATTTTGTGCCCCTTTTTTGCCTAATACCCAGGGCTTTTTGGTGGACAATTTCTTCCCATAAGAAAGTAGAGGGGTCCGAGTGTGGAAGTATGTCAACAAAGACCATAACTAAAAGTCTGTGGGTTGAAATTCTTTAACTGACTCGGAGGCTTCATGTCGAGCCTCAGCAGATAAGATGACGGCAGCAGCTCCGGCAGTTGTGACCACCCCGATCATGGCAGATATGCTAACTGGGGTACTGGCTACTGAGTTTGAAAAGCAGTTGAAAAACATTTTGCGAGGCAATGGAGAAGGATGGTCGATATTCTCTGTAAGCCGATTTGAGGAGGTGTTGGGTCCTGTCCAAGAAAAGCTGGAACGGACTTTGGAAGCTGTGCAGGAAGCTGAGATCTCAGTGGTGGCAGAGAAAAATAAGAATCTGAGGGCAAAGGTGGGTGACCAGGAGAATCAGTCGAAGAGACAAAGCCTCAGGGTCATGGGGTTGCCGGGGGGTGTGGAGGGCTCGAATCCATCTGTGTACGTTCCGCAGATGTTCGGTAAGATGGTGGGGGAGAGTGTACTGGCATCCACTCCAGAGTTGGATAGGGCCCATAGAACACTCCGACAGAAGGCTCGGCGAATGAGCCACCACGAGCAGTGATAGCCAGATTCCTGAAGTGGGTCCTGAAGTGAACCAAGGAGAATAGTGATCTTAGATGGGAAGGAGGCCGCCTTAAAATATGCCAAAATGCTGGTGCGGAGCTTGCGAAGAAGTGGGAGCCCTTTAATAAGACCAAAGCGCTTTTATACACAAGTGGAGGGAGATTGGCAGTACCCTGTGAGGCTGCGTGTTACCTTCGGCTCAAAGGACCATTACTTTGAGACTTCAGAGGAGGCAGGAGCTTTTGTTACAGAGCATGCAATGGAGTTGAATTAAACAGGCTCTTATTGGACTTGTTATGGTTGTTTATGGGAAGGGGTTTTAAGGTATTTTGTTTAAATTTATTGTTATTTCTTTGTTTTTGAGGTTGTTCTGCATAAGTTGCATGGTGTGGGATGGGAGGCTACCTGCTTTGTGGGATGTTGTTTAAGGCAGTATTTCACTTTTCTTTCGAAATATTATGGCTCCCAGTGGGGGTCTTACTCTTGGTAGGGTTGTTGAATTTTGTTGCATTTCTGTAGCCGGAATGGGTAAGATTATCTCTTTCTCCTTTTTCGGCACTGGGGAAGGGCTACCTCGCTAACAGGAAATTTTTAGCTAGCGAATGGGAGCGAAGTGGGGGGAGGGGTTGCGGCGACCGGTTGGACTTGTTTTTTGTGGTTCAATGAGCCAAGTATTTTTTCTTGGTTGGGGGTTGGGGTTGGTTCAGAGGGCATATTGTATTTTAGAATGTGATCAATATGGATGTTTGGGTGGGTTTGGTTTGGGGGAGGAGGGGAGGGATAGTTTTCTGACGGTGGCCATGGGATTTTTTTTGTTTCATTTTTTGGGGGACTAGACAGGGGTGTCCAATGTCTCCCCTCCTATTTATGTTTGTGATTGAGCCCTTAGCCATAGCTTTGAGGGCTTTGGGTGGGGCGAAAGAGGGGAGGGGTGGAGCATAGGGTGTTCCTATATGCTGACGGTCTGCTGTTCATGATTTGGATCCAGTCCCCATTATAGGTGATATAACGGAGGTACTGAGGGACTTCGGTTCATATATGGGTTACAAGTTGAATCTGGAAAAGAGTGAGTGTTTTCTGATTAACTCCCCAGGGACAGCCAACTTGGAGGTGTTGCCTTTTTGCTTGGCCAACTCCAGCTTCAGGTTTCTGGGCGTCCAGGTGGCCCATGATTGGGCCCAATTGCATAAATTGAACTTCACAAGTCAGGTGGACAGGGTTACGTCAGATCTGCAAAAATGGGACAACCTTCTTCTGTCTCTGGCAGGCAGAGTACTGACTATTGAAATGAATATTCTTCCAAGGTTTTTGTTTTTCTTTCAGTATCTTCCTATCTTTTGTCCTAAATCTTTCTTTGTGAAGGTTAATAGATTGATCTAATTCTTTAGATGAGCAAGCAAGACTCAGAAGATCCGTAGGGTAGTTCTTCAACGGGATAGGCAGCTGGGGGGCCTAATAATGCTGAATTTGCATTATTATTAATGGGTGGCCAACACGGAGAAGGTGCTGGGGTGGTGCAGTGACCAGGTTCTGTAAGGGGACAGATAGAGGCGAGGGCGTGTAGGGGGTCTAGTCTGGGTGCACTGGTGATGGCCTCACTTCCGTCTTCTCCAGCTAAGTAATCCTCGAACCCGGCAATCGTGTATACTTTAAAGGTATGGAAACAATTCAGGCAGCATTTTAAGCTTGGAGCCTAGTATGGTAACACCAACAAATTTTGAAATTTTACTCAGTAATCCAATATTTGAGTCATTTACACATATATCATAAAAAGCAGTAGTTTTAGCACAGAATCCTGGGAAACATCACTGTCGACTACACTCCAGCATGAAAAACACACATTTTCCAGACTATTTTCGGCCAATTTCTTTCTCTGAGCTGACAATGACCTTCCTATTCCACCACTCCAGTTTTGTTAATCAGCCTTTTATCAAATACTTCTGAAAATCCATATGGTCAACATCCACTGGTTCCCTTCATCAAGTTTGTAATTCATAAAAAAATTCAATTAACTTCGTCAAACTCAGTCTGTTTTTACAAATCCATGCTGACTTTACTTAATTAATGCAAATAAGTTTAAATATATTCAAAAGACGACGGGTTAGCTAGCTAGGCAAGCATTTATTGTCATCTCTAATTGTCCTTGAGAAGGTGGTGGTGAGCTGTCTTCTTGTGCTGCTGTAGCGCATGTGCTGTAGGTACAGTGCTGTCGGGAGGAAGTTCCAGGACTTGGACCCAATGACAATGAAGGAATGATGATATAGCTCCAAGTCAGGATGGTGTGTGGCTTGGAGGTGAACTTGGAGGTGGTGATGTTCCCATGCATCTGCTGCCCCTGTCCTTCAAGATAATGGAGATCGCATGTTTGAAAAATGTAACTGAAGGAGCCTTGGTAAGCTGCTGTAGTACACCTCACAGATGGTGCACAATACTATCATTGTCCATCGGTGGCGGAGGGAGTGAATATTTAATGTGGTGGACGGGGTCAGTCAAATGGGCTGCTTTGTCCTGGATGCTGTTGAGCTTCTTGAATGTTGTTGGAACTGCATTCATCCAGGCAAGGCGAATTACACTCCTCATTTGTACCTTGTAGATGGTAGCCATGCTTTGGGGAGTCAGGATGTGAGTCATTCTCTGCAGTATTCTCAGCCTCTGAACTGCTCTTGTAGCTGGTCTAATTCAGTTTCTGGTCAATGGTAACCCCCAGAATGCTGATAATGGGGAATTCAGTGGTGGTAATGCCATTGACTGACAAGGGGAAATGGTTAGCTTCTCTCTTGTTGGAGATGATCAATGCCTGGCACTTGTGCGGGGCATATGTTACTTGCCACTTGTCAGCTCAGGCCTGGATGTTATGCACTGCTTCAGCATCTCAGAAGTTGAGAATGGTGCTGAACATCGTGCAATCATCAGCAAACATCCCCACTTCTTACCTTATGGTCATTAATTTCCGGTCCTACCAGTGGTGTGCAGTGTCGCAGGTGAGACAGGAAAATTTGGCGAGTGGCCAAAAGTCAACTGACGTTTTTGCCGCTGAGGGAGCCAAAATATTGTGCCCCGTGAAAGTACCCCATGAAGTACCTGAAGATAGTTGGGGCTAGAATGGTACCCTGTGGAACTCCTGCAGTGATGTGCTGGGACTGAGATGATTAATCCCAAGAACCACAATCATCTTCCTTAATGCTAGGTATGACTCCAACCACTGCAAAAGTTTCCCCCCCTTATTTCCATTGATTCCAGTTTTGATAGTGCTCCTTGATGTCACACTTTTTCAATGCTGCCTCAATGTCAAGGGCAGTCACTCTCACATCACCTCTGGCATTCAGCTCTTTTGTCCATGTTCGGATCCAGGCTGTAATCAGGTCAGGAGCTGAGCGGTCCTGGTGGAACCCAAACTAGGCATCAATGTTGAAATATTGCTGTACCTAATAGCACTGTCAATGGCATATTTTCTCATTTTTCTTATAATCGAGAGTAGACTAAAGGGGCTGTAATTGACTGTAAAAAACTGAATGATTTCCACCGGGAATCTCCGACTGCCCCAGGATGTAGCTGTCATGCACATTCCCTTGGAAGCGTGCACACACGTGCCTGATCCAGAGTTGGCAGTCACACATGAGTTGGACTTTCAGGGAATGGAACGCCTTCCTGTTAATTTTTAAAGGAAAGCTTAAAGGATTACTTAGTGTTGTAGTCTTTGGGGGTTGTATTTGAATTGATAGTTGCTAAGATGTTCACTGTATGTTTTAAAAAGGTTAACTTGAGTTCATAGAATAAACATTGTTTTGCTATAAAAAATACTTTTCCATTTCTGCTGTACGACACCTGTAGAATGGGCCTTGTGCTCCCCATCCCACAATCTATTAAAAGTTGTGGGTCAGGTGAACTCCATGATACACTTTGGGGTTCTCTGAACCCTGGCCCATATCAGGTCCTCACAGTCCTGAACCTTTACACTTCTGGTTCATTCCAGGGCTCGAGTGGGGAGCTGTGTGACATCTTGCAACCTACACCCACAAGTGCATCCATGAGGTTACTGATATCCTGTGTGTCCGGGCAGCCGACTACATAAACTTTGACATGGACTAAGTCAAGCATGATGCCCAGGAAGCAGGATTCTCTGCCATTGCCAGGATGCCTCTGGTACAGCGGTTCATAGATGGCACGCATGACGCCTAAAACTAAAGGAAAAAGCTGACAGACAGCCCAGCTCCACCCACTCTCTGACACCACTGCAGTAGTAAACAAACATTTCTTAAAGATACTCTCACATGAAAGACCTTCATGGCCAACAGGAGCTGGCATCCTCCTCCTCCATGCGATGCCAAGTCTGCAAAGGCACAGGTGCTGCACTGTCCCCTTGCTGAGGCGGAACCTCCTACGGCACATGCTGTCCGACATCGCCTTGAATGACCAGCGATGCCTGTACTCCTTGGGCTGTCCCCGGCCTTCACTTCTGGGTCCCTCCCCGGCCTGATGGGCGGCCGGATCACCAGGGTGTGGGGTGGGCCCCTGCACATGGGCTGCCGCCTTAGGTTTCCATTAATGCCGCTGCCTTCTCCAGCGACTAGCCACCTGGCCTGCCATCAGCACTGCAATGGCAGCTGCTGCAGGGTCTACAATACCACCCTTAATGTGATATCTGTAGGGTGAGACTCCGACAATCAGGGGCCCTCAAATTCCCCCAGGCTTCCCCACCCTTACATTCCCCGCCTTCTCTCAGGGCACCATCCAACAAGTCAGTTGTGCTGGGGGAACCCACCCTGCACATGTACCCCGACCACAGGAGAGGCTCCTGGACCCGGACTCCTGTGGGGAACATCACTTGGACCGGGATCAGGTTCTCTACCTGATCCACTCACCCTCTGGTCGTGGGGATAATAATAATCTTTATTAGTGTCACCAGTAGGCTTACATTAACACTGCAATGAAGTTACTGTGAAAAATCCGGTGGCTATTTGGGTACACTGAGGGAGAATTCAGAATGTCCAATTCAACTAACAGTACATCTTTCGATATCCCCAGCTCTTGGGTGTTCGATTGTTGGCTGCTGCCTCCGTGATGTTGACACCTTCAGGATTCAGGGAAATTGTCCAGGCCTCACAGTCTGATTGGGATGCTAGGCAGTGACAGTCATCTGCGATATGGTACGTCTACCCATGGGAATCCACTTGAGAGCTGTGAAGTGCTCATGTAACTAACATTGCCAATTTCGAATAGCAATTGCCTTCAGATGTGCAGCCAGAGGGATTAAAGTGACCGTCACCATATTATCACGGACATGGCTCTGTCCTGGGGGTGTTTGGTGGGACTGACGCGCAGCAGCTTGAGTTGCTGCAATGTGCGTATACACAATCCGGGTGGTGGCCTGTTGGATCTGTGGACGCTGAGCTCCTCACCCCCCAGCCTAGGGGCGGCCCCCCCACCCCAACCAGGCCAGACCCCCCAAGCCCTGGGCCAGCAGCTCCTGAGCCCCCAGGTTGAATTCTCGATTTCAAAGATGGCTCCTCACAGCAAGTTCAAGGTTTTTCCATCTTGTTGGCTTCCTCACCACCTGCCGCAAACCGAGTTTGGCAGCTATATCCTTTAGGACTCGGCCAGCCCAGTCAGTAATGGGGCTACCAAGCCACTTTTACTGATGAACATTGATGTCAGGCTGAACCAGGAGTATTTTTTGTGCCCTTGCCTCCCTCAGTGCTTCTTCCAATGGGTGTTCAACGTGGAGGAGTACTGATTGAGCTGAACTGGGGAAAGAGTGGCGCAGTAGGTGGTAACCAGTTGGAGAATTCCTTGCCCAAGTTTGACCTGATGTCTTTTCAAGTGCCTGCTATTTTTTTCCTTGATTGTTATTACATAAATCATACCCATCACTGATGTTAAACTGACTGGCCTGTAATTCTTAAGAATATCCTAACACCCTTTCTTGAATAAAGGTGTTACAATTGTCACTCTCAAATCCTCTCCACCTCCCCTTTATCGAGGGATGCTGCAAGCCCTTCCATTATTTCCAGTTCAAGTCCTTTTGTAATCTGGACTGCAAGCCATCTAGACCAGGTGCCATATCGATTATTGGCACAGTTGGCCTTTCCACTACATCCTGCTTATCAATTTTTACCCCTCTGTTATCTATACCATCTCCACTTCTTCTACTACAGGTTATTTTATCAACATCCGCCTCCTGAGTAAGCACCTTACAAAGCACTCATCAAGTATTCTGGCATTGCCCTGTGTTTTTGTCACAAATAGGCCCACCGTGCCTCTTATTACCCACATACTATTTACAAGCAGTAGAATACTTTTGGGCTCCCTTTTATGTTGTCTGCCATTTTATTCTCATATTCTCTCTATTCCATTTTATTTTCCTCTTCATTTTCCCCTCTCCACTCCCCCTGTCAACTTACTATACTTGGTCTGGTTCTCAAAGAATTCACCTGACTTGCATCATGCAGCTTTTTTTTTCTGTTTCATCATATTCTCTATTCCTCTTGACATCCAAGTTGGAATGAACCTAGTCTGCACCTGAAATGCGACCCCCCTAAAAGAACACACATTGTTCTGTTATGGTCTTTTCTGTTAATATTTGTTTCATTTTATGCTTGCAAGATCCGCCCTCATTAAACTTAGTCCTTTTCCAATCTAGAAGTTTGATGGTTCTTCGCTCATCTCTATCACTAATCTAAATCTTATGATACAATGATCACTCCTCCCCAAGTGTTCCTCCACAGACATTTGGCCCACTTGGTCCACGTCAATTCCCAACACCAAATCCAGAAATGCCACCTTCTTAGTTTATTTGAGGAAAAGAAAAGATATTGAACTTAATTTTAAAAATTGCACTGAACGATGTATAAATTTTGATCAAATTAAAGAAAAAAGTTGGAGAATGGATAAGACAATAAAATAAAGAGAACAAAGATGACAGAACGAGCAACCTTTTAAAACATTTCAATGCAGGTTGTAATTATTTTCAATGTTTTGGGTTATATTCCAGTAGTAAAGCTGTTCCTGATGTTTGCGTACCCCTCAGCTCAGGAGGGCAGGAATCATATTGACACTGTAAAAGTTAAAATGCTGCTGGATCTTACCGGAGAGGACGCAGGGTCCGCAAAAGCCGCAGTACACGGAGAATACCAAGGATCTTTCCTCCTCCCGCTGATGCCAGGGAGACAATGATGTCAATTACAGAAACAAAGACCAGGATGCCATCCAGAATATTCCAGCTGCTTTGGAGATAAGCATTCTCACCAGAAAAGAATCCTAATGCTACAACCTGAGGACAAACAAGCAATATACAAAAGCAAATTACTGTGGATGCGGGAATCTGAAATGAAAGAGAAAATGCTGAAAAATCTCAGCAAGTCTGGCAGCATCAGTAGGGAGACAAAAGAGCTAACGTTTCAAGTCCAATGACTCTTTGTCAAAGCTAGATTTGTCAAACAAGCAATACTATAGTAGATTATCAATAAAACAATATTTTATTTCTAATAGAAGGGTGAACATAGGCACCAACTTGGGATGCAGTGGAAGCATTGGTCATATTGGAGGTGCATATAGACTAATCCATTTAATTCCTCAACAACACTGAAACAACTTATGATTTTGAAGGAGATCTCAGATTCACACTAGGGTTGACATAAGACCTGCATTTTTGTGGGTCAGATGGGATCTGCATGGAGGGCAAGTGACCAAACAAAATTGTGCTGGCTTTATGGGTCAGAACACCCCGCTTCCATTCTCAACCTTTCTGATTTTTGTGCGGGTGCGTGGAGAGTGGGGGAGGATGAAAAATTTAATTGAGCGCATTTATATGCCTCCTAAGAAATGACAATTTTGCAGGGGTAGTTGGCCATTGAGAGCTGCATAAAGGTGAACAGCTACAACCTGTCAAAAACAGTGTCTGTAAGATTAAAAATGTTATTTTTCAAAATCAGATAAAACAACTTTTGAATAAAACATATTCCATAATATTGGAATATTAATAACACTAACATTTTCCTGTCCCATCCTGGGTTACAGCTCTCTCTTCGCCCAGGCCAATTTGAATATTCAGATGCTTTAATTGTTTAAAGCTTGCACACACAACAGCCACAGCAATATCTGCCGACTTGGGCTAGAAAATGGCTTGCTTCCACACACCCACATCATCGGCCACTAATTGATCACCAAGCCTCCCCGCCGCCAAAATAGAAAGCTTTGTCTGCTTTCCATCGGAGGCAGATTTATGACCTGTAGATGACCCCTTCTGCTGAAACCTGCCTCCTCAGCCAAAATCTGGCCCCAAGTGTCTCAAACCAACACAGCACAGCAACAATAAAATAAATAAGGGTGGCATGCACAACAAAAACAGTAGACTGTAGGTCAGAGGAGATAATATTCAACTATAAAGTGTTCTGGTTAAACGGCATCTGGAAAACTGCAACTAGTTATGGCCCCGATGAAACAAGGAAGATATTTAAACACAGAAAGCAGCACTGAGATGAGTAACAAAGCTGATCATTTGGAAGTTGCTGTCTCAGGTACCTTGGTGAGTTACTGCAGTGTATCCTGTAGATAGTACACACGGCTGCCACTGTTCTTCAGTGGAGGGTTTGAATGTTTGTGGAAGGGGTAGCAATCAAGCAGGCTGCTTTGTCCTGGATGGTGTTGAGCTTCTTGAGTGTTGTTGGAGCTGCACTCATCCAGCTAAGTGGAGAGTATTCCATTACAGTCTTGATTTGTGCCTTGTAGATGGTTGACAGGCTTCTGGGGGTCAGGTGGTGATTTACTCGCCGTAGGATTCCTAGCCTTTAACCTGCCCTGATAATCTTTATTATTGTCACAAGTAGGCTTCCATTAACACTGCAATGAAGTTACTGTGAAAAACCCCTAGTCGCCACATTCTGGCGCCTGTTCAGGTACACAGAGGGAGAATTCAGAATGTCCAATTCACCTAACAAGCACGCATTTCAGGACTTGTGGGAGGAAAACAAGTACGCGGAGGAAACCCACACAGACATGGGGAGAACGTGCAGACTCTGCACAGACACTGACCCAAGTGGGAATCGAACCTGATACCTCGGTGCTGTGAAGCAATAGTGCCAACCACCGTGCTGCCCTGGTAGCCACAGTATTAATATGGCTAGTCCAGTTCAGTTTCTGATCAATGGTAACCCCAGGATGTTGATTGGACGGGATTCAGCGATGGTAATGCCACAGAATGTCAAGGGGTGGTAGTGAGATCCTCTCTTGTAAGAGATGGTCACTGACTGGCACTTGTGTGGTGCGAATGTAACTTGCCATTTGTCAGTACAAGCTTGGATATTGTACAGGCCTTGCTGCATTTGGACATGAACTGCTTCATTATCTGAGGAGCCGCAAACGGTGCTGAACATTGTGCAGTCATCCGCAAACATCGCCACTTCTGACCTTATGATGGAAGAGATTTCATTGATGAAGCAATTGAAGAGGATTGGGCCAAGGACACTAACCTGTGGACCTCCTGCAGTGATGTTCTGAAGCTGAGATGATTGACCTCCAACCACCACAACCATCTTCCTTTGTGCCAGGTAAGACTCCAACCAATGTAGAGTTTTCCCCTGATTCTCACTGACTCCAGTTTAGCTAGGGCTCCTTGATGCCATACTCGGTCAAATGTTGCCTTGATGTCATGGGCAGTCACTCTCACCTCTCCTCTGACGTTCAACTCTTTTGTCCATGTTTGAACCAAGGCTGAATCATAGAATTTACAGTGTAGAGGGAGGCCATTCAGCCCATCAAGTCTGCGCTGGCCCTTGGAAAGAGCACCCTACTTAAGCCCACGCCTCCACCCTATCCCCGTAATCCCATCTAACCTTTTGTTCACTAAAAGGCAATTTAGCATGGCCAGTCCACCTAACCTGCACATCTTTGGACTGTGGGAGGGAACTGGAGCACCTGGAGAGAACCCACGCAGGCACAGGGAGAAATTACAAACTCCACACAGACAGTCACCCGAGGCTGGAATTAAACCCGCGACCCCGGAGCTGTGAGGCATTAGTGCTAACCACTGCGCCACCGTGCCGCCAAAAGGCTGTAATGAGGTCAGGAGCTGAGTGACCTGGTGGAACCCAAACTGAGCGTCCATGAGCAGGTTATTGCTGAGTAAGTGTTGCTTGACAGCACTGTTGGTGACACCTTCCATCGCTTTGCTGTTTTGGAGAGTAGACTGATCGGGCGGTAATTGGCTGGGTTGGATTTGTCCTGTTTCTGAGAGGAGCAATACTGGTAAAGTGATGGAAAATGTTAACTCAGAATGTTACTTTAAATTAAACTATGGCTAGGATTTTCCTGCCCTGTGCCTCCCCTACCCCCCATTGGCTGCCAGCAGTTTCTTTCAGTCTCGCCAACTCGACAGGTTTCTGCAAGGCTCGCTCGCCCCACCTCCAGGGAACCCCCTGCTACAGGGGGAGGGGGCGGGGGTGACTTCAACGGGACCGGAAGATTCTGCCGGGAGAAAGGGTCAGAAAATCCCACCTTGCAAGATTGGATGAGACAACACAGGATCACACTAGTTAAAGTAATTTTAAGATTGATATCATTAAACCCTTCTGACAAAAGGAGTGACCAATATGTAGAATAAATTTTCAGATACACTAATCAAGGCACAAAGCTTTGAAGCACTTGGGAAACAATTGGATACTTCAACGATGCTGGGGAGGGGGAAGACGGCACTGTGAGGTTGAGGTGAAGCATCAAGAGGAGCTGAATGGCTGCCCTCATCTCAAATCATCTTGTGATCAAAGTCCCTTTAAAATTCCATTGTTGCGGCCCATTTTATCAGTGCTTCTTTTGTGAGTCGCACACATGCATCCTTTCTCCCAGAATAAGGCCTATGTGGTATATTTCAGGCTACCATGCCACTACCCACTCGAGGAGTATTGAAGGAACATTGTTTGCAGTCTTGCAAATTTTCTGCACCTCAGGAAACAGCTGAAATGTTAACTGTATCTTCCTCCATTGGAGCAACCTAACTTGTGTGTTTGCAGCATTTTCTGTTATTTTGGCATCTCCTTGGTTATTTGGAAAAAGTAAATAAGTGCAGAAACACACATGGGAGATTACCTTCAGAGCCATTTCAAGAACAAAAATAGCAGTGAAGATGTGGTTTGAGACGCTCAAAAACATCCGTTCCTGTTGAGGAAAGGGAAAAAAAAACAGGAAATAAATAAGTGTTAAGTGAGCTGTGGATCATTACTCAACCAAATAATTTGAAGATGCTACTAAGCATATGACTGAAACACTAAGAAGTCTTTAGAGCAAAGAAAGCAATTAGTTTCACACTATTTATCATAGGCAGCCAACTCAAGTGAAAATGTGAAATTCTGTGGCTGAGATTGCATGGCAGATACTCACTGTACTCTTTGGGTCTATCGCGGGTCTTTCAAGAGCAATAGTAATGCAATTCAGAAATATAAAAACCAAGACCACATGGTCAAACATCTTGTGGGCAATGATCTTCTCGCACATAATGCGAAACCTTAAGATGATGAAAAAAATGTACGTCACTCACTTGCAAATTTTACTGAAAGGTTCGTCACTTTACATAGTGGGTGCAATTCACCCACCTCGTTGCACCCAGTGCGGAACCGACGGAACAGGTGAATCCCCTGAGAGCCCCAATTCGGGCTCTGCGCCGGGCCGATCACGAGTCACCAGGCACGCTCCGCCTTGCTGGGCGAGATCCAGATCAGCATATTTAAATGAGCTATTCAGCCACGTCTGAGAGACCGCAATCGGGCGCCGTTTAGCACTGATTTCCATAAACATGGACCAAACGGGACGGGGGGCTCGAAGGCCATTAGAGATCCCCAGGTGAACGGGGAAAGGGAGAGGGTGCCCGGGAACTTTGGTACTGGTGCTGCCAACCTGCCGCCGTGGCAGTGCCAGGGTGATAATGCCAGGGTGTCGGGGTACTGCCAGGGTGCCTGGGTGAAATTGCCAGGGTGTCCGGGGCACTGCCAGGGTGAAACTGCCAGGGTGTCAGGGGTACTGCCAGGGTGAAACTGCTAGGGTGTCAGGGGCACTGCCAGGGTGAAACTGCCAGGGTGTCCGGGGCACTGCCAGGGTGTCAGGGGCACTGCCAGGGTGAAACTGCCAGGGTGTCAGGGGTACTGCCAGGGTGTCAGGGGTACTGCCAGGGTGCCTGGGTGAAATTGCCAGGGTGTCCGGGGCACTGCCAGGGTGAAACTGCCAGGGTGTCAGGGGTACTGCCAGGGTGCCTGGGTGAAATTGCCAGGGTGTCCGGGGCACTGCCAGGGTGAAACTGCCAGGGTGTCAGGGGTACTGCCAGGGTGCCTGGGTGAAACTGCCAGGGTGCCAGGCTGGCAGTGCCAAGATGCACAAGTGGCAGACTGGCCTGCCAGGGGTCAGGTCTGGAGGGAGGGGGGGCATTGCCCATTAGAGGGGGTGGGTGAGGTGGGTTCGAGGGGCCATTAGAAGGTTAGGAGGTGAAGGGGGGGAGGTCCAGAAAGTGAACCGGGGGGAGGGGGGTGTCAGCCTGAAAGGGGGATGCAGAGATCAGAACAGCCAGTCAAAATGGCACCCTGGTCTGTGAGGACCTGGTCTGCTGGTGAGCTCAGCTCGCCAGTGCAGGAAGTCAACTAAAGTGTGGCCTCGGTGATAAGAAACTACCTGAAGCCCCAAAAAACGGCCAAGTGCCAGTGAATAGCAGGGTGAATCTCGGCGCCACAACCGTTGAATCACACTCTACATGTATTTATAAGAATATATATAATGGCTGAAAACTTCTAATCTCCAAAGGGTTGTAACCCAGAAAATACACTAGGGGACTTCTAAGACGTCCACACGCATGGACAGCATGGGAATTGCCTGGGAAGTTTAAGCTTCTTGATGGACAACTGCCCTGCACTGTGAACCATCCAGTACTCCTTTAAATCAGAGTTTTTGGATGGTTCCAACTCTCTTTGCAGAATAGTTACCCAAGAAATGTTAGAAGGGTCAAAACCACTTCTAACTTCAAAGTAATTGTATTACTAACATCCCCAACTCCCCCCAACTAGACCCCCTAACTACCCCAACTGACCAGCTTCCCCACCCAGCCCCTGATCCCGACTCCCGCAATGACTCTCCTGACTTCCTGACTACTCTCCCCAACTCCCGACTATCCACTGACAACTCCCAACCCCCAACCATCCTCCCCACACCCCTAATCTCCCGACCACACTCCAGCCCGGCTAGCCCTCACACCCCTGACTACCCTCTCAGCCCAACTTACTCCCAACACCCAACTCCTCTCCCAGCCCAGCTACCCTCAACGGCCTATCGTACCTCTCGACTATACCCCTAACTTCCAGCTCCCTTCTTCAACCTCCCTCCCCCCTACCACCTAACCCACCCCCCCCCACCCCGTGTTACCATCCTGCCCCACCCCATGACCCCTCTCCCCCTTATCAACCTACCTTCTTCCTGGCCAGCCGACCCCCACCCCCTCCAACCATCCTGACCTTCAGTCACCTCTTACCTTACACACTTATCTTTTCCCCAGCTCGTCAAAGTGGCTAGGCCCATTCAAATGATCTAGGTTACATCAATTGGTGCCATAAAAAGAGGCGTGACATCACTTCCTTGACACTGCTGATTTGCACTGGAAGGAGACTATAGAATCTACAGTGCAGAAAGAGGCCATTCGGCCCATCGAGTCTGCACTGGCCCTTGGAAAGAGCACTCTACCTAAGCCCATACCTCCATCCTATCTCCGTAATCCAAAAACCCCATCCAACCTTTTTGGACACTAAGGCTAATTTAGCATGGCCAATCTACCCAACTTGCACATCTTTGAACTGTGGGAGAAACTGGAGCACCCAGAGGAAACCCACGCAGACACGGGGAGAACGTGCAGACTCCGCGCAGACAGTGACCCAAGCTGGGAATCGAACCTGGATGCTGGAGCTGTGAAGCAACTGTGCTACCCACTGAGATACTGTGCCGCCACAAAGCTGTTTCATTGCACATTTCTCATCAGGCCTGGGGCAGAAGTCTGGGGGAGAAATGTCTGCACCAGACTAAGGTGAGTAAAAAGATGGTGATTGCCATCTATGAAGTTCTGACCCATCGCTTAGACCAGTGAGAGCTACTGTTAAAAGTAGCAATACAATTAATTCTTGAATGAAAAGCAATCTGAAATCAAAACACTTCACCTGTTTTGCGGAGCGAATAAATAAAGTGCCCAGTCCTCATGTGTTTTACACCAACTTGGTTTGTATGGCTCCAGAAATTGCCGGATTCTAAAACAGTAACTCTGTAATGAAAGGATAATGGCTGCTTTAATTTGAATACGGTCAGTAATTACAATTAGCTTGTAAAACGCAAGCATTGTTGCAAATTTTTATACTTATCAGTAACAAAAGTTAAGAGACAACCTTTATTAAAGGGTCATCAAAATAAAATAGTATATTCAGTTGACTCTTGCTTTAAAGCAAGAAAACTATGTGAAAGCCCGTAACTTGTAGAGGAGAATGTCATCAGAAAAAAGAAGGGAAAGTGTTTTAATTAAGGTAATGCTTGAGCTGTTAAGAATGGACATGAATTTCGTTACCTAAGTCTGCTACCGGACATTCACTTGTAGGTGATTTAGTGCCTACACATTAATAAAGTGGGTGACATTAGGAGTTTGGGCCCGTAAGACATCAGACATAACATCATAACATCCTCAACACCCTGATCTTAGGGAAAGTCTGCCACATGGTAAAAGTGCAGAGCTCATTGCTATGTGTGGCTGGTTTCCAAGTGGAAACTGATGAAGGGATTTGTGCTGGCAAATGAGGCAATCTGTCACTACTTAATGTAGTGGCTGCGAGATATTTTACTATTGCTAAGAATAAAGAATGGGCAGCACGGTAGCATAGTGGTTAGCATAAATGCTTCACAGCTCCAGGGTCCCAGGACGATTCTCAGCTGGGTCACTGTCTGTGCGGAGTCTGCACGTCCTCCCCGTGTGTGCGTGGGTTTCCTCCGGGTGCTCCGGTTTCCTCCCACAGTCCAAAGATGTGCGGGTTAGGTGGATTGGCCATGCTAAATTGCCCTTAGTGTCCTAAAAAGTAAGGTTAAGGGGGGGGGGGGGTTGTTCGGTTACGGGTATAGGGTAGATACGTGGGTTTGAGTAGGGTGATCATTGCTCGGCACAACATCGAGGGCCGAAGGGCCTGTTCTGTGCTGTACTGTTCTATGTTCTATGTTCTAAATCAATAGTGGAGAAGATGAAGGCAGTCGTCACCTTGCTGGGCAGTTAAGAAACTTCCCCTATCCTGGAAGTACCCAGAAACCCGAGCTCCAGGGAATTGTGCTTCTGCCTCCATTGTAAATTGCAGCTTTGTAATGCAAAACTCCCTTGCCATATCATAGTAGGCATGAATTCATCTATATACACACACGTACCTCTCTTTTATGCCTCTTTCACCAGCAAATATAGAGGTATACCAAGTGGAATGCTCATGAATATGGGCAGAATTGTTCCAAAATATGGCAAAGTGTCAAATTCTGATTTGTACCATCACTCTGGCAGGACCTCAGAGCCGGCAAGCCCATCTCTGCAGAGATCGGGGTGCCCTTTAATGTCAAAGTGAAAGTAAAGGCATTCACACTGGCATCGGGACTTCAATGGCCCCACCACCAATCGGCTTCTGTGCCCTCCCCCCATCATCACCAGCATTGGGGCAGCATGGTGACAGAGTGGTTAGCATTGTTGTCTCACAGCGCCAGGGACCCAGGTTTGATTCCGGCTTTGAGTGACTGTGTGGTGTTTGCACGTTCTCCCCATGTCTGCATGGGTTTCATCCGGGTGCTTCGGTTTCCTCCCACTTTCCCAAGTTGTGCAGGTTAGGTGAGGTTACGGAGATAGGGCGTGGGAGTGAGCCTAGGTAGGGTGCTCTTTCGAGGATCGGTGCAGACTCGATCGGCCAAATGGCCTCTTTCTGCACTGTAGGGATTCTATGATTCTATCCCCACATAGTGGGAACTCCCCCACAATAGGGTTCCCTGGAGACCCAGTCCATTGGCTCCACCTCTGGCAGTGCCAACCTGCCAGTGTCAACCTGGCAGTCAAGTTATTACCAGATTGACACCGCCAGGTTAGCACTGCCAGGGTGCCAGGGCATGTCGATGACCATCCAGTAGCTAACACTGGCCTCCGTGTCCTTGATGTGGTCATCTCAACTACTGCTCTCCAGCAGTTGAGACCTGATTAGGTCGCTAGTGCAGGAGCAGGGAATATCTCATTCTGAGATCTCACCGGCACAAAACCCATATTGGCTCTCTTGCAAGAGTTGGCAGCCATAACATGATTTGGGTATGCGGTGAATGGGCCAGGAAAATCCTCCCCTATAAATGTGGGACTTCTGCATTAAATAGCAACGGCAAAAGACTCAGATGATAGATAGGGGCTCAGTGCCAAGTTGCTGGAAAACTACATTGGAGGAATTGCATGGTAAAGAGTCAAACTATTGCTTGGACTCTTCTCGTCTTAGAAGATTCCTTGACATCAGGACAATTTCCAAGTCGCAACCCCAGTGGTATCTGCTTTACACCCGCAGGCGCAAGCTTTCCAAAGATATCTAATTAAGAGGCCTCCTCCATTTAAGGATGGCAGGCAATTTCCAAGGCAGGAGACCCAATCAGTGGGCCCAAATATATGCATAGTCGGCAGATCCACTGCAAGTGGTGGGCACTGCTGAAGCATGTAGGAGGCAGGATGGAGGCACTCCCTGAAGCCACATGAAAATTTAAAAATAAAGAATGGTCACAACTGACTTGTGTTGAGAATTTCAGTTCCCAGTGGCAGCATATTGCCTCAAATTAATCCATCAAATAACTCTAATTAGTTACCAGCCACTGTTGGGCAACCAACCACTGTCGCTGTGCACCAGCCTCCAGCAAGGTCATTGGAGACAGGAATGCATCAGGAAGTCGACACAATGAGTGACAAGTAAAATTTGCTCCTGGACGTGTCTTCGCGGGATTGGGGAGATTCTGTCTAATTAGTGCAAGCAGCCAAAATAAATTGCTTTAACCTGTTAGACAGACTGCCTTTTCATTCCACACTCTCCCAAAATAACTGAAGGGACCATAGCATCCACTTAATATGGGCACCACAAACTAAAGTGCATCCCTGGTATAAAAGAACAGTAAGTGCTGAAGAACTCAGCAGCTCTGCAGCATCTGTGGAGCAGCTGAGTCCAACTCTGTGGGCAGAGAAACAGAGCCACTGTTTTGAAATCAATGCGACTCCAAAGTTCCAAAGAAGAGTTATCTTGATCTCGAAACCTTAACTCTGTTTCTCCCCCCACAGATGCTGCCAGACCTCTGAATTTTTCCAGGACTTATTGTTTTTATTTTAAATCTCCAGTATCTGTCGTTTTTACTTTTATTTCCGTGAATCCCTAGTGCTGAGTTATGGACAAGGAGGAGGCAGGAGTTAATTTAACTATCTCGAGCACTCAAACTTAAACCCACTGCTTGACAACATATTCTGCACTACAGGTGCTCCACAGGCCTGTGCACCTGATATTGTCCATGCAGCTTGTAAAAAATTGGACTTATACCACTGTTGCACAGCAATGCACAGTTTTGCCTCAACTAACCTAAAGAACTTGATAAATTAAATTAAATATTAACCTTCTTCAAATGATTTATGCAACAGAACATTTTTTGCAAAGATAATGTGCACTATAAAGATATTCAAGTTGCATCCATTTGATATTTTGCTATTGGGATTCAGTTAAAGCATTTATGTAAAACTATTTAGCCAAAATATTAAACATTTATCCAGGGCAGCAATAGTTCTGTTTAATAAAATTTAAATTTGAAATTCAGCTGCGCAACATGAACACTTAATTAATTTATACCAAATGTCTTTGCTTTTTTAACCTTAACTCATTGAAAATAATCTAATATTGCACAGCAATTTCAATTTTGATGAAATGATTCTATATGGGCTACATAAAATATCCCAATTTGCAAAGGGCTAATTAAACAAGGTAAATTTACATCATCGATTTCATCTTCATAATCGTTTGGGTCATCTTTATGATTATCCATACGAGGTAAGACCTCATTTGGAATATTTAAGGATTTGCCATTGCAGTCTTGATAGTCACAAGGTGTCATGCTGATTGGATTCAAGGTCACAGGATGTCGCAGTACTGGTACTTGTAGTAGTTCAGGCAAATCTAAGGATCCTTTGGTATCGAAAGATTCTGCTCGATGGTGCAAGGACCATCCACTAAGGCTGCCAGCTTTGCTTGACTTTGCATCTTCTGATTCATCATCTTCACCACAGATTTCATGCCTTTCGCCAGAGAGCAGAGATTCCCTTTCACTTGACTGATTCTTCCTCTTCAAGCTGGGTGCCCTACCAAGGCTATGCCAGCTTGACCGGCGACTACCCCAATTACTGCTGGTGCCCCAAGGGACACAAGGTGAACTGCGAATACTGGACTGGAAAACACAAATAGATACATATATATTTATGGCAGTGAAAGATTAAAAGGATGAATACAATACAATGTGAAATGGATATTATCAATTCCATTATTCCCAATTGGTAAATATGGTAAACTGATTCTTCTGCTCTTCTGAATCTTCTACACTCATTTCAAATCCATTTTCTTACTGGGGCATTGTTCCTTGAATGTTAGCATCATAACAGTGTTTCATCAACAGTTATGCATCATCACAGGAGCCTACCCCTAAGGAGATTTAGATGGGTTTTGAGGAAAAGAGGGTGGCAGGAATGTGGAACTCGCTGCCAATAGGGTGTTAGATACGGGTCCCTTCACAACAATTAAGGAGCATTTACATGAGCACTTGAAATGGCAAAGTATACAAGGCTACGAACCAAGTGCTGGAAATGGGATTAGAATAGCTAGGTGCTTGATGCCCGGTGCAGACATGATGGCCAAAGGGTATCTTTCTGTGCTGCAAACCTCTGTGGGGACAATTCTCTGGCTGCAATGCAACCGGCTCAAATCCCACTAAATCGGGAGAATAGCAGGAGAGGCCCGAAACAAGATTTGCACCAGGCGCCAAAGAGGGCGTGATGCTCCAGCTGACATTATCTGGTTCACATCTTCACTGGGTGTGAGCCACCCAGCATATTAAAAGGAGCATTCACAGATTCAAAATCAACTTTTAAGGGAAACTCTCCTGCATCCTGCTATTCTCCCTCCCGCCAACTGATGGGAATCACGATTGATCCCCACCACCGAGACTCGGGGCAGGATTCTACATTTGGGAGACTAAGGGCGGGATTCTACGATTGCCGACGCCAAAATCGTGTTCAGGGATCGGCGGAGAATCAATTTTTACGGCGAAGTCGGGGCGGTGCCATTTTTCCGATGCTGCGTCACCTCAAAAACAACGTACTCGAGGAGTACGCTGCACACCATTGGGCGGCCTCTGGACATCATCTGAAGCCCTCCTGCGATGCTCCGCCCTCGATGGGCCGACTTCCTGACGCCGTCGGTCGTGTGTCCTCTCAATTTTCGTAAACCTGATGTGGCGGCTGCGGACTGTGTCCAGCGTCACCACAGTTGGGGGGTGGGGAGGCGGGGGGTGGTGAAAGAGCTGTTCCGCTGGCAGGGGAGGCTTCGGCAGGGGCTGGAGGGACAGTTGTGGGGTGGTGGGAGGGGTTACAGGGCGGGGGGCAGGTCTATCTGGCAGGCTGTGTCCACGCGTGGCCGGCGCCATGTTGTATGGCACAGCCGCCGCAGTGCGCATTCGTGGCCACAGACCCGGCCATTTTGTGCCCATATCGGGAGGTAAAGCCTTTACATGGTGCAGCTACTAGCCCCTGCCTGACGGAGCATCGGTGCGGGATGCCACTGAATTTTTCGTCGTAAGACCAGACGCATCCTCCGGACATAGCCACAGAATCAGAGAATCCAGCCCTAAGTACTCCTACCGGAGTAGAATCATTCCTGGTCTCCATTGGCACTGGGAGCTGGGGCTCAATATGTGATTACCTCTCTTTTGCCAAGCAAATCTATGCAGGGCAGGAGCTTGCAGGATTCTGTCAGAATCCCGTATGGGGCTGCTATTTTGAGTGGGTGGTCCAATACAGAGGTCCAGTGGCATGCCCCCTCTCCCCCACACACAAATCTTGCCCCCTACCCCCCCGCCCCCCCGTCCACTGACAGGTAGGGGCATCCTCCTCCCCACCACCACGGGAATTGCGGATTCCCCACACAACATACGCATGAGGGTGACCCAAACCCCACTGACCTCCCATCATACCCCCCACAGCGACCCCATCAGACCCCCGACAGAGATCGATCAGACTCCCAACAGAGACCCTCCCTATCAGACCCCCAACAAGACCTCCCAACAGACCCCCAACAGAGAACCCCCATCAGACTTCAAACAGAGACCCCCCCCCCCCATCAGAGACCCATGCCTGAAAACTGAAGAGCAATGCAGGCATTTGGTTGAAAAATCACAGAATTTTCACTGATCCTTTCCTAACATCTGCTGCCTCAGCCAGAAGTGTTCAAAACAGCAGCTGTTACAAATCTCAGAGATTTCCTCAAAAGCCCAGTACACTTCAAATGGCTTGAAATCCCTTGACAGTCTTTGAAATGCAGATCTTCCATTAAATTTCTCACAGCCATATATTGCACTAGCCAGTGATTGAGTTTTATTACTCCAGAGACAGCTGTTTGGCGATGTTCATTGATCTTTCCCATCATATTTGAATGCATCTTTCTTATTGTGCTTTGATGCTAACCACAATGCTTATAAACACTCTTGCTATGATTGACAGTTTTTGCTTGCAAAAGAAGGAGCCTGGGACACTCGTAACAGCTGTTGCTCCGAACAATTCTATCTGAGGCAGGTCTCTGTGAATCTAATCTCAATGTTTATTAACATCTGGATATGATTGACAGCTCCTGATCACATCAAAAACAGTTAAGTGCTTTGTGCTGAGAAAAAGAGGAAGTGAAAGCACTTAACTCTTAGATATTTATAAACATTGTGGTTAGGTTCAAAGCAGGCTACTTGAGATACATTCAAGCGTGAAGGGAAATAAAAAATAAACAATGCAGTCATCTGTTGTCTGGAAGCTGTCAATTACAGCCTGCTAAAAACTCTTTCTCTTTGAAGTGAGTAGAAGTTTTGCAGATGAAAGAATCCGCGGGGGTATAGAGTCTTGTGATGCAGTTTTCTATGAAGTAACACCTGCTGCTTTCTAGTCCTCTGTCTGAGACAGCAGCGTAAGGGAAGGTGACTGAAAAAGCTGTGATTTTTTTTGCTCCTTCCTGAACTGCTCTTTAGCTCTCGGGCAGGGGTGACTGATGGAGGGGGTGGGGGGGGGGGGGGGGGAGGCGGCTCTGTTATGGGGGGTCTCTGTTATGGGGACTCTCTGAAATGGGGGGTTGCTGTTATAGGGGGTTCTCTGTTATGGGGCGTTCTCTGATGTCAGGGTGGTGTTGACGGGGGGCCCTGGTGGGGTGTCTCTGGTGGAGGTGTCTCTGATGGGTTGTTTCGTGGGGGTTTCTGGGGAGTATCTCTGGTGGGGTTCTCTGATGGGGGTGTCTGGTGGGATAGTCTTGTGGGGGTCTTTGATCTGTTGTCTGGTAGGGATCTTCTGGTAGGGGATCTTTAGTGGGGGGTCTCTGATGGGGGTTTGAGAGGGGAACTGGGGTGGGCAGGATTTGCATTGTGGGGGTGGGGGTCCTCCGATGGATTTTGGAGGCACCTTAATTACATACTTACCACCGCGACTTGCACCAATCCACGCCCATGTGAATCTTGGCCCAAGGGGCCGGAGCATAACAGAGGCGTGGAGAATCCGTATCTAGACCGTTAATAGGATGCAAATGGGTTTCTTATGAACCATTAGAATCCTCCCACTGGTATGAAGCGCAAACCTTGATGCCGCCGTCAGCAGGGGACCGGAGCATCGCAAACACATCCGTTTTTTCCCCAACACTGGATTCTCCCCCATATCAGGAACCTTGCTAAGGAAGGGGTGCGGTGGAGAACCCAGCCCACTAAATGGTGTATATGTCAGAAATACATTTTACATTTTATTTTAATCCCCTTCCTGATGTTATTCATATTTTGAGGTTCTTCCATTGACGGATTTTCCAATTGATTAGATATTTTGTACTGTCAACAATGTGAAGCAATAAAACACACATACAAGATAAGCAGCACACAAGATAAAGTAGGACATCAATGATATAGTAAATAATTTGGTTTTGGAATCTCTTGAATTAAGCAAATGACAACTGCTGAATTTATGCGTCTCTTTGACAACAAATTACCTCGCCATTGCAGGAATGAAAGATATCTCATTATTTGGAGCCCCTCCAAAAATCAATGACAAGTGGTTGGAGATCATGTTAATATCCCTTTGTTCTATCCTAATGTTGGATGTGTCTGTTGCAACACTATTAACTCTTGGCCAGAAGGCTGGGGATTCGGACCTCACTCTGGGACAGAAGCACACGTGTTAAGAGAGTGTGGCACCGTTGAAAGTGCTGTTGTCAAAGTCTTATCTAGTAAGTTGGATGTATGTTGATGATCCCACAGAACAACTCAAAGAAAAGTGTGAAGTTCTCCTGGTTTCTTCATGAACATTCCTTCCTCAACCAGTACTATCCAAAATAGATTAGTTGGTCATTCATCTAGTTCATTATTCTTTTTTGTTTTCTAATATGGCATCAGGTAAACCATTTCGAGTCATTTATCATAATTAAAAGTTCTGTGAGAAATTTTTGAGAGGTACAGTGAATTGCTACATAAGTGGAAGATTTTAATCTACTCTGAGTCATTAAATGGAGAAGGAGATAGATCTATTCTGATTTAGAAAACAGCTTAATGGGATATGGGGAACAGGTAGGGATTGGATTTCAGACCAGGAAGAGAGCAGCCATAATCTGATTGAATGGCAGAGCAGACTTGAAGGGTTTAATTGCCTACTTCGGCTCCTAATTCCTATGTTCCTATGTTGTTGATGGTGTCACCAGTAGTTTTGGTTGGGAGGTGTTACTGAATTCAATACGGAGTGAAAGCAGTAAAAATTACAATCATCAATGCAGCCATGGTACATAACTATTTCAACAGGTATTAATACAGCTTTGTTATATTGTTGAGCTCAGTGACTTCTGTCAATTAGTAGCCAAAGAATGTCATCAACCCCCTTATTTTTGTTTCTATAGGTTTTGTTTTCAAAACAACCATATAAATAGGTGCTATTATTCCTTTTTTAAAGCTATTTTAAAAAAATAATGAGGCTCTCTCTGCCACATTTACATTTCTGTAGCACTCCTCATATGCAGAAAAACATTTCAAAATTCCTTAAAAGATGAAGGAAAGAAAGCAGAGCAAGGAACAAAAATAAGTTTGAGATTATGAGCACAATCAAATGGATGTTTATATTTTTACAAGACTTTTGAAAGAAGGGACAAAGTTGTCAAACATTCTCCCTACCCCGCTCAGCCCTGGCCTCCTTTTGGGCTCCTTCCTGAATCCAGTTATAAGGCTCTCTCTCTCTCTTCTGAATAGGGTGGCATGGTAGCACAGTGGTTAGCATTGTTGCTTCACAGCGCCAGGGACCCAGGTTCAATTCCCGACTTGGGTCACTTGGCGGAGTCTGCACGTTCTCCCCGTGTCTGCGTGGGTTTCCCCCGGGTGCTCCGGTTTCCTCCCACAAGTCCCGAACGTCATGCTGTTAGGTGAATTGGACATTCCAAATTCTCCCTCAGTGTATCCGAACAGGCATCGAAATGTGGTGACTAGGGGATTTGCACAGTAACTTCATTGCAGTATGAATGTAGGCCTACCTGTGACACTAATAAAGATTGTTATTATTACTACCGGACAAGGTGTACTTGAATTCCTGATCTCAATGAGCAGCTGAAATTTAATTCTGACAGCAGGAAAATAAAGTAGGAGGAGTGAGTGATGCAGTGGATAGAGTCAGGAGCAGTCAAAAAAATGGGGTTCATTTTTCTCTGCGATTCCAGGTATGTGACTGTGTATTGAACATGCCAAATGTCTTACAGATCAATGGATGACGTGTTGGTTCACAAGTAGCAGGAAATGTGGCGTTTTCAGCACAAAATCTATTGTGGAGCTAATGGTTGAGGTGGAGCAAAGGGTTGTGCAGTCTCGCAACAGTGAAACCAAACAATGGCAAAAGAAAATTGCAGACACAATGGAAATAATGCCCACAGGATGGAGAAAGATCCACAGTGATAGCAATAGTGAGTACCACAGAAAAAAAGAATGGCGGTCTGCTGGTTAAGTGAATAGAGAGAAAGCAAACTTGGGGTGAGATAGGAAGAAAGAAAACGTCAGCCAGATATCGTACAGAAGAAATCTCAAGGGAAAATCAGCAAATGTAAGGTTGAGTTATGGAGGAAGTGGAGTGAAATGTGAGATTGAGAGAGAGATTGGAAGCTCATGTGATGTGTGCATAATGGATACTGAAATCAATAGAAGCAGACAATGTGAAAACGTGATGATTTGGAGAATATAATTGATTTAAATTAATTTTAGAACAAGAAATAAAATTAGGGGAATAGATTGAGGGAAGAGAAAAGTAGACTTTAGATCAGCTTGTTTGTTTTTCATGAACAGTGAAACAGAGGCTTTTTTTAATGTGTAGGAACAATGGAAAGTAAATTATATGAAATCAACTGTCTTATGCATGAGAAAAATGGTGATGCTTCATCGTTGATTAAATGTGCATTTAATGTCTCCATCAGAGAGATCAATGGGATAGAATGAACTTTTAAAAAAGAGGAATGATTAAAATTTAATACCTTCCTTTCATTAACCAGCATGTTATGGTCTCTGGTGCTTTGAAAAGCGATGAATTGTTTAACAGGTGAGATTTTTATAATTTACGGGAATAAAGACACTGAATGTGCAATATTAATCTACATTTTTCAATCTTTACCACATAAAATGTTATATGATGTTCACTATCGTACAAGTAACATATCGGGAAAGATTCTCTGCACAGTTTCCATGTCCAACCACGATTCAGTGCACTGTTGATTGGCTAGACATGTCAGAAGAGAATCAACATTATGAGTAGCGAACACCATTAAAAGTAATTGAAAACAAAGCCCACTGTGGTTAGAGTAGGTGTAAATGACTAGTCTGGGAAACATTGACAAATGGCAGAATACACGAGACAACATGCTCCAAGGCTTTTAGACATCACACAGGAGGGCTTGATGGCGAGTTGGAAAGGAGGAGAAATATGTTTGCAGGGGCCAGGACCCCGTCAAGACATGCTTAGAAGTCAGGAGAAGATAGGGAAATGTCAGGTGTCAATGCATGATGGCCTGGACTCTATGACGCAAGAAGTACAATAACCTCATATGAATGGCCAAGGTCAATGCATGCATCTTCAAATTTTAAATCCTACTCACCACACCATTATCTCAGAAACTGCTCAATTCACCACATCTATCACTCTCTCATTAACAATTTCTATCAATTAGAATTCATACCTAACATTCAAATACTCCAACACAACCTCACACACTTAGTGTTGCTACAAGCCTCACACTCATACATCATAAATTGCACACATTGCCAACTATTGCCACATCAGCTAAACAGATTGCAGAACACTCATTGACACACTTTCCATTCTCTTGCATGAGGACGTAATCCACAAGTGGAGAAAGCAGGAGTTAATCAAAAGGGCTCAGTTGCACTTGCATGTCCTAACTCCCATAAAGGAAACTGTGCTGGCCATTACTGGGCCACTCATTGCTGAAGCCATGGCCAGTGGCAGGCCTGAAAGCGTAAAGGATGGTACCATATTGTCTTACCTAATCCTCTTACCACAGCCAACTTCACCACAGTTGCAAAACAGGTGTGAAGTTAGGAATTCTGTGGCAAGTAACTCATCTCCTCTTCAAAGCCATTTCACCATCTACAAGGGACAAGTCAGGAATGTGATGGAATACGCTTGTCTGGATGTGTGCAGCTTCACCAACACTCAGGGAGCTCAAAACCATCCAAAATAAAGCAGCCTGCTTGATTGGCACCCCATCCACCTCCTTAAACAATCACTCCCTCCACCACTGGCGCACAGTGACAGCACTGTGTGCTATCTACGAGAGTCACGACAGCAACTTCCAAGGCTTCATCAACAGCACAATCCAAATCTGCGACCTGAAGAACAAGGCAGCAGGGGCATAGGAACACCACCACTTGCAAGATCTGCCTCAGTCCACACACCATCTGCATCTGGAAGTGTTTCACCATTCATTCATTCATTGCCACTCGGTCAAAATCCTGGAAATCCCCCCCCCCCCAACATTGAGCATACCTACACCACATGGAATGCAGTGCGTCAGGAAAGTGGTTCGCCAACACCTTCCTGCCAGTAATGTCCACATCACATGAGCAAATAAGACTTTCTTAGCACCTGTTACACTATTCCCCGCAGATGTTTCTCCAGAGATAGGAGAATTCCTGGCTCTGTGAACCGACCATCAAAATTGGTGGCCCATACTTCCGATTTTCAGTTTGAGAAGGGTGGGTTACAATAGGAGTAAAGGCGGGTGACCTCGGAAGTAGTGAAGAGTTGGAGACAGGTCTGTTGTGGGTTGGGTGACTTGGGCAAAGATTGAAAGCAGCCTTCTAAAAGGTCCATTGAAATCATCAATGGTGAAGTCCCTGTGCCCCAGAGAGACGTCATTGCCTTAGTTGAGTGTCAAAGCTGTAAGTGTTATTATGTAAATGTTGGCTGACCTTGGAATAGATAGCCCATCATAAACGTTCCCTATGGCAGAATTATAAGTTGCTGCCTAATCAAAGTGCCCTCTACTGAATCACTGGAAGCAGGAAGTGGATTCTCAGCACATAGCCGTGGAGATGCCATCAGCTTCCTGTACCTGGTACAGATATTATGCAGTTATGTACTTAGCTGCATAACAGTGTGACTAAACGGAAGGAAATCCCCCAATAGGGCTGTCAGTGGTCGTGGAACACAGCATGCTGCTGCCACAAATATGGCACCAAGCATTAGTACAGAGCCTGTTTCTCCACTACACCTTATCAATAATCATTGATGATATGATGAATATAGTTAATGCCTGTCAGCGCAAAAAAGTGAATGAGAGCATTGTAATCGGAATTGTTCATGACCCTTTTTACCTTACATTTTTATTCATAGAATGTCACACAAAGGAGACGTGGGAAAAGGAATGAGTCCAGTGGCTTCATGTATTTCTGAGAAGGACCTTCATGCTTTGATGGAAGAGGTACAGAAGAAACCAATTCTCTACCCAGTTGGCCACCTCAATGCCCCTTAAGCAACCAAGAAGACCTGGAGTCAAATTGCAGGAAATCTCATCAGTGCTTATGGATTCAGTGCAGGAAAAGATTCAACAATCTGCTCCATTCTGGCAAGTTGAGAGCAGTTTGGTTCATCTCCACAGAGCTCCAGGGGAAATATGCATATACATTGTTTGAATATTGAGGCTTGTATTTGTGCACAGCTCATATAAGTGTGCACAGAACACATGTGAATGAGCACTGTGATGCACAGGTTCAGTGTGTGGGGTGGGGTGACCGGCAGGGGGCGGGGGCTGACCGTCGTGTGGGACAGATAGCCGTGGAGATTGTCAGTGTGCTTGAACAACTGTCTGTTGGTGATAGTGAATCGCTGACACCCAAAAGACTGACCACCATCTACAAGACTAAAGTCAGGAGTGTGAATGAATAGGTGCCACTTGCCTGGATGAGTGCAGCTCCAACAACACTCAAGAAACTCAATACCATCCAGAACGTAACAGCCCACTTGATTGGCACTCAACCCATCACTACATTAAATATTCACTCCCTCCACCACCAACACACAGTGGTAGCTGTGTGTACCATCTACAAAATGCACTGCTGCAACTTATCAGATCTCTTCCAACAGCATCTTCCAAACCCAGGACTTCTACCATCCAGAAGATCAAGGGCAGCAGATACATGGAGCACCACAAGAGTTGAGCATTAACGGCATCAAGTCAGTAATACACACCCTTACCAATATGGTACTCAATGCAATTTATACTACAAATGTTTTGGCCTCGGATACCATTTTGGCACTCCAAATGCATTTAAAATCCACAATAAACAGGCGTGAATGGTCCCAAGTTCTCACCCTGAGTGTTGGCAAGTAATGACTGTTTAACCTCTTTTGAAAATTTACTTAAAGCTGTCTTTTTAATGTTTGCTTCGGAGTTCAACATATTTCCTTCAAATTTACAAACGATTTGTGCGCAATGTGTAAGTTAAATAAGTGTACTTTTTCAGAGATTCTGCTTGGTGGCAATTCACTGTAGTGTTTCTAAAATATTACCCCAAGGTGACTTGATTGGTATCCAATAATGTACATAAAAAAATATTTTCTGACAGTAGTATATAAGTGCCAAAAAGTAAATATGCAAGAGTTGAGCAACTCAGCGGCTTACCAAAGATCTCTGGTCATAATTCATCGGATCAATGGAAGCACTGCTGCCCCTTCTGGACTCTAAGTAAGTATGAATTGAATCCATATATGGTGAACTCTTTGGTGTAGGCATGGGCGTAGCAGCAGTACGCATGATAATCGGTGGTGGTATGCTGCTTCGCGAATCCAAATGTCCATTTGATGTCATGACGACCGAATACATTTTTAATTCTGCAGATAGTAGAACGGGTATTAATAAAGAGGCAGCAATTCCAAAAGGGAGTTTTCGCAATACAATCAGCAACCAACAGTTATTCTTAGTCACTCTCACCAGAAGAATTATCTTTAAATCGCTCACATTCATCATCAAAATTAGCAGATGTTTTTTCTTCATCTGTATCTGATCTGTTGGCATCACCCTGAAATATTAATTTAATATGCAAAGATTAATACTAATAATAAGCAGCAACTTGTAGTAGCTGTTATATTAAAGTTAGAAAAATAAATGGGCTGCTGCCTCACAATTTCAGCCAAGAGTTTACACGTTTGCCTGCTTAATGTTCACACTTTAAACATTTGAACAAAGTAATAAAAGAAATAGTTATTTTATCAGTACCTGTTCTTGAAAGTGCCACCTAAGCAAAATGAACAATCATAGGGATCGGGTAGCAGCAACCCCTTGAGCATTCAATTGGTTCATGCTTATTTCTATGCCTTTGTTCATTATCCCTTGCCCAACAAAATTCTATCCATCTCAACTGCAGGATGTTCAATTGACATAACCATGACAGACTTTTGAGAGAGACAATTCCAAAATTCCACCTCCCTTAGTGTGAAAGTATGCTTGCTGATGTCACCCCTAAATTACCCGGCACTAATTTTAAGGCTTTTTTTCCTTCTTTTCCTTTTCTTTTATTATTCTCACACGTAGTCATACATTAACACTGCAATGGAGTTACTGTGAAAAGTCCTTAGTCTCCACACTCCGGCATCTGTTCGGGAGAACTCAGAATGTCGAATTCACCTAACAAACACGTCTTTTGGGACTTGTGGGAGGAAACCGGAGCACCCGGAGGAAACCCACGCAGACACGAGGAGAACGTGCAGACTCCGCAAAGACAGTGACTCATGCCGGGAATTGAACCTGGTACCCTGGCGCTGTGAAGCAACAATGCTAACCACTATGTTAGCGTGCCACCCATCTTGTTCTGGACTTCCCACCAGAGGAAACAGTTTATATCTAACTTGCCTATCAAATGCATTAAATACTTTAATTATATCACCCCCCCCCCCCCCCAAGCCTTCCATACGCAATGGAATACAGGCTTAGTTTATGCAATCTGTCCTCATAATGTGACACTTTTAACCCCACCATTATCGAATTGTCACTCAACGCAGGTGTGGTGCAAGAGTCTTGGAAGACTGCGAACATTATACATCGGTTTCAAAACGGAATGAGGGATAGACTGAATAATTATGGGCTAGTCATTCTAATCTTGGTAGTGGGAAAAATATTGGAATCTATGTGCAAGACAGGATAAACTGTCAAGGACAGTCAGCATGAATTTGTTCAGGGCAGATAGTGTCAGACTAACTTGATGGAATTTTTTGCAGAGGTAACAAGAAGTATAGATGAGAATAATACAATTGACATGGACTACATAGATTTTGGCAAAGTTTTTGACAAGGTCCCACATGGCAAGCTGGTTAAAAAAAATAAAAGTACATGGGATCCAGGGGAATGTTGCAAGCTGGATACAAATTTGGCTCAGCGGCAGGACACAGAGTAATGGTTGACGGGTGTTCTTGCGACTGGAAGGCCGTTTTCAGTGGGATTCCACATGGCTCAATACTAGATCCCTTGCTTTATCAATAAGCTTTCAGACGACACAAAAATTGGCCACGTGGCTGAAAGTAAGGAGTGTAGCTGTAGACTGCAGGAAGATATCCATGGATTGGTCAGATGAGCAGAAAAGTGGGAAATGGAATCCAATCTGGGGAAATGTGAGGTGATGCATTTGGGGAGGTCACAGGAACATAGGAATTAGAAGCAGAAGTAGGTAATTCAGCCTTTCAAACCTGCTCCACCATTCAATCAGATCATGGCTGATCTCTTCCTGGCCTCAAATCCACTTCCCTGCCTATTCCCAGTGTCCCTTTAACTCGTTTTTTAAATCAGAAATATACGTATCTCCTTCTTCAAACCATTTAATGATATAGACTTCACCGCACTATGGAGCATTGAGTTCCACAAATTCACCACCCTCTGCAAGAAGTAGTTCCTCCTCATCTCAGTTTTAAATCTACCACCTCTCAACATATATCTCTGACCTATCGTTCTAGAATGCCCCACAAGGGGAACATTTGGTTTACGTTTACTGTATCAATCCCTTTTAGTATTTACCTCGATCAGATCCCCTCTCATTCTTCTAAACTCCAGGAAGTATAAGCCCAAACTGTTTAATCTCTCAAACAAGAGAAAAAAATATACAATTAATAGGAGGATACTGAAAGGTGTAGAGGAAGTCTGAGACCTTGGAATACAGGTCCACAGATCCTTGAAAGTAGAACAGGTTGATAAGGTGGTTAAGAGGACATAAATAATACTTTCCTCTATGGGCATAGTCCACAAGAGCAGTGAAGATATGCTGGAGCTAGATAACACACGAGGTAGTTCACAACTTGAATAATACATGCAGCTCTGGTCACCTCAAGACAGAAAAGATGTAATTGCACTTAGAGAGGGTACAGCGGAGAAGGATGGATAGGATGGGGTTGTTTTCCTTGGAACATAGGAGGCCGAAGGGAGATTTGATTGAAGTGTACAAGGTTATGAGGGGCCAACATAGAGTTGATGAGAAGGCCCTATTTCCCTCAGCAGAGAGGTCAGTAACTAGGGAGCATAGATTTCAAGTGACTGATAGAAGGATTGGAGAGGAGGTGAGGAAACTATTTTCACCCAGAGGGTGTTAGGGGTCTGGAACTCACTGCCTGAAAGGGAATGCAGATAGAAACCCTCAACTAATTTAAGAACTGTCTAAGTATGCACCTGAAGTCTTGTAATCTTCAGAGATATGAATCAAGTGCTTTCGATAAGGAGGTAGGGTGTTTGGTGGGCACTACGATGGGGGCTGGGAAAGGAGAGGCAGAATGAGGAAGCAAGGACAGAGAACAAAAGATATGATTGAAAATAATTTTCAGGGAGGTTTATGAAAGTCAGATACAAGGCAGAGGGAACCAAAGAGAGAATTTCAAAGGACAGGGTTGTAATGGCTAAATGCACAGCTGCCATTGATGGAATAGGGGAGAATATAGGAAGAGAAGACACTAAATAATGATGAAAGGAGACCATACAATGACTGAAGAAAAGTTTAAGACACGACTTACCTCTGCTTGGAAGCCTTCCACAAGAATAGCAACCAGCAAGTTGAAAAGCACATAGTTGCCAAATGTCATTAATGCCACAAAGTAGAGAGCAGCCCAGGGTGATGTGGAGGCCATTCCATTATACAGGACTACATTCCAATCCTCCTGAGTAAGGATCTAAAGGACAAAGAACTCGATATTACTATTTCAACATGAAGCTATGGAGATGTGTCCATATTCTTATTCCAGATTCTTTCCTTTTCCTTCCTCTTTGGCTTTTCCCATGTTGTATGGGGTCGCCACAAATGCAGATTGACCACTTTCATATTCACCATCATTCTTTTGGATTTGGCAGGTGGTTTTACAGCCAGATGCACTTCCAGCTGCTAACCCTCCCCATTTTTCCAGCTGGGAACTGGTACCGATACATGCTGGCTTGTATTCTTACTCCAGATTGCCAGTACAAAATATGATGGTGTTGGGTGAATACTAGAGGCACACGCAGTTAAGCATTACATAGAAACATAGTATAGATGTTTCAGTAACAGTAGGGAAGGTGGAAAAAGAGGTGGAGGAGTAGCATTGTTAATCAAGGATAGTTTAATGGCTGCAAGAAAGGCAGTTCGAAGGGGATCTGCCTACTGAGGTAATATGGGCCGAAGTTAGAAATAGGAAAGGAGCGGTCACATCGTTAGGAGTTTTCTACAGGCCTCCAAATAGTAATAGAGATCTGGAGGAAGAAATTGCAAAACAGATTATGGATAGGTGTGGAGGTCTCAGGGTAGATCCAAATATTGATTGGAACCTCTATAGGTCGAACAGTTCGGATGGGGCAGTTTTTGTACAGTGTGTGCAGGAGGGTTTCCTGACACAATATGTGGATAGGCCGACAAGACGGGGGGCCACATTGGATTTGGTACTGGGTAATGAACCGGGCCAAATGTTAGATTTGTTTGTGGGAGAGCACTTTGGAGATAGTGACAATAATTCTGTGTCTTTCACTATTGCAATGGAGAGGGATAGGGCCATACGGCAGGGCAAGGTTTATAATTGGGGGAGGGGTAATTATGCTGTGATGAGGCAAGAATTAGGGAGCATAAGATGGGAACAGAAACTGTCAGGGAAAGGCACAAATGAAAAGTGGAGCTTGTTCAAGGAACAAATACTGTGTGTCCTTGATAGGTATGTCCCTGTCAGGCAGGGAGGAAATGGCTGTGTGAGGGAACCATGGTTCATAAAAGAGGTTGAATATCTTGTCAAAAGAAAAAAGGAAGAGTATGTAAGGATGAGAAAACAAGGTTCAGTTGGGTCGCTTGAGGGTTACAAAGTAGCAAGGAATGAGCTAAAAAATAGGGCTTAGGAGAGCTAGGAGGGGGCATGAGAAGTCCTTGGCGGGCAGAATCAAGGAAAATCCCAAGGCTTTTTACTCTTATGTGAGAAATAAAAGAATGATCAGGGTGAGGGTAGGGCCAGTCAAGGACAGTAGTATGATATTGCGCATGGAGTCAGAGGAAATAGGAGAGGCGTTGAATTAATACTTTTCTTCAGTGTTCATCAAGGAGAGGGGCCATGTTTTTGAGGATGAGAGTGTGATACAGGCGGAGAGGCTGGAGGAGGTAGATGTTCTGAGGAAGGATGTATTAGCAATTTTGAAAAACCTGAGGATCGACAAGTCCCCTGGCCCAGATGGAATATATCCAAGGATTCTTTGGGAGGCAAGGGATAAGATTGCAGAGCCTTTGGCTTTGATCTTTGGGTCCTCACTGTCCACGGGGATAGTGCCAGAGGACTGGAGAGTGGCGAATGTTGTTCCTCTGTTCAAGAAAGGGAATAGGAATGACCCTGGTAATTATAGGCCAGTTAGTCTTACTTCGGTGGTCGGTAAGTTAATGGAAAAGGTCCTGAAGGATAGGATTTATGACCATTTGGACAGATGCAGCTTAATCTGGGATAGTCAACACGGATTCGTGAAGGGTAAGTCTTGCCTCACAAATTTGATTGAACTCTTTGAGGAGGTAACTAAGTGTGTAGATGAAGGTAGAGCAATTGATGTCGTATACATGGATTTTTAGTAAGGCGTTTGATAAGGTTCCCCATGGTCGGCTCATGAAGAAAGTAAGGAGGTGTGGGATAGAGGGAAATTTGGCCAATTGGATAAGTAACTGGCTATCACATAGAAGACAGAGGGTGGTGATGCATGGAAAATGTTCAGACTGGAGACCAGTTACCAGCGGTGTACAACAGAGATCAGTGCTGGGTCCTCTGCTATTTGTGATTTTTATCAATGACTTTGAGGAAGGGGCTGAAGGGTGGGTCAGTAAATTTGCTGATGACACCAAGATTGGTGGAGTAGTGGATGAGGTGGAGGGCTGTTGTAGGCTGCAAAGAGACATTGATAGGATGCAGAGCTGGGCCGAAAAACGGTAGATGGAGTTTAACCCCGATAAGTGCAAGGTGATTCATTTTGGTCGGAAAAATTTGAATGCGGATTACATGGTCAACAGCAGGGTTCTGAGGAATGTGGAGGAACAGAGAAATCTTGGGGTTTATGTCCACAGATCTCTGAAGGTTGCCAGTCAAGTGGATAGAGCCGTGAAGAAGGCCTATAGTGTGTTAGCGTTTATTAACAGGGGGCTTGAGTTTAAGAGCCGCGGGGTTATGCTGCAACTGTACATGACCCTGGTGAGACCAAATTTGGAGTATTGTGTGCAGTTCTGTTCACCTCACTATAGGAAGGATGTGGAAGCATTGGAAAGGGTGAAAAGGAGATTTACCAGGATGCTGCCTGGTTTGCAGGATAGGTCTTATGAAGAAAGGTTTAGGGAGCTAGGGCTTTTCTCTTTGGAGCAGAGGAGGATGAGAGGCGACTTAAGAGAGGTTTATAAGATGATGAGGGGGATAGATAGAGTGGACGTTCAGAGACTATTTCCTCGGGTGGATGTAGCTGTTACAAGGGGCATAGCTATAAGATTCAGGGTGGGAGATATAGGAGGGATGTCCGAGGTAGGTTCTTTACTCAGAGAGTGGTTAGGGTATGGAATGGACTGCCTGCTGTGATAGTGGAGTTGGACACTTTAGAAACTTTCAAGCGGTTATTGGATAGGCACATGGAGCACACCAGAATGACAGAGTGGGATAGCTTGATCTTGGTTTCGGACAATGCTCGGCACAACATTGAGGGCTGAAGGGCCTGTTCTGTGCTGTACTGTTCTATGTTCTATGTTCTAACTAGGAGGAGTAAGCCATTCGGCCCTTTGAGCCTGCTCCGCTATTCATTATGATCATGGCCGATCATCCAACTTAGTAAACTGTTCTTGCTTTCTCCCCATATTCTTTGATCCCTTTAGCCAAGGAGGTATGTCCAACTTTCCTTGAAAATTTGGTTGGATTCTCCATTTCAGGGACTCAATCACAGGACGACGACGATGACGATGGGGGTGCGAATGCTGGAGCAATTTAGAGCATGCTAATGGACAAGCCCGTGCGCCACATGGAACTAGTGTGATTCCAACAGATGTCGGCGTCAGATTTGCTGCGGTTGGGGTTGACCTGACAGCTGGAGCTGCTTATAAACATTCCACTCTCCACACATTCTCATTCCAGGTAAGAAAATGCCAGCCCAGAAAACAGCCCTGAGATTACCAGATGCAGAGCTGGAGACATTGCTCGATGCCTTAGAGGAGAGGCAGGGGCCCTGTGCCCTGGGGTGGGAAGGAGGCTGTCACCCAGCGATGCTAACTGGGCTTGGGAGCAGGTGGCAGAGGCTATAGGTGCCATGGGCCCCACAACCAAGACTGGGCAACTGGAAGAAGCTGCATGCTTCTCAGGGCAGCCAGGGGTGAGTCACCACCACCAACATGCCCTGGCTCCACCACCTTTATACCACAAGTTCCATCCCCCCACCCACATGCGGCCTGCAGCAGGTAGACACAATGGGCAACCCCTGGCCGGATGTGTTGAGCTACTACCTCCGTGCCCCTGGCACCACCCACATACCCCCGCCCTAAACTGGGCACCCCCCACAACCAGAGGGCTTCAATAACCCACTTGCCGGGAGCCCCTTTGCACCTCACCCTACGCCACATGCCAACACCCATGCTGCCCACCATGGCCCAGTGCCCTGCACACATAGGCCACCAGCAGCAGACTCCTTGCTGCCCGCGACCAAATGTCTCACACTGTGCATAATCTGTTGCCCCAGGAGAAGGCAGCCCACAACTACAGGGAGCAGGAAAAGACCGGAGGGGGCACGCTAGACCTGCTTCCCCTTACTGTTGTAGAGCAGAGAGCATTAGACCTAGTTGGTGGGTGGGAGAGCGGGCAATTGCCGAGGTGTAGGTTGGCATGGCAAAATCAAGTAAGCACCCAATACATGTGAATTAACCCGTCCCCCCACATCACGCCTACCCGCGATCTAATGATACATCTTGTCTTTTGTCTTGCAGGACCGGTTGGTGTACACCATCCCCAGCCTCCACCCTGCGACCCACCAGGTGACATGGCGGGCCCTTCCAGGGTCATACGCCTCCTGTCGCAACCCTGCGATGCAATCCTGGGACGACACCTACTTCTTGGCACTGCTATCACCTACACCCTCCACCATCCCAGAGACACTCACCTCAGTTGGGCACTTTAGGGAATCCTACATAATCCTCCATAAATCTTACATAAAAAGACCCCACACGCTACAGTACCCTTAATGAATCCCCCCTTTAAATGTTCCAATTCAATAACAAGATCCCATAAACCAAAACTCCCCCAACTCCCCCTTTAAAGACGTAGCCCAGCACACAGCACTCTTATTGGTAGAAGACATGTTAGTGATATTCAGTTCCCCTTCTCAAACAGCAGGTTTGAATTCCTTCTAGAAAGCAATTATCTCTTTTAATTTATCAAGTAGTCTGGAAACAGCTATTAAAATGAAGATAGAGAAATGCTTCTTTCAACCTGCGCAGTTCAAAACCCAGCTCCAAACTCGAAGCGAAAGCAAAAACCCAGAGCCACAGCCCAGCTCCACCCATACAATGTCATCACTGAAACCATGTGATAAGCCAAAATCATTTCTTAAAGGAACACTCACATGACAGTCATCTTCTAAGTTTCTATGGCCTCTAGAACAGTTCCTACAGATAATAATAATCTTTATTGTCACAAGTAGGCTTAAAGTAACACTGCAATGATGTTACTGTGAAATCCCCCAGTCGCCACATTCTGGCGCCTGTTCGGGTACACAGAGGGAGAATTCAGAATGTCCAATTCACCTTTCAGCACGTCTTTCGAGATTTGTGGAAGGAAACCGGAGCACCCGGAGGAAACCCACGCAGATACGGGGAGAATGTGCAGACTCCGCAGACAGTGACCCAAGCGAGAATCGAACCTGGGACCTAATCTTAACCCCTGTACCAACACTGCATCCTCTGCCATAATGCTACATAAATCCCAGAGGTACTCCCCGCCTCCATCTCTGCCAGCGACAGAACCCTCTCGTGGACGGTGGCACCACAGGAAATGTCAGAAAAATCGTTTTTGGGAAATTGCAAACCTGCAGATACCTAAACGTATCCCCTTGTGAAAGTCCAAATTTCTCTGACAACTCCTCCAGCTCGCAAATTGTCCCTACAAAAACAATTCCCTCGTCCCTTCAACCCCCTTCTCCTCCCATCTCCTAAACCTGGCATTAACTATAAGGTTCAGGGTGGGAGATATAGGAAGGATGTCCGATGTAGGTTCTTTACTCAGAGAGTGGTTAGGATGTGGAATGGACTGCCTGCTGTGATAGTGGAGTTGGACATTTAGGAAATTTCAAGCGGTTATTGGATAGGCACATGAAGTACACCAGAATGGCAGAGAGTGGGATAGCTTGATCTTGGTTTCGGACAAAGCTCGACACAACATTGAGGGCTGAAGGGCCTGTTCTGTGCTGTACTGTTCTCTGTTCAACCTCACCAACTCAACATCACCTTATCAGTAGATAGTAGTAAACTGCATTTGAAGCTTTTACTAGCCAGGAGCTCTGGAGTAGGGTCACTCAAGTACTTACCATCTACCTCCAGGGTCTAGTCCACCAACCGTTGGTGCTCTTCTCTCGCCTCCCACATCACACAAGTAAACAAGCACAGATATAAATCAAAAAACTAACCACCACACCCAGGAGCCGAACCTCACCCACCACCTCCTTCAACCCTGAAACTATCCAATACCCTCACCCTCCCCCAAGCCAAATACTCTCTCCAAACCAAAAACACCCACCAAAAAGAGAAAACATAAAAATGAATTTAAAAACCCCAAACAAAACCAACTTCAATTAACCACAATTCTGTACAGTAAAAAAAAAGGTGGGGAAGGGGAAAAGACAAACATAAGAAAAAACACAATTTTATAACAAACCAGTCCTGACCACCAGCAAAGTCCCATTCGAACCCTCTCAGTTTAGTTCAAGTCCTTGATCATTAATAAAAGCCTTGCTTTCTCCACCATCTTGAAGAAATGGGGCTGGATTCTCCAATTTTGGGGCTGAGTCCAGAGGATCCGTGACGTTTTACGTGGGAAAAATCGGTAAGGCCCCAGCACCGATCCTCTGACCGGTGAGGGGCCAGCAGCCGTGCCATGTAAAACTCATGGTCTTCCAGATATAAACGCCTGGAGAATTGCCGGGTCTGTGGCCGTGCATGCGCAAGGCGACGACCTGCAGCGGTTGCACTGTACAACATTGCACCGCAGCCGTGCACGGACCCGACCTGCCAGATAGTGCTCCCCTGGACACCCGCCTCACCACCCCCAGCCCTCGCCGAAGCCCCCCCCCCCCTCCCCCCCCCAGCCAGCAGCACAGCTCCCCCCCGACTGATGGCAGCGCTGGGCACAGTCCACAGGCGCCACGCAGGGTTTCAGACGGCTGAGACCATGAGTCATCTGCGCGGTCGGGAATTCGGCCCATTGGGGGACAGCCTTTCGGTTACGTCCTGAGGCCCCCAATAGCATGCGCAGTGCTCCTCAATGACGCCGTTTTGTAGGGGACGGAGCATCTGAGAACAGGCACCGCCCCCTATTCAGTTGTAAGAAGGGATTCTCCGCCCGATTGCCGATTACGAAATCGGTATTGGGGAACAGAGAATCCCACTAATGGCCGTTGGCATTATGTGTAACTTTCAGCCTCGCCGGGTACACCACACCAAAATGCACACCACTCTTGGAAAGCACTGACTTCACCGTTATTTTATTTGATTAAAAGATTAGAGGATCTGGGAATCGCCAGCTGGGCTAGCATTTATTGCCCATCTCTAATGCCCTTTGGACTGAGTGGCTTGCTAAGCTATTTCAGAGGGCATTTAAGAGTAAAACACATTGTTGGGGGTCTGGAGTCACATGTAGGCCAGATCAGGTAAGGGCTGCAGATTTCCCAATGCATTCCCAATCGCAGGAGGTGATGCCCAATGGCACGACCAACATTCAAAATGCCATCCTTTCCATGCATTTGTGCCCCCTCAGCAGCACGCAGGCCCGGAGTCCAGCGGGGGCAAAATGCCTCCTCCTGACATCAGCGTTTTGAACCAGGAGCAGGTTTATTTTTAAATCATTGGAGTCTTCCTGCCTGGAGCGGTGGCAGAGAGCAGGTCATGCTGACATCATGTGTTCTGGGGGTGTGAGAGATTCCTCCATTTTGCAGCTGCCAGCAGTGCTGGTGTGAACTCCAGGGCCTGTGGTGAAGAACCCATGGAGAAGCAGAAAACAGCAACAAAGCAGTGTAAAGATGATTACTTGAGGTATAGATTCATTAATTGTGCTACTGCAAATCAGGATGCAAAGTTGATGTATGTTATATGCAGGGTAGCACTGGTAAATGAAAGTTTTAAAAAATGTTATTCCTTTCTCAGAGTTACAAAGCCAAAGTGCAGAGTGGACAGAGGCGAATCCCTAGTCCATCTCCTTTCTTGCTCGCAAAACCAATTCAAATTGAAATTGAATCCAATTCATGGTCCCCACAAGATCCAAGCTGACAAGAACAGGCGTTAGACCTGATCTCATGTTTGATCTGAGTCAAAATGACTAGAAGCGATGGCAAATGAAAGTTTAAATTCCTCAAAACTTCAAAGATATTTGAAGGCTATGCGAGTTTGAGGACAAACGTTTTGATTTTTTTTCAACGGATGGAGTGGTTCGCGAAGGTCGGCCGGCGTGAGTCGCAAAGGTCAGCCAGGGTGGGTACCGAAGGATGGTCGGTTGGTAAAAATAGGTCCCGGGCAAACAAGTTTGAAAAACACTGCTGTAGGTCCTTGACCTTAGCTCTCAGGCCCTTGTTCCTGTCCTCCACCCTCTGCAGCTCAGCATTCAGCGATGCCAACTGGCCACTGTGTCGTGACGATGGTTCCTCTAACCCTTTCAGCACCTCACCATGCGCCCGCACTGTCTCCGACACCTTTCCCAATGCCTCCTATATCAGGACAAATGCTTCCTTCAGTGACTTTTTGAGGGTCTGCAGCATCTCCTTCCCTTACCTTTAGAAATGCTTGTCAAATTGCCTTTCAAATTCGACAGCCATTACCTCTGTCAGCTTATCCACTGTAATAGGTGTGGCCCCACCCGACGACATGTATGCCTCCGCCATCTTTGATACCACCATACTTCACACCTTGCTCAGCTCCTCAGAAGGGCTAACGCTCACATCTTTCTTCCCAATATTCAGTCTTGCGCCTTTTGACATCCTCTTACATAAGGCTCTCAAATGGGATGAGTCTGTCCACCAATTACCCCCGTGACTCAGGGGAAAAAGATCAAAAACCAAGGGCTCCAGTGGGAGCTACCTTAGTCTGGTCTCCTTATGCATGTCGCCACCAGAAGTCCTTCAACTCATCTGGTTATATATGAAATTTTAAATATGTAGGAAAAATAAATTATGCTAAAACTATGTTCGCCAAAGAGGTACATCTGACCAATTTGCACAAAGTTTTCAACAGATTTCAGGAGGCAGGAGTGTGTTTTAAAAGAGAAAGGAGCAAACGAGGTGGTTTATCTTGGATATCGGTTGGATGCTCAGGAGTTACACCATATAGAGGACAAAGTGAGAGCAATTAAGGAGACACCAGCCCCTTGGAACACCTCAGAACTTAGATTTTTCCTGGGGAGAGTCAGCTCCCAAATCTATCAACATTCTGGCACCATTACATGTGCTGTTAAAGAAGTGCCAGATATGGAGCGCGATTCTCCACTCCCCATGCTAGGTGGGAGAATCGCGGGAGGGCCGGGCGACTCATTTCATGCCCCCCTGGCACACCCCGCGATTCTCGCACCCCCCGCTTGGAAGAATCGGCGCTCGCCATTTTTCACGGCAACTCTCCGACCCAGATGGGCCGAGTGGCCTGCGGTTCGCGACCATTTCACGACTGCGGCAACCACACCTGGTCACTGCCGTCGTGAACATGGGCGCCAAAGGCCCGTTTGAAGCTTGTGGCAGGCAGAGAGGGGAGTGAGCACCACGGCTGTGCTCGGGAGGGGACTGGCCCGCAATTGGTGCCCACCGATAGTCGGGCAGGCATCTCAAAGCAACGCACTCTTTCCCCTCCGCCGCCCCATAAGATCAAGCCCCCACGTCTTGCGGGGCAGCGGAGGGGAAGACGGCCACCGCGCATGCGCGGGTTTGAGCCGTCAGCCGGCGTGACGTCAGCCGCGCATGCGCGGGTTGGAGCCGGCCAACCTGCGCATGCGCGGCTGACGTCACATAAGCACCACCGTCGCATCATTCTCGGTGTGCCGAGAATAACGGAGCACCGCTCCTAGCCTCCCGGGTGGGGGTGAATACGGTGAGAGGAGCCGCCTCCGAGGCCGTTGCGAAACTCGGCCGAGTTCACGACGGCCTTCCCGATTTTTCCCGGGAGCGGAGAATTCCGCCCATGGTGTTGGAAAACACCACAGGAAAAGGCTTTTAGCCAAGTTAAGCATGTACTTCAGTCCTCATGCTTAATGGTACATTTCAGCCCCTCTAAGAAGATAGTGTCAAAACCAGATAGGGTAGGACTTTGTTATTCCATACAATGGAGGGCAGCTCTGAGAGACCCTTCGGTTAGATATCAAGAGCCCCAACAGACGCGGGAAGAGGATGCTTCCAAATAGAAAACAGCAAATAAGTTTAATCAAAACACATAAGGGAGGCATGTTACCATTATCACAGACCACATGCATTTATTGGAAGACAAATCGATTCCACCAATTTCTTCTGCTCGGATACAACGTTGGCCGCTGTTTTTATCGGCCTACAAATATGCCTTTGAACTTCGGCCATGGGCTCACAGAGCCATTGCCTTAAGATATCTTCCGTTACCAGAGAGTATGCCACTCCCTCCAGAACCACAAGAGATTGTAATGGCTTAAACCTCCTGGACTCATTGGGCTGAATTCTCCGTAGGCCTTCGTAACGCTGGTTGCCTGCGAAAAAAATCGGTGCGCATGACTCCGGCGTCCGGGCCTTCTTTTAAGCTGGCAATCTCCGGTCCCGGAAGGGCCAGCAGCTGACTGACGCGATACGCGTCAGTTTCACCAGCTGCGGAAGTGGAACCCACTCCCCCGATGCCGCAACTGCCCGATGGCCGCAACTCACCCCCCCGATGCCCCCCCATGCCGCAACCCACTCCCCCCCGATGCCGCAACCCACTCCCCCCCCCGATGCCGCAACCCACCCCCCCGATGCCGCAACCCACCCCCCCCGATGCCGCAACCCACCCCCCCCCCGATGCCGCAACCCACCCCCCCCCCCGATGCCGCAACCCACCCCCGACACTGAACGGCGTCAACCATTATCAATGGTTGACGCCGTTTTAAATCAACTGTGATTTTCGCCGACGTGACCCGTGGCCACGTCGGCGGGACTTCGGCCCATCCGGGCCAGAGATTTAAGGTCAGTGCAAAAAAAATGAAATCCCGCCGGCGCCAGCTGTTTTCACAGGCTGCCGGCGGGATTTGCACAACGCCGGTTTTTTACCGGCGGGAGAATTCGAAAACCTGCGGGAGCGGAAATAACGCCGCTTCCCGCCAATTCTCCGACCCTGCGTGGGGTCGGAGAATTTCGCCCATTACCTGTGACAGCACAGCAAATTAAGTACTGGACTAATACAGACCCATTGTTATCAAAGGTTAAACTGCATGAATGGCAGAATGAAAAAGTTTCGGAAGAGCCTTATCAGCTCAGGAATGATGATCTTAGTTGCGAGGATTGTGTCAGCCTTTGGGGAATGAGAGTGATTGCCTATACCAGGTAGAGAATTACTGCTGGAAGGATTGCATGGCGCCCATTCGGGCATGTCACAGATGTAAATGCGAGCGAGAAGCTACGTTTGTTGGCCTAGCATTGAAAGGATTGTGAACAATGTGACCAATGCCAGTTACACCAGAAGTTGCCCCCTGCGGACCTCTTGCATCCATGGGAATGGCTGGGTCAGCCATGAATGGGGTCCACAACTTCTTACGCCACAGTTGAGAAACTGCGCCAATGGTTCGCCACCCATGTGAAGTGCTAATGTTGAACAACAGAGCCGCATTCACAAGTGTGGAATTCCAGAAGTTCATGACTTTTAATGGAATAAAGCATATTCGGACTGTAGCATATCATCCCTCATCAAATGGGTTGGCTCAATGCGCAGTTCAAACTTTCAAGGTTGATATAAAGAATCAATCACCTGTGTCACTGGGAACCAAGATAGCATGGTTCATGTTAGCCTACAGGACCACTCTGCATATCAGTACAGGCATAGCTTCAACTGAGTTGTTGATGGGTTGCGCTTAAGAACCAGGTTGAGCCTGATAATTTCAAATTTAGCGGGCAGAGTGGAAACAAAGCAGAGTTACCAAAAAAGGAACCATGATTCAGCAAATGTGGAAATACCATTTAAGACAGATGTTGTAAAGAACTTTGGAAGTAGGTTAAGTTGGGTCCCGGGAGTTGCTTTGGCCAAGTCAAGGCCACTGTCCTGTGAAGTGAAGTGAAAGTGCAAGTTTCTGAAGAAACACAGATTATTTTCAGAGACGGGTGCTGTCCCAAGAGCCAGTGCTACTGCTGGATCCAGTTGTGCCAGCAAGTAGTGTTGTTTGTCCAAGGAATGAAGTGTGACTGATCAGCCAGTGGCAGGCCAATGTGCTGTTCCCAGTGAAACTGATAAAACAGTGGAATGTAACATGCCAGGAGTAAGTCCTGGTGAACAGGTCCAATTGTAGCTACCTCTAGAGTGGAACCTCAATCAGTTGTGCTATGGCGATCACAGAGAAAGAAAATGTTCCCTGACAGACTGAGTTTCTCATAAACTGTGTTAAAAATGGTTCATTATCGCTAAAATCGTGAAAGTCGTATAAGTTATCAATGTACTATGTAATAAGGCACTTAAAGTGGGAGGGATGTAGTAGCAAGCCCCTTTAAGGGGGTGCAGCGGATGGGTCATGTGATCTGATCACCCAATAGAGAACGAGTGTGGTGATCGCAGTGCAGAGCACGAGCTTTTGCAACCAGCTATGATCCCAGTGCTGAGAATGAACACATCATTTAAAGTGCTCTGTCTTTAGTTTGAACTTATAATAAACCCGTTGTTGTTAGTTAGCTAACTAATGGTTGCTCATTATTGTATTTACTACAACTGATTAAAAAATGAAACACATTGGTCATTATAAACAATGGCAAACAAACAACATGCTATCATTGTTTTCACCCAAAAGATTGCTACTTTAAAGTGAAAAATGTAATTTATCCTATTACTTTGAAATATAGCAGCAGAAATGTTTGTTTTCGGGATAGCCTCACCTGAAATACAGTGACAATTGCCCATAATAAAGAATCAAAATTCTTTCTGTCTGGGATTGTGTCTCCATTCTCAGTCTTCAGGCTGAACTTACATCCAAACAGGTGCATGCCGAGAATACTGTGGGTCAAACCAGAATAACCTTTACCAAATTAGGAATAACATAACAGACAGCAACACATCAGCAATAACAACGAGGATACTTTTAATGTACGTTTTACACCACTGAGAACACAGACATGAAACCTTGGGTTTTATTAAAAAGTAAACTCTCCTGCAATTTAAGCTGAATGGCAAAAGAAGCAATGACAACATAAGGAAGAGCTTTTTTACCAAATGAGTGGCTAGGATCTGGAGTGCACTGCCTGAGAAACAGATTCAATCAAGGTTTCAGTGGAGAACTAGAGAGTTATCTGAAGAGAAAGAATGTGCAGTACTACAGGGGAAAAGTGGGTGAGTGGGATAAGATGGGTTTCTCTTGCAGTGAGTCAGCACAGACATGAGGGGCCTCCTTCTGTGCTGTAATTATTCTTGTTCCTGCCTTGGACAAAGATTGCATCACTTCTTTACAGCACACCCATGATCGACGTGATATTTTGAATGTGTCAGAGGAGAATTTTCCTTGAGCATTTTTTTCCTTATTGGCCCTGGGCCTTTGCCTCTTCATTATATTGCTATGGTCAGGAGTGGGGTTGAACAGGCTTGGGTAGGTAAGGGAGTTTCTTATCATGATGTTCCAGCTATCACAAGCGGTGATACGCTCAGTGGACCAGATGGTCCTTTCCTGTCTGTCATTTTCAGATTTTGAAAGGTGCGTAAAATTTAACTAGCTACGTTGCAATAAGACATATTATGCTGAATTACCATGCAAATGAGTTTTCATAATCACCTGAAGATAAATATGAATAGCATGAGTAACATGCAGAATGTAGCCACATTGTCCATGGTTTTCATCAGAACCACTAGCTGGCGCCGCAACGCAGGCAGGAAACGGACCAGCTTCAAAACTCGGAGCAGCCGGAATGTTCTCAGCACTGAAAGGCCACCATCAGACTGACCAATAATTTCCCACACACTAATAATAAACAAGAAAATTATGTTTATCGTCTTATTTTTAGGAACAGGGGGGGTCAGTCTCTCTGAAAGATTTTTTAAACCTTGGTCTCAGATTTGCAATTCTTAAAGCTGTTTGTTAACTTCCTCTTGCTCAGAGGAATGGCTCAGGGGGTTATCGAATATTATTACATTTCTTCACATGGTTGTGACTGATCTTCATATAAAACATGGGATAAACAACTTATGAAAAACTAGTGGGTTGAGGCATAAAGATATTGGCAATGAATAAATACGGCTCAACAGGAAAGAGATCCTCAATCAATCAAATTTAAATACTTTAGGATTGAAATTGCACTGCTCAAATATGAACAGATTAATTAATCTGCTTAAAATAAACACAGCAATGCTTTCTGTAAAATAGCAGACGAGGAAATCTCATTTAAATGTCTTTTGGCACCTTATCACACTGGAGAACTTTGGCCCATTGCTTCAATGAAAAATGGTAACGGAACAATATTTTCAACTTGTGATTAGTCTTCTTTTTGATCTTTAGATTTCAAAAACTTTCTATCATTTGGTTCCCATTCTGCACAAAGATACAGTAATCTGCAGTCAGATGGGGAGTCCTGGGTTGAGGTGCTGGAGAGTCTAAGCGTGAAGAACTGGGCTTGAAATCAAAGAGAAAGTAGGTCTGGGGATGAACAGTGACTGAGAGGGAGAAAATCCAGATGCAGGTACTTAGACCAGATAGGCTTCCTTCTTAGAGGGGGTTGTGTAAGCTGTCGATTTACTCCATCGAGAGAGTGAGTGAGGAAACCGACAACCAGGAATAGTGAGTGAGTACACCATTCAAGGATAACTATTTCTCAATTTGATGTTCAGCAGAACTTAGGGTACCTCCAATCATATGATCAGTTCCATGTTACAATTCAGGTTCCTTATTTGGTTGCCTGTTCTGGCCACAAAGTGAGTATGAAAGTTCTTCATTACATTTGAAGATCGATGCTAATTTTTTTAATAGCTTTTGCCGATAATTGATCACACTGCTCCATCCCATATGGAAAGAGATTGATTTTTTTTAATGGCCTGCTTCAAACTGCAATTTGCAAGCTATGGCAAAGAGTTTTAATTAAACCAATAGAAGTTCAAACATAGACTACAAAAAAAGAGAAACAAGAATTGTAGGCCTACCTAATAATAACGACAATTCCATCAAAGATGTTGTATGGATTCTTAATGTAACCAAAGAGACCAAATGCAAGAAGTTTAAGAATCATTTCCAGGGCAAACATGCTGGTGAATACAATGTTGCTGATCTCCAGGACATTGGTGAGCTCTTCGGGCTGTGAAAAGATTTGAATATTCTCTATTAACAAATAAATAAAATAATTGATGAAGGCTAAAATAGGATGACCCAACCCGACCCTCCCTCGTATTTCTTTGAGTAAAGAAGGTTAAGGGGTGATCTGATTGACATGGTTCAGAAGATTAAAAGATTTGACAGGGCAGATGGAGAGAAATAATTTCTTCTGGTGAGGGAAACCTGACCACAGGCGGCATCATCTTCAAATTAGACTAAGACAATTCAGGAAGCAGCTCTTCACACAGTGTATTGAACATTTGAAGCTCTCTCCCCAAAAAGCTGTTTTGAGGCTAGGACAATTGCATTTCAAAACTGAGAAAGATCCTTTATTTGATCGGCAAGGGTATTAAGAGTTATAGAACCAAGATTGGTAAATGGCAACATGATATATTTCAGTCATAGAATCATAGAATCCGTACAGTACACAAGGAGGCCATTCGGCCCATTGCGTTTGCACAGACCCTCTGAAGGAGAACCCTACCCAGGACTGTGGGATGAAACCAGAACACCCAGAGGAAACCAGACATGAGGATAAAGTGCAAACTCCACATAGGCAGTCACCCGAGGCCGGAATTGAATGTGGGTCCCTGGCGCTGTGAGACAGCATGCTAACCACTGTGCCACAATGCCATCCCAGCATGTGCTTTTGGATAGCAGAGGATGGTTCATGATCTAACAAGCTCAAGGGGCGGAATGGCCAATTCCTGTTCCTATTTTCCTCAAGTAATCAGCATTACCTCGGTATCTGAGGTTATCAAGACTGAAAAATATGTACTTTCAGAATTAAATATTTTTTAAAGAGTTAGAAAGGAGTGTAGCACTTAATGACATCAATTGTGACTGCCCTCAAAATTGACACAAGCAAATGGCATTTCAACAGATAAAACTTTGAGAATTTTTAATTTCACAAGAATAAATTCAGCCTTTAATTTGGAGACTATAGGAGTGCAAAGTATGTAATTAATACCTCACATGCTCTTTATATTACATTACTGGATACAAATTCATTGTAAAGCTGCCTAAAATTTCATACTCTTCCCTTCAAGTTTCTTCCCCTCCTCACATAACGGCCGAATTCTCCGTCTTGGTCCGGAGAATCGCTGCTGGTCTCCGTTGGTGCTAGGAGTGGGGCCTAGTATGCGAGTCTCTCCTCTTTACCTTATTTATGCATGGAGGAGAGTTTGCCCAACTGTACTGTAATCCCAGTAATGGGCCGCCATTTTGAGTGGGTGGCCCGATACCAAGGTCCGGAGGTGGGCCCCCCTCCGCCCACTATTCAAATCCCGATACATAGGGGCATCCTCGATCCCAACACAAAAATAATGGGACATCCTCCGCCCCAAAGCACTCATGCATGTGGATGACCCAACCCGACCCTCCCTCCCCCCACCGACCTCCCCATCAGAAACCCCCACATCAGAATCCAACAACAGAGACTCCCTCAGTCACCCCTGCGTGAAAGATGAAGAGCGGTCCAGGCAGTAGAGTGAAAAATCATTGCCCTTCCCAAACATCTGCTGCCTGAGCCAAACTTGTTCAAAGTAGCAGCTGTTGCGAGTGTCAGAGGCTTCCTCCAGAGCTGAGTACACTTCAAAGGGCTTCAAATCCCTTGACAGCCTTTGAATTAAGCTGTCAATCACCTGCTAGTGAAATGCATTCTTCTGTGAAATTGAATGGAAGATTTGGATTTCAAAGGTTGTCAAGGAATTTGAACCCCTTTGAAGTGCACTTGGCTTTCAAGGAAGCTTCTGACACTTCTAAAAGCTGCTGCATTAACCACTTCTGTCTGAGGCTGCAGATGTTGATGAAGGGTAACTGAAAATGCAATGATTTTTCACGTGACTGCCTGGACTGCTTTTCACCTTTCAGGCAGGGGTGGCTTATTGTGGTCTCTGATGGGGTTCCTGATGGGGAGTAGTCTGTTCAGGGGGAATCTTGGGTGGGGGATCTGATTGCAGGTCTTATGGGGGGGGGGGGGGGGGCGGGGGGGGCAGGGGGGGGTCACCCTCATGAGTGTGCTGTAAGGGGGGTTTTCCATTATTCCTGTGGTGGGGGGAGGATGCACCTACGTGTCATGAGCGGGGGACAGAATTTGCATTGTGGGGGGAGGATTCTAAGAAGATTTGGGGAGCACCTTAGTTATGCTCTAACCTTCTTGATTTACCTCGGGGTCCACCATATCAGGGCCACACTTGGGCAAACTTGCACCAAAGCCTGCTTGGTGGATTTCCCACTGTGGGGGTCGGAACATAATGGGACGGGAGGAGCACGGGGGCTGGAGATTCGCCCTTCAAGCCTGTTACGGACATTAACATTTATTTAAAGCCAACACAGGGCATGTAGCTTGCTGAGGCCACTGGCGGGGCATCGGAGCATCGCAACGGATGACAAAATTATTTTTCCCTTAAAGCTCTGTCCGATCAGGAATCTGAAGATATTCAGGTGACCTGCTCCCAGGGTGCAGCTCAAGATTTTACTGGAGCATGTACAAAAACTAGGTGAGATGATTGTCGCTCCAATTTCCTTCCCCTTCCTTTGATAACCAGCTATGATGGAAGATTCGCCCCAACACACGGATAGTTTTCCTCCCTCCTATAATTGGGTTGTTTGTAACTGATAAAGCATGCTCTCAAAACAGAAGTCTGGACTTTAAAGAGCTGAGGAATTCCAGACTACATGCAAAGATAGATTATCCTACCAACCATACAGAAAAATTGAGCACTCAATATGCATTAGAAGTTGAGCTTGCACCGACTCTCCTTAATTCAACTAATTTCCAGTTACCATTATCACTTTTAAGGGTGGGAGGAGGAAACTATCATCAGCACAAGTGTTTGCACAAGACCCTGTCCTTGAGCATTGAACGCACTCTTGAAGTCAACATTGTAGGTGGGTTAAGCAAGCATCATTATGGAATGACACATGCCAAGTTTATATGACAATTGATTGGATTTGTTTATTGTCACATGTACCGAGGTACATTGTTCTGCATGCAGCTCAAACAGGACATTCCGTATATGAAAAGAAAATACATAATAGGGCAGACATAAAATACACAATGTAAATATATAGACACAGGCATTGGGGGATGCATACAGAAGTGCAGTACTACTCGGCAGAGATGTGTGAAGAGATCAGATCAGTCCATAAGAGTGTCATTTAGGAGTCTGGTAACAGTGGAGAAGAAGCTGTTTTTGAATCTGTTCGTGCGTGTTCTCAGACTTTTGTATCTCCTGCCTAATGGAAAAAGTTGGAAGAGAGAATAAGCTGGGTGGGAGGGGTCTTTGATTATGCTGCCCACTTTCCCAAGGCAGCAGGAGGTGTAGACAGAGTCAGTGGGTGGGAGGCAGGTTCATGTGATGGACTGGGCAGTGCTCACGACTTTCTGTAGTTTCTTCCGGTCTTAGGCTGAGCAGTTGCCATACCAGGCTGTGATGCAGCCAGATAGGGGGCTGGATTCTCCGGTCATCGACGCCGAAATCACGTTCGGCGATCGGTTGGAGAATCCCCGTTCATGACCAAATTAGGGGTGGCGCCGCTTTCATTATTCTCCACCCTCTCCAAAGCAGCATACTTGGGGACTATGGCGCGTGCCGTACCGACAGCCTCAGGACATTGCCTGAGGCCCTCCCTCTGATGCTCCGCCGTGCGCCTGACTGGCCGAGTTCCCGACGACGTCGGTTGTGTGTGGTCCCATCCATCGGGAACTCGGCATGGTGGCTGCGGACTCAGTCCTGCGCTGCCACAGTCAGAGGAGTACAGATCTTCGGGAAGGGGGGACTTTGCCAGGGGCTAGGGGCATTGTTGGAGGGTGTTCCGCAGCACGTGAGCCGGCAAGCGGGGGGGGGGCACTCTTGCGCAGGCCACGTCCGCGAGTGGTGGGCGCCACATTGCACGGCGCAGGCGCTGCAGGCTGCCGCCGTGCACATGCTTGACTACAGACCCGACAATTCTCCGGGCCTTATTAGCAGCAAGAGCCGGGTGCTCTACGCTGCCTTCATGCCAGCCGGCATGAGGACATAGCCTCAAAATCGGGGAATCCAGCCCAGGATGCTTTCTATTAGGTAGCTGTAAAATTTGTTAAGAGTCAACGTGGATATTCTGAATTTCCTTAGTTTCCTCAGGAAGTAAAGGCACTCTTGTGCTTTCTTGATCGTAGCATCGACATGGGTGGACCAGGACAGATTGTTGGTGTTGCGCAAAGCTAGGAATTTGACGCTGTCAACCATCTCCACCTTGGCACCGTTGATGCAGACAGGATAGTGTACAATACTTTGCTTCCTGAAGACAATGATCAGCTCTTTAGTTTTGCTGACATTGAGGGAGAGATTGTTGTCATTACACCACTCCACTAGGTTCTCTATCTCCCTCCTGTATTCTGACTCATCGTTATTCGAGAACCGGCCCACTATTGTCGTATCATCAGCAAACTTGTAGATGGAGTTGGAACCAAATTTTGCCAGGCAGTCGTGTGTGTATAGGGAGTAGAGTAGGGGGCTAAGTACGCAGCCTTGCGTGGCCCCAGTATTGAGGACTATTGTGGAGAAGGTGTTGTTCTTTATTCTTACTGATTGCGGTCTGTGGGTCAGAAAGTTGAGGGTCCAGTTGCAGAGTGGGAAGCCAAGTCCTAGATTTTGGAGCTTTGATATGAGCTTGGCTGGGATTATGGTGTTGAAGGCGGAGCTGTAGTCAATAAATAGGAGTCTGATGTAGGAATCCTTGTTGTCGAGATGTACTTCTGTACTTACTGAAAAAATTTATTTATTGATTTTTTTTTCCCTCCCCAAGCCTCTCCCAGCCTGAGGCTCCACTCTCGCACAGGGCGAGGCCCCGCCTCCTCCACCAGAGGCCCAACCCCCTCCCCGTCTCACAGCTGAGGCTCCTGCAACCCCCCCCAGACTGGCCCCGCCCCCAAGCTCGAGCCTCCCCATCCCCCCGACCGAGGTCCCGCCCCCCAGGCTCCAGGCCCCACCCAAAGGCCGAACCTCCACCAACCCCTCACACCCCGCCTCAGTTTCAGGGCCACGCCCACCCAGTCTGATTCCCCCCCCCCCCCCAAAACCAGGCTGAGGCCACACACCCCTGGCTGAGGCCCCACCCCCCTGGCTGAGGCCCCCTTGGTTGAGGCCCCACCCACCCTTGCTGAGACCCCACCCCACCCCAGCTGAGGCCCCACCCCCCAGCTGAGGCCCCACCCCTCCCTGGCTGAGGCCCCACCCCCTAGGCTGAGGCCCCACCCCACCCCTGGCTGAGGACCTCCCCCAACTGAGGCCCCACCTCCTTGGATAAGGCCCCACCCCCTTGGCTGAAGCCCCACCTCCCTGGCTGAGGCCCCACCTCCTTGGCTGAGGCCCCACCCCCCAACTGAAGCCCCATCTCCCAGGCTGAGGCCCCACCCACCCCAACTGAGGCCCCACCCCCCCAGCTGAGGCCCCACCCACCCTGGCTGAGGCCCCACCCACCCCAACTGAGACCCCACCCACCCTGGCTGAGGCCCCACCCAACCCAACTGAGGCCCACCCACCCAGGTTGAGGCACCACCAAACAAGACTTCCCACCCCCCCCAGGCTGAGGCCCCACCCCCAAACCAGAGACCCTACCCCCCAAGCTGAAGCCACACCTCCACAGGCTGAGGCCCCACCCCCCCCAGGCTGAGTCCCCACCCCCGCAGGCTCTCTTACTGAAAATTTATTTCAGTAATGTGAATGGGGCACATCAGCGAGATGGATCTGCTTGACAAATATTACAAAATTGAGAGACATAAGCTGATGATTCTTGGGCATTGTTCTAGTTTTTCCCCATTCAGTACAAATCAAACATTATTTTCCCTTAATTGAGACTCACCCAGCAGTCAGTAATACAGGGGACTGAAGAATGGGAGGAGCTCCATAAATGAAATAAATAATGAAAAATTTAGTGAACATGGGCTCAGATTTTAAAGCTGTCTGTGGTTAAATGATATAAGGCCTTAATTAAAACCCCAAAAAGGATTGTTTTCCTTAATTTATATGCTGCCCACATTTGTCTTTCATTTCAAAAGCAAGAATATAAACTACGTTAATAATTGTAATAGCTGCAATAATAAATATTAATTTGATTTGATGAATTGTAACCAGGTTGCCAATGGTATATATATTATAGTGCTTGTGTCTTGAACTAATATTCAGATTTGTGCTTATACTTAGCAGTGACATTTCTGTTCACCCATAGAATAAATGAAGATTAAGCTGGCTTTAGTCTAAATATGGCATAACCTCCATAAAGAAGTTGATCCCTCACTGAACTGCTTCTTCATTTCACATCAGTCTTTTAGTGCCACTTAAACTGTCAGCTGATGTAATAGTCCAATATCAATAAGACAATCCAATTTTGTACTGCCCTGATTTCCCATACTAGCTAAGAATTTGATGCTTCCATGGCCTTTTGCTTTTCATCTTTTCATGATTCTGTTCATTGAAAGAAATTTACTTATAGCTAAATGTACTAAGCAAGGCCCAAACGAAACTCGCACACATCTAAAATACTGCAATCGACACTAAAATGTAGCTGTTAAAATATTCATGGACTTTGATATCTTTTTTGTGGTAACTTGAGACCGCAGAGGAGGTAGTCGAATATGTTGTTTAAAAGAAGAAACTTTATGTAAATAAATAACAAAGTTCAACAATAATTCAGCAGAACAGTAGTAACTGTATTAACTATGAAAGCAGGAGCACTCGTAAAACAGGTCTTCCTTACAGGTCACCCTCTTGCAGACTGAAAAACGCGCCAAAGCTTGCACATGCTCAAAACCCTCAACCAACGCCAGAGAAACAATTACATCGGAGAAAGGCTTGTAACTCTAAACTCAAAATGACACGATGGAACACTCCTCCACCCTTAATTTCCAAACACCCATCAGGACACAAATACCAACGAAAGTAATAGGCATGATCTACAGACTGCATTATGCCCGAAAGGCAGTGCGCACAACACAGCCGATAGATGCCGGGAGATCCCTCTTCCGGGAACTACCCGGATTACCATGCCTTGCGAGGTCGAACACAATCTTGTGAGACGTTGCAATTTGAATCCTACCCATTGCGGGCGGGTTACTTTTGAACAAATCTGCATATTAGAGAGAGACAGCTAGTCTCACTCTAATATGCATCCCCACATTCTAACCAATGTGTTGCGATCGATCCCTTTTGTTTGGCGATCTCAGGTGAGCGCTATTCAGTGCTGGTCACCAAAAATGGGGAACAGATGGAACGGCACTTGTGGGGTCTCCCAAGGGATAGGAGGGCCCGAGATGCTTGACCACTGGGCAGGGTAGCACCATGGTATTGCCGATGCCACCCAAGCACCTTGGCACTGCCAGTCTGGCACCCTGGCAGTTCCACCTGGATGTCAGCCTGGCACTGCCCAGGTGACACTGCTAGCTGACAGGGATACTGTCAGGGTTCCAGGCTGGAAGTGCCAAGATGCGAAGCTGGCATTTGTTCCATGATGGGGATCGGGCCTGATGGTGCCCTGTGCAGGTGCAGGGTGGGGGGGGGGGGGGGCTTGAGTACCCCCTTATAGGTGAGTTGGGGCTATTGGGTGGGGGGGGGGGGGTCAGGGGTCGCGTCAGCGGAGTCGAGAGATCGGGAGGCCATTTAGAACTGGCATCCCGATCTCCTTTGGCACTGAGGAGTTCCGACGGGCGGAGCTCCTCAGTGCAGAAAACGGGACTCAGTGCAGTATCATCAGAGAGTTTCCCGCTGAGGCCCCGGATCTACCTGAATGTGAACAGAGTCTCGTTCGATAGCATGGGGTTTCTCTGCACTCCGAACGCTGGAAGGTAGCTGGCTAAACAGGATTTTCCCTTGTTCCCCAGATTCATATTAGTCGAAACATATGACACTTGCAGACTGAAAAACCCACCTAAGCCTGCACATGCTCAAAACCCTGAACAGATGCCAGAGAATCAATTACATAGGAGAAAGGCTGATAATACTCTGTACTCAAAATGACACTCAGTAACATTTTTAATCGAAATAAGTCAATAAACTGAACTGCTGCGAATTAATTGTCTACAATACACGAGACCAGTTTTAGCCACTGCAGTTTTTGAATCCAGGTATATTCAGTGGACGAATAATGCAAAGTTTATTTTGATACATGTTTGGATGTTTACCTTGTGGTACATGTGTAACCACAGCACAAAACCAATACAAATTGAACTCTTCAAGTCTTTGTATTGATAATTGAAAATCTAAAGAAACAGGAAATATAAGGTTGGAGTTTATCCATCTATTAAATGGGCTAACCAGACCTACGTTTCCACAAAAGCTACAGAACCGTTACTCTCCTTTTCGCAGAGCAACATCCTCCTGTTTCCAAAGGCGAGACCTAGCCGCTATTTGGGGCTGCTATGTTACTTTCAGAAGGGATTCTTTCTCGTCTGTGGTTCGGAGTCACTGATCTGTATCAAGACTAGAAGTTCTCATTTGAAGCCTACACCACCACTTACACCCTGGAGTAAATTAGCATCACCAGCGCGTGCTACGGCAGACAGTGAGATCATCATCAGATGTATGGAACAGCAATGAGTTCCTGCAGAAACTCCATGGGGCAATTCATTTGCCCTCTGAGTTCTTAAATATGCGCAGGGGCCATGCTAATTTTCTCTGTATCGTTCTAATTTTAGTACATGTGCTGCCGAAGCGAGCATGAGCTCTTTAATATGAACCAGTCCACTGACTCCAAGCAGTCACGTAGGAGATCTTCTGTTGCCTCGAACCAGCACTGCACAACCTTCTTAACCGGATTCTCCTGCTTAAGTCTCTGCTTGTATACTGGGAGAAGGAGCACCGTCTTCTGGTCCGATTTTCGGAAGTGCATTCAGGGGATGAATTGGTAGGCACCCTTCATTTTTGTGTAGCAGTGGTCGTGCGTGTTGGGACAGATGTGTTGGTGGAATTTTGGCAGTACACTCTTGAAGTTGGCCTTGCTGAAGTCCCCGGTCACGATGAACAAGGCCTCCGGGTGTTCTATTTCATTGTTATTTATAACTGTACAATTCGTCCAGCACCTTCTTCACTTCTGCTTGGGGTGGGATGCAGACCGCTGTGATAATGGCTGAAGTGAAATCACGTGGAAAGTAGTACGGGCGGCACTACAGGGTCAAGGATTCCAGTGGATTCTCACAATGTGGAGATTTGAGAGGCTCACCGAAGAACCATGAATATTATCAACATTTTAAAATGCTCAATGATACACCTGCTCACGAACCTGACACACGGTGCACCATAAATAAAGAATTAAACTTTATATCATCCAATGGGAGTCAGGTATGGTAGAGTAACAATTTACTTCGAGAGTCCAAAATCTATGTAGCTCATCAGATTATTTTACACATCAGCACAAAGCAGGAGAACAAAGTTCATGATATTTAAACATGACTCAGAAGCATAACATTGTAAAATTAGTGCGTGTAATTCTGGTGAGCATTATCAGTCCTTCTTGTTACATGTGAGGCATCGCATTTTGTTCTGCCACATAAATAATGCCTTTTATATTAACATATACACATATATAAGAAAACAGATAACTGTACACTTGGCAGAGTTAAACATTGCGATGCAAATACATTTCATAGGCTCCCAAATGAACCTTTCAATGTGTAGTTGCTTTTGAACCCACTTCAGTCTGTGTTAAGCTACATTTATTAAACAGGAGTCGATTATTGATATCCACTGGCACACCTCTCCCAAATAGTAAAATTCACAAATCCCAGCTAATTCTTTGTTCCAAATGTTTTTGATGGTAGATAGAACACCCATGATGGACAAAATCAGCACTTGTATGCAACATGTTTGATGGGGTATTTGAAATAGCATCAAAACTGTCTCATAGAGAGAATAGGTAGAGGTAACTCTTATGAAATCCAAAGATAATGAGGAGTCCTGTTTATGATGTCTATTGATATTCAGTTGATGGAGATTTTCATATTCTATTCATGTGTACCTGGCACTTTTCAATGGTGAACTGTAAAACGTTACGAAGCAACTTTCATCTTTTTATTCAGTAAAAGTTCATTTCTAGGTTGCCTAAAGTCAGTATAGACTTAGGTTTCTATTCCTTCCTGGCTCCACAATAATTTGCAGTTGATGGAATGTGTACAGAATAAACTTGTTAATATTATATGTGGGGTGTTGAGGGCTAAAAGTGAAGCACTAGAACTTATTGCTTACTTGCATGACCAGGCTTAACTTCCATTATGAAAAAAGTGTCCAAAAATATACCCTCAAAGGTTGTGACTTCAATATCATTTTATCACAAATAAAGTAACAAATAGGATCAAAACTGCGGTATTTTACAATTATGCAATCCCATAACTGTGTCGCAAGGTGGGTATTTCTGAACATTAGCAAGACACTAATCACAAGTTTGAAAATAAGAGTTTATCTGTCAGGTGAGAATAGGAGCATCTCCATTACCGTGGATGTTAGTTTTAGCACCCTTCATCTAAAATCAACTGGAAGGCTCCAAGTTAGATTGGAATGATGTCACCAATTACACAAGCACAAAAGAGTTTATAAATGTCATGAAGTGTTGAAATTGAAAGCGAGGCCCATCTTCTCACCAGGTACTCGTTAGTTGCAACGTATAATTTTTAATCCAAAAATGGAACCTTTGCTTTGACAATTAGTCACTCAAAGTGATAAACACTGGCTACGTTGTCAACACAGTGTTCATTTGAACAGAGCTCATGGTGAAATGTCAAAGGAAAAGGGGGATCATCAGAGATTACAGATTGAGGACCATTAATCATCACATGACAGGTGATGCAGTATGCGTAGAATACATGATACAGCGAGTAGAAAGAGTGCGACTGGCTAAAGATCCAAGTGAGTAACCCAGGGTTCCCGAAAGCCTGGATATAAGTTCTAAAATTCCTCATAGGTTTTAGCATGAAACCTGTGGGAGTATTTTCCACTCCACATTACTTTCGCGTCAATAAAGCTAATGTTGGTTGTCAATAATAATTACAATTGCAGAAAATTGCTCACATGGAAGCAGTAAACCAAATTGAAGGCTCATTTGCTATACAGGCAACAAATCAATGATCAACTTTCAAGATGAATTAAAACTTACAAAGAAGAGGAAGCAGGGCAGAAATCAAGGGCGCGATTCACTGGAAAAATTTCTAATCGTGGTAGCGAGCTTCCCGGGGCTCGGCCCAGCGAGGCCGGCAACGCAATTAAACACTAATTGGTCCACTTAACGAAGCCTCATAGGCTTCTCGCTGCAAATGAAGGGTCGCCAGATGATTTGCCGGCACTGCTCTTGCCAGCCCCCCGCTAACAATGTCGAGCAGCACTTAAGCTGCACTTACTCAGCCAACTTCAGCCAGTTCGCAATAATGGCGATGAGGAGTCTGGCTCCAAAATTCGGAGATGCTGACTTGGGGAGACCGCTAGACACCGTGGAGACCAGGAGGGATGTCCTGTTTCCCCGAGGGTCCCAGAGAGTCGGCCACAAGGCAGCCAGTGCTGCCTGGAATGAAGTGGTGGCAGCTGTGAGCTCGGGGAGAATGACCAGGAGGACTGGCCTCCAGTGCAGGAAGAAGCTCAACGACCTACACCGGGCAGCATGAGTAAGTGGACATCAACGCCCCCCACACCCCCTCAAGGGAACATCCACCCCCCAACTCCCCATGTGGCCCCCAAACCTTCCTCCCGCCCCTCCCCTTCAAACCCCCCCCCCCCCCCCCAACCTCCCTCCACTGTGAACCACATGTGTGGCTAACGATGCCCCCTTTGCGTCTTCTCAGGAAAAGCTCTCCTATAATCATTGGAGAGGGCCCAGATTGGAAGTGGGATGCCAGACTTCAGAAACCTCACCACCTTTGAGGAGCGTGCCCTGGAAGTGACTGGGGTGGCTGAGGACAGATCAGTGACCCACGCGGAGGCTGGCGGCGCCACAGAGGTGAGGAACCACCAGGGGACTTATCAAACATGGATTGGCGACGGTAGCCACCAGTTCCCCCGAGTTCCACCCCTCTGATGAGGTTGTGTCTTGAGGTCAGCACATGGGACAGGGCGGAAGTGAACTTCTGGCCCCAGAGGATGTCTGTAAGGGGCACCGAAGGCCATGGGGTGAGGCAAGCAGCTGGCCGCCTCCACCTCAGATGTGCATCCTGGGGAAACACCTGGACATAGTGGTTGAGCTAGGAGGGCCAAGCATGTTGGGAAGAGTGGCACCATCGGGAGTGGGGTATTGTAAAACAGATTAAACACCCATTTGCACAACCGTTATGATGCTTCTGTCATTTTCCTTTGCAATGCCGGATGACCTCCGGACCCTCTGCCTATCTCTCCACACATCTCCCCCTCCCCATGGCGCTCACCCATCCTCTGGCCGTGGACAGGACCCAGAGCTGTGTCCCATCCCCTGGATGTTCAGATGTTGCATGTGTGGTGTTGCCTTCTGCAGTGTGCAGGCACTGTGTCCAGGCATCAAGGTGTGATTGGAATGCTAGGCAACTCCCACATGCTACATGCTACATGGCCAGCCCACACACGGGGAACTTCTTGGCATGTGTGAAGTGCTCACTTAACCACGATTGCCAATTCCCTATCAGCAATAGTCTTCAGCCGCAAGGCCAGCGGGTCTCAGCAGTCGGTGGGGGCTATGGGTGGTCGTTGGGGCAGACTGGCAGGGACACGGGTTGCCCCATAACGGGTACACACAATCCAGGGGCTGGCATGGTGGTGCCACGAGTGGTTGCCCCCAAGTTGCCACCCACCCTCCTATGGCGGCCCACTCTTGCGGAAGTTCCCCCATTCCCAACTGAGAATCCCTCACCCCCCACCGAGCACTGGGGTGGCAGACCCAGCACCGCCGGGCTCTTTGCCTGTGAGCAACGATGGCTACTCATCTCCTCGGCTCCCCACAGAAGCCCTTCCACCAGGTTCACGTTTTTCAAAAGGAGTACTAATCAGCGCTAGATTGAGCACTCGATAGGGAGGCCGCTGAATGACAAGAGGCCTATGGATAAGGGGTGGCCCCCATTAATTGTACGAAAATTGGGCTTAAGTGATGATAATTGGTTTCTCGCCACGCTATGGTGAGATCCCGATTTCGCCCACGGGAGCCGGCCGGTTGCATCACAAACTGTTTGGAACCTGGTGTGGTTCTCGTTTTTCGCCTCTCCCGCTATTCACTGGTCTTGTTTCGCTTGAGTGAGAGCGTAATGAGGCCAGAGAATCGCACCCCAAAGCTCTAATCCTAAGTGAGCAAAGGTTTTGTCAACTCAGGTTGTTATTTTGGAATAGATTTCAAGAAAGATTAAAGGCAACACCAATACAGAATGGCAGAATATTTCACTGCTCATATGCTTATCTCATCATGACTTCATATTATCCGAATGATAACAAATAAATTACTACTAAACCGTAGTAAAGTCCAGAAAAAAATCACAAGTCCAGCCATAATAACTTATTTCAAAACAGGAATGGGAGAGCAACTCAGGCAAGAGGCCTACGATATATTGAAAAGTTGCAGTTTAATGACGTCACTGGCAATTTTATACAATCTTAATGCTCAAAATTGAAAGGCTTGCAAGGGCCAAATCCAACAATTACATCATGGGAGAGGGTGTCAAAGATTCCAAGTTAAGTGCTTAAAATACCCTTTCTAAGACTTACTTAAGGGTCAGGAGGAATAGAAGAGCATTCCCCAAGGCCCTTCAGGAAGCCCTGGGCCTTGCAGTCTTAATCAACCCATTCCATCCCAGTGCCAGCAGATCTGTAGAAACATGCATCTCCACATTTACTTGATGCCTGGGTACATCTTCGGGCTTCTGCCCCGCAATTTTGAATATCACTGCCACCAGATTTCAGCTGGGAGACCATGATGAATCAGTTAAAAATAACGCATGTGTTAAAAAGGTCCAAGCCAGCATGGGGAGAAAGCCAGTAGAATGCTGGCACAGCAACTGAGGAAGAGGGAGGCGGCCATTTTTAAAGCGATGCCCAATCTCCCCCCAGCCAGAACTACGGGAGGATTCCCGGCCCCCCGCAGCGCCCAACACCTAACACGGCACCCTGATCATGCATGAAAAACAAATGCCAGCTTAGTCTTGGTAAGCTACCTTGGTAGTGACATCCTGGCAGTACCCATGCCAGCTGGCAGTACCCATGCCAGCTGGCAGTGCCACCTGGGCACCTTGGTAGTGCAAGGCTGGCACTGCCAAGGTTCCAGGCTGGCACCGTCAGGGTGCCCAGGTGACACTGCCAAGGTGCCCAGATGGCACCTGCAGTGCCAGTGCACCATTCTGCCCAAAGGACATGGAGTTGGGGACCTCCAATCCCCTTGGAGTCCCCCATGAGTGCCGTTCCATCTGGCCCCCATTTGTGAGGGACCAGTGCTGCATGGCACTCACCCAAGATCTCTGAGGCAAAGGAGATGAATCCTAAAGCCTCAGGTAACTCAACAATCTGCACATTAGAGTGAGGCTAGCTGCCTCGCTCTAATATGCAGATTTTTGAAAAAAACTGATGCTGCCCACAATGGGCGGGATTTACAACGCAACATCTCACGAGATCGCTTGGATATCGCAAGGCAGTGCGAGCTGGGTAGATCCTGGGAGCGGGGTCTCCTGACTTTTATCGGTCGCGCTGTGCCGCAGTGAGCTGCTTTTCCGGCACAGTGTGGCCATTTTTGTATTCACTAGAAAACTATCTGATTTCTTCTAGCATGATCATATGAGACATGTCCCAATGTTATAACTCAGTTCCTATAAAAAAAATCAATTGAAAACCTTTAATAATAAAGAACTAAATAGAGAACTAGAGAATTCAGAACCTAAAATAAATCAATTTCACGCATGAATTATGCCATTTAAAACAGATTGTCTAAAATAACATCCACATGTATTTTTGCAGCTTCATTAACTGTGTTAAATAGACAAAGAGGCATTATTCGAATGATTGTCCCAATAAAACATGTCACCATATATGTATCTACTAATGCAAAATCATGTCATAATAATATAATAATAATCTTTATTATTGTCACAGGTAGGCTTACGTTAACACTGCAATGAAGTTACTGTGAAAAGCCCCTAGTCGCCACACTCCGGCGCCTGTTCGGGTACACAGAGGGAGAATTAATAATGTTCAATTGACCTAACAGCACGTCTTTCGGGGCTTGTGCGAGGAAACCGGAGCACCCGGAGGGAACCCACACAGACACGGAAAGAACGTGTAGCTTCGCACAGACAGTGACTCCAGCAGGAATTGAACCTAGGTCCCTGGTGCTGTGAAGCAACAGTGTTAACTTCATACGCAACTGGCAGATTCCCATCTTACATATTGTACCTTATTACATATACCGGCAGATAATGAAGTGACATAACCAACATCAAAAATGTACTGAACTATAGACACCCAACACCCAGCAATACACTGAAATTAAGATTACTGAATGCATATTGTTCCCATTTTAAACATTAAGCAGCTACAGCAATAAAAACATGAAAGTAAAGGCACCCATTTTTAAAATGATTTGAAAATACAATTAAGATTCATGCTGCAAAGAAAACTGTGCTCGTGGAATGTTAAATTATTGCAAATATAAAATTAATTTAACATGGTTGTAGTTTCCAGCTAATTAAAAATTTAGGCTGTGAGTCATCTGAAAATGTATTCCCTTTAGACAACACAGAAATAATGAATCTTATCTGCGTTGAATGTCAATAGACTAATTCCTGTTAATCTATATACTTCAACAAATGATATAGTTTAATGATATGCTGCGGCTTTGCTCATTTGGCAATGATTATGGGATCTCTTTAATAGCCTGTGCTAAAGGATGAAAGGCAAAAGGCTGTGAAAAAGCTCAACTCGATGATGAAAAATACTGGTTGTTAAAAAGGTTTGATTAAATTGGCTGAGCCACATGCTTGAATACTAACAGGGCTTCTGGACATATTCAGAATGTATTATCTTAAGACTTCTTGGATAAATACTCAGTCACAATTAAAATAAAATCAGGATTAGTAATGGCCTTCATAAAAAAAATAAAGACTCTGGGTTATTTGAAACCTATTAATTGTTAAAATGTTTTAGTTCATATGCATTAGTTACCACAGTGGTGGATAAGGGATAAAATGCGTCCTTTAATTCAGAAGCTGACAGTGTGAAAGTCTGGTTATAAAATAAACTTTGCTCTGCATTAACAAGTTGTGACTGAACTCTGAATCCAACTGCAAATCTGCAAATTCAACAGTAAATTCTGCTGTACTTGATAATCATCACCAAACTGATAGTACCAAAATGCGGAGAAAGGCAAACTCATTTTGGGACATGGGTTGTGGGGATTGCGGGAGGTCATGGGTATAGGGGGGGGTTAAATTTTAACTCACTGGAGGAACAAATTTGAAATAATTCCTCCTCTAAATTATGCTAAATCTGAAAACACTGCCAATCAATCAAGCCCACAGCACTTGCTGAATGCACGTGTGCTGAACAGCTCAAAGTCAAATTGCAAACCACAAAAGAGAACAGTTTTCAACTGTAACAAACTGTTAAAATATCATAAAGATCCATACTTGAAATGTTGTGTCTGCACTTTTGCAAACTACGATAACACATCGATGGATTTTACTGCCTTTCTGAGTTCCACAGGCTTGTAAAGTAAAATGCGGGGGGTGCATAGTCAACTTTCCAAAAACATTTTCTTACTTTCACAAAACTGTGCTGTAAAAACACAATATGAGTATGGGCAGGAAATTACTGATTTCTGGGCATGACTTACATCAAAATTTTAATGTGCAGAGGAGGATGATCTGTCACCAGAATGATGGAAACTGACTGTCGCCAGTCCTTCTACCAAACTAACGAAAAGGCTTTGATATTACCACTCTACTGATAAGGCAAAAAGGTTAAATTGTGGATATCTGCCGACTAGGAACTGTGACTTCCATTTAAAGTCAGGCCTCAACAGCTGTCAGAGACAGATCCTCCCACCAGTCTGGGCTGCATCTGAATGCATCCTAATTCTTTACGAAATCCGAGCCCTCACTTATTCAATAACTGGAAACCAGAAACTATAATGTCCTGTTGCCAAATGTCCATAAAGGTAGGTAAAAACAGATGTTGGGTTTACGCAATGTTCCAATTTAATAAAGTTTACCAAAAATAATCATAGGGTGGGTTTTTCTGGCCTTCCCAACAGCGGGTTCTTCTGGTTCCGCCAAAGGTGAATGCAGCGCCCCCTCCACCCGGCCATCCCCGCCATGGTGGGCTCATCAACAGCGGGGCAGGTGAGCCATAGGCTGTGGCAGGACCAGAAGATCCCGCAAGTGGCCAATGGTGAGCCACCTCACCAGTGGAAAATCCCAGCAATAGAATCATACAACACCGAAGGCCATTCAGTCCATTGTGCTGGCTCTTTGGTAGTGTTATCCAATTAGTTCCATTCTTTTTCCCTGCATCCCTTATATATTTATCCCTTTCAAGTATAGATCAAATTCCTTTCAAAAGTTACTATTCAATGGGTTAGCACTATTGCTTCACAGCACCAGGGACCTGGGTTCGATTCCCAGCATGGGTGACTGTCTGCGCGGAGTCTGCATGTTCTCCCCGTGTCTGTGTCGGTTTCCTCCAGGTGCTCTGGTTTCCTCCCACAAGTCCCGAAAGACGTGCTGTTCGGTGAATTGGACATTCTGAGTTCTCCCTCTGTGTACCCGAACAGGCGCCGGAGTATGGCGGCTAGGGGCTTTTCACAGTAACTTCATTGCAGTTTTAATGTATGCCTACTTGTGACACTAATAAAGATTATTATTGTGATCAGCTCCCCCAATTCTATCAGGTAGTGAATTCCATATTTTCCAAATACAATTAATTTGTCTTGCATTGATTGACACAGACCAATATTGCTCGTTTCAAGGGTCATATATAGCCAGTGACGTGCTTGTAAACACAGAAATGCACAATGATGATGATTTTACTCAGACATCAATCAAGACTGATTCAATAAATTCTAATTTAATTAAAAGCAAAAGTGGCTAGTCCTTCCCCCACCCAGCAAACCAAATTGCAAATGTTCAGCATCTGCAACTGCATGATCATAACATGATGTACCTTCAGTGGAATATTTATGGCACGCTCTCCAGAGTCTTTCAGGAACTGATGCAACCCTTGAATCAGTTAAATTTAAGGCAATGGCCTCTATTCACAAAAGTTGAACTGAAGTTTTTCTTGTTATTCTTCTTTGCATTAAACATTCATGATGGGCTTCAGAAAAACAGATATTCAAAGGTGAATACAACTTGCAACAAGAGTCAATAATGAATTGGGTACACTTCTGCTTTCCATTTTATTGTTCCGCCTTCAGTTGCAGTCAAGTTAGGAAATCTATTGGAGACGATAATCTGGATTCTTTGTTATCGGGACTATGTCCCCACAAAGTCGTGAAAACTGTAGTCTTTTATACTAGGAACACTGGCGTCAAAAGGCCACAGATTCACCGTCTTGCAGGAGGTTACCAGGCAGCTGTCGTAGAGGTTGCAGCTCCAGCTGCCGATACGGCCACCCGCACTTCTGAGTCAAAGGCTGTGCATGCGCACGGCGGTGGCCTCCAGTGGCCGAGCCGTGCTCCATGGCGGACTCAGCCCGCGGACCTGGACCGCCGGAATAGTGCCCCCGATCGGCCGCTCATCTGACCTGGACCACCCGCACACATAGCCCCCAGTCCCGAATGAGCCCCCCCGCCTTCCGATTGGCCCTCCCCTGACTGTGGCAGCCCAGGACTGAGTCTGCAGCCCCCATGCGAGGTTCCTGAACGGCGTGACCACATTAGAAACACGCCGTCGGGAATTCGGCTGGTCGGGGACGGAGAATAGCGGGGTTGGCCTCAGGCAATGGCAATGTACTTCCCATTTACGCCGCTTTTGGGGGGGGCAGAGAATCACGGTACCGGCGCCGGTCCCGATTTCGTGCTGGAAAAGGGATTCTCCACCCCATCGCCAAACGCAATGTCAGCGTCAGGGTGCGGAGAATCCAGCCCCAATGACTGAACACTTGAAATGGAAAAATATAATGAAATGAAACTCGCTTATTGTCACAAGTAGGCTTCAAATTAAGTTACTGTGAAAAGCCCCTAGTCGCCACATTCTGGCGCCTGTTCGGGGAGGCTGATACGGGAATTGAACCCGCTCTGCTGGACTGCCTTGGTCTGCTTTCAAAGCCAGCGATTTAGCCCTGTGCTAAACCAGCCCATTTCTTGGCCAACCATAATCAAAGAGAGTCAGTATTGATTTGTCAAGGTTAGATCATATCAGGACTATCTGTTCAAAGTTTTGAAGACGTCCCTGGGAAAGGGGAGTATTGTATGGATTTTGCGAAGAATTTTGAGCCCATGTTACCCGGGAGCATAAATGGTGATGTGGGACCAAAATCTTGTGAGTCAGAAAACAAGATTCTCTCTGGTGAGATCTTGTTTTTCGATTTTCCACACCCCTCACTGATGATGTAATGATGTTCCCACCCAAGAAGTTTGGGAACCTCATTTTAATAACTTATGTTTAGCGAGCTGTCTCACTATCACTTCCACCCTCATTGAATTTTCAAACCTCGCCAGGCGGTTTACAATACCTCTATAAAAACGTAAACCTGGTGACCTCAGTTCCCAGGGAGATTTCGAAGATGAGAGCAGTTTGCTACTATCCACCAGGGAGACCAATGGAGAGGAGTACCAGAGAGGCCATGGAGGAGTCTCTCATAAGGACATCTCAGGTATGGGGGGATTGAGTCTCAGGTGTTAGGGGGGGAGGGGGGAGGATTGGGTGCTATCCTGGTTTGGCCCTTCGATATTGGAAGATATTGGCCCACCTGCAGTTCAGATCACGTTTCCTGGGGTGTAAGCGCTGGTTCATGTGAGGGAGCTTTCTGGGGTGACAGCTGGAAGTGGTGTACCTGGATCAGCCACAGGTTAACACAGGGGGCAGTGGTGATGTCTGAGATTGGCTGGACACTGTGGGGGACAATGACAGGGGATATTATTTACTCTAAGAAGGGAGAAGGACTCAGACCGAGGGGGACAACAAATGCTACTGCTATGGGGCAGGGTTTAGAAACTCCAAAGTATATTATGGAGTTCACCTGATCTATAACGTTTTGTTAAATTTGGCTAAGTGAACACAAGAGCCTTAATTTGAGTTGTGATTCAACAGTCTTCCTAGACACTATAATCAAAATAAGTTTCATTCTAAGAAGTTAGTTAACATTTATATAAACACACAGCAAGAATTTTTATCAATTACAAACATAAACATATCCCACAGATACAGTAATCTATGTATAACACTTAATAAATTCCCCCTTAACGGTTCCAATTCAAAAACAAAATCCCATAAACCAAAAAATCCTTTTCAAGGGCTTGGCCCAGCACTCTGCATTCTCACTTGAATAAGACTGGCTTTTCCTGAGATTGTGACTCCGTCTCACCACGGGTTTAAACCCTTCCAGAATGGCCCTGTTACTCCTCTCTCGTTCTTCTAGATGGTGGTTACTGTCTCCACATCCTCCTTTTATCTGCTCTTGAGGGAGCAAGAGCCTCTAAGTATCTAAATTATCAAACTATCTAAGAATTTCATATTGAAACAGAAGTGCTGGATAAACACAGCAGGTCTGGCAGCATTTGCATCGAGTCCATGTGACCGGATCAGATGCTGCCAGACCTGCTGAGTTTACCCAGCATTTTCTGTTTTTATTTCAGATTTTCAGCATTTGAAATATTTTGCTTTTATTTAAGAATTTTATATGTTTTAGTACGAGAGAAAAACGGATTAAGTGAATGGATAACACAGTAGCAGATGATGTTAAGTGTGGGACATGGGAGGTCATCCATTTTTAATCCAATAAAGACAAATTTGAATATAACAGAAAGACTAGGATCTGTGGGAGTGCAACGAATCAGTACAGGTGAATCACTACAAGGAAGGTTACAGATGCAAAAGTAATCAAAATGGCCAACAGAAAGTTGACCTACATCTTAAAGTGGTTAGAATATGGAAGTGATCCAGTTTTACAGAGTCTTGGTCACACCCTATAAGAACATAACACAAAAACAGGAGTAGGAGTGACCCATATGACACTTCAAGCCTCCTCCTCAGTTCAATAATCCTGTCTGTTCCCCAAAGCCATTGGCTCCCCTGAATCTGGCCTCCCAGTCGTGGGTTTCTCGGTGACTGAAGGTGGCACCCATTCACTAGTGGCTGGATTCTCTGCTCCTGCCGCTGTCAATGGGAATTCCCATTGAAACCACCTCACGCCACCAGGAAACAAGGGGGGGGGGGGGGGGGGGGGGCGTGCTGCTGATGGCAGGACTAGAGAATCCTACCGGAGTGAATGGGCGAAGAATTCCGGCCAAATAATCTGGACTACTGAATTCAGTTTTCGGAAAATTGAGGCAGTTGCAAATGATTCCTGCAGGGGAAGCCAGTCATGCTGCTTTTGGGCATAATATCATTCACTGGGAAGCCTGGTTGATCTGTGGGGGGGGTAACATCAGCAAATTTGCAATATTAGGAAGAACAAAGCAATCTTTTCTTATCATAGGAATGAAAGTCAGTGCAATCTAATTTATAATATTTTTTATACCATTATTTTAATTGAAGTAAAAATACTAATTAATGGTAAGGCAAACATAGTCATTACCATGTCACAGAAATAATTTACTAAAAAAACAAATCTGTCAGGCATCAGTTTCATAAAGTACAGAACAAGCAACCTACATCTTTGCCAATGCCGGTTTGTAACTGATGGATAAAATGTGTGTCAGGACATTGATTATCCCTTCAAATTCTCAATGCCTCAACAGTTTTGAGTGCTTCCATGTAAACGGAGTGGGGAATTATGGCACAAATTCATCTTCTGTCACAATGTTGGACATCAGGATTAGTGCAATGCAAAGCCTACCAACCTACAAAGCAAAGCTGTCCTTCCAAACGAGAAGGTACTATGCCAATTAATTTTACTGTCATCAGTCTAAAGGTTAAATCTTGAACATGGTAGACAACCATGCAGCCTTTAATCGTGTTGCTGTGCTCTTTCATTGCTTGTACAACTTTGCTCATTTGTCTCCATGTCAAACAAAGGGTAAAGGGAACAAAACCCATTTGAAAACAATCAAGTATTAAAGGGGATGGACATCAATTCTTGGTGAGAAAGACCTTCAAGTGGAACTAGAATCCAGAGTTTGATCTATGGTCATTAATCAAATCATTTGATGAAATAGCATGTTTACATAATGAACATAGTTCCAAACAACGCTTCCGAAAGTGTACACGCACAACACCTCTGCAACGAAAATTACAAAATTAATTTTAGGTGGGGTTGGGAGCAAAAATGCAGAGGAATATTTTTTTAAATCTGCATTATTTTAGCAAGACTTACCTCTTTTTCATCCTAAAATACAGCCAATACATTTTATGAACAAACTGAAGATTACTTTTTTAAAAAACGATTACAAAGTTATAAAATAGTTTAAAAATAAGAGGGCTCCATTTAAGGCAGAGATGGGGAGAATTGTTTTTCTCTCTGAGGGTTGAAAATGTTTGGAACTCTCTTCCCCAGAGAACAGTGGAAGCAGGGTCAGTAAATCATTTTAAGGCAGAGGTAGATAGATTCTTGACTAATAAAGGGAGAAACTGAATCAATTCCAGCTAATTTACAAATTAGGGAAATAAGTTAATCATTGGTTTAGAAATATAATCATGATGCAGATTGATTTGTTAAAGGGAGTTGGCAGAATATGGAGTTGAGGCCATAATAAGATCAGCTGTGATATTATTGAACGGCGGAGCAGACTTGAGGGACCAAATGGCCTACTCCTTCTCCAAATTCATGGGCGCAATTCTCCGCTGCCCACGATGGGTCGGAGAATAGCGGGAGGGCGTCCCCGACATTTTTCACGCCCTTCCGCTATTCTCCCCCCCCCCCCCCCCACGACACGAATCGCGGGTCGCCGTTTTTTACGGCGAACAGCGATTCTCCCCAGGCCGATGGGCCGAGTTCCCAGGCCTTTACGGCCGTTTTGACAGCAGCAAACACACCTGCTTGCTGCCGTCGTAAAAACGGCCGCAGCATGCCCGTTCTGGGCATCCAGGGCCCCGATTGGCACGGCCGTACCACAGCCGTGCCAAGGAGGGCATGGCCCGCGAACGGTGGGCACCGATCGCGGGCAGTGCGTCCGTAACGGCCAAGGGAGATGACGGCCCCGCGCATGCGCGGGTTGGAACCGCCCAACCCGCGCATGCGCGGCTGACGTCATCGTGCGCGTCAGCCGGCGTGACGATTGGCGCGCGGACTTAGCGACGGTCGCTAAGGCCGCGATGCCATGCTTCACGGGGCCCTGCTGCTAGCACCGCCCGCGGGGGAGAATCGGGTCCCGGGAGGGGGTGCGGAGGCTGCTGTGAAACACGGCCAGTTTCACGGCAGCCTTTACGATTCACCGCATTTGCAGAGAATCGCGCCCCCTATGTTTACATACAATTAGACAAGACTAGACCGGACTGGTGTTATAACACATTACAACATCTGTGCAAACAGGTAAATAGTGCACTAAAATTATAGGGCGAGATTCTCCGAAATTGAGGCCAAGTGTTCGCGCCGGCGTGGACGCCGTCGCGTTTCACGACGGTGCGAATAGGGCCCAAGCACGACCTATTCTGGCCCCCACAGGGGGCTAGCACGGCGCTGGAGGGGTTCATGCCGCTCCTGTATACCCCTATTGCTTCTTTACCCCGCGCCAACCTGCGCATGCGCAGTTGAGGCAGCTCAATCCTGTGCATGCGCAGTTGGGCCGTGCCATCCTGCGCGAGCGTGGGGAATTACGCGCGCTGACTCCGACCCAAATGGGTTCGGTGTTCAGGGGGCGGCCGCGCCAGGACGTAGGTCCGGGGGGGGGGGGGGGGGGGGGGGGGGGGGGAGGCTGTCCCGCCGATCGGTAGGCCCTGATCGCGGGCCAGACCCCATTGGAGGCCCTGCCCCCCCACCCCTGGTGAAGGTGCCCACCCCCCAGCATTCCCGCAGAGTTCCCGCCGGCAGCGACCAGGGGTGAACGCCGCCGGCGGGACTGTCAATTTTTCCGCCGGCCACTCGGCCCATCCGGGCCGGAGAATCGCCACTCGCCATTTGCAGCGATTGTCCGAGTGGCCCGGTGCGATTCTCGCGCGCTGGTTTCAGGGGGAGAATCGTGTGCGGGTATCGGGGCGGCGTGGCGCGACTCATAGACTCTCAGCCTCAGCAAAGTGGGTAGATGTAAAGTGAAAGTCAGATGCTTTATCATAGTGTAAGGGAGAGAATTTTACTGGGAGGGTTCATCATATTAGTACTTTTGTGTATTTGTTTGCCGTCTGTTCAGTGATGATGGAAGCATTGCAGAACATTGCTTGGAGGATGTGACTACCCCAGGGGGACACATACTGGAGAAAAGAAGCAATAGGGGTATACAGAGAGCTGTGAGATTGTGGGTTTGTTTCTCACTTTTACACAGCAAGAGAATTCTAAATATCTTGCCAAAATTGATTTAACAAATCAATCTGCATCATGATTATATTTCTAAACCAATGATTAACTTATTTCCCTAATTTGTAAATTACTGCATTATCTGGAATTGATTCAGTTTCTCTTTTGATGAATGAGATAGCTTTCAATAATGTTCCTTTTTGTAATGGGAATAAAATAACAGGCAGTGGCTAATAAACTTAAAATTGCACATAATGAACATATTCATTGTAATTATACACAAGCAGCAAAAATAACTAGCATTTACACAATATCATTAATGCAGTAAAATATCCCAAGGTCCTGCACAGGAGTATAATTGACAAAAATTGGACAAAGGAGGAGCCATTTGGACAGTTAGCCAAATACCTGGTTGAAGAGATAGGTTTTAAGAAGCACCTTAACAACAAGTGAATGCATTTATACAGTGTTATGATCCGGGACCAGACCCAAAGTTGCTTGCATAATCCAGTCCAGGACATAGGGTCCAGTAGGCATAGGGTCCCATTCAGGACCCGGCGAGTGCATATTCAAGTGTTCCTAACTGTGCACTTAAATATGCAAATGTTGTCCCTCCCATTGTGGGCGGGATCCAGATTGTGCAATCCCCTTAGATCTCCAGCATACATCCCTCTAAAACGTAATGCAATTCAGGTTGGGTCCTGACTTGAGTTAAAGTCCACGCAGTTGGACAACAGCGGAGTAGAGTTAGATGAGCATGGTATAGTTAAATGTTTTGAAGGCTGCAGACATGTTGTGGAGGGAATGTTTACCATGGTCATAGAAAATACAATTTGTGACTCTGATGAGTCACATTTGGGGGCAGCAGGGTAGCATGGTGGTTAGCATAAATACTTCACAGCTCCAGGGTCCTAGGTTCGATTCCCGGCTGGGTCACTGTCTGTGTGGAGTCTGCACGTCCTCCCCCTGTGTGCGTGGGTTTCCTCCGGGTGCTCCGGTTTCCTCCCACAGTCCAAAGATGTGCGGGTTAGGTGGATTGGCCATGCTAAATTGCCCGTAGTGTCCTAATAAAAGTAAGGTTAAAGGGGGGGGGGGGTTGTTGGGTTACGGGTATAGGGTGGATACATGGGTTTGAGTAGGGTGATCATGGCTCGGCACAACATTGAGGGCCGAAGGGCCTGTTCTGTGCTGTACTGTTCTATGTTCTATGTTCTATGAGGGCTGTTTCATTACTGTGGTAGGGCCATAAATCTTGTGCGAGGTTCTCAAACATGGAATTACATGAACGATTGGAACAAATTTGTGACCAAACGTCCAAAGACTTTGGTGAGGAAAGGGTTGGAGTAGTAGATTTGCATAAACTATAGGATTTGGATGAGGTTCAGAAGTAAAAAAGAGCACCACTCAAAGCACACAACAGGGCAGAATTAAAAAATGGTGGGGGGAAAGGTGGTGCGTCTCTTTTGCATTTTTCTATTAAACTCCAGAAACTATTCCTATTAGATATGGAGTTATTTTCACATTTATAAGGAGGGAAAGATTTTGAAAAATCTCCAAGAATTTACTGCAGAATAGGCTTCAGAAACTTATGCTAATAGTATTTTTTCACAATATTTTGGGTCATACAAATAAGGATATTGCACAATAAACGTTTTACGTTCCAGTGGCATGTAGCTTGCTGTGCATAGAACCAGTGGCAACGTATCAGGTGAAAAATACCACAGACTAAAAAAAATGCCAAGATTGTGATGGAAGGCTATTACAAGGGGGCATAAAGAAGGGAAGTCCTCGGCTGTTTTGACTGGCTATAAAATAATAACAATGAGACCAGCTAATTGCATGAAGAAAATTATTGTAAAGTAGCCAAAGGTTTCCAAAACATTCATTATCAGTAATTGCAATCGACATGCACATTCAGAGTCCAACTTCAAATCTCCAGCATACATCCCTCTAAAACGTAATGTGAAGAAGTGTGACAAGTATCAGATCAAGCCTCTTAAAAGGGCAAAATCTAACATCCGCGGCCAACTTGGGATGCAACGTGGGCATTAAATCCGATTTACCTGACTTTCAGCGCCTTGTGAGATCTAAGGGGATTGCACGATCTGGATCCTGCCCACAATGGGCAGGGCCAAAATTTGCATATTTAAGTGCACAGTTAGGCACACTTGAATATGCACTCGCCGGATCTAACCAGCGACCAGGATCAAATCCCCTCACCAAGGAAACCCCAGCAGGGCACTCTTTAGCATTGGCCGCCACAAACAGGGACCAGGCGGAACAGTACCTCGAGGACCCCATAATCGGTATGTTGGGGAGGGTCCAGAGGTCGCATTAGATGATCAATAGAAATTAAAGTAAGTGTGGCCTCTGCGGGGCCTTCCCCGCCAAGCCCCCCAAAAATACCGAGTCCCATTTGATAGTGGGGCTGTTCCCTGATACACCAACCAACAGTGGGACTCTGTTTCTTTTTGTTAAATCGGGCCCAAAGATTTTAAAAAGTTGAAGTCGGAAATAGTCTTTCAAGATTTTTTATTTTTGTAAAATAATTCAGTTTCAACTGTAATTCTAATGGCATCATTGAGGATAAAGGGTAAGGAGGAGTTTTTACACTTGAGTGTGGCAGAACTAAATCACCATAATGTCAGTCACCCAGGGCTTTACCAACAATTCTGTGATTCAACACAACATTTCTGAATTCAATTCCTGCAAATGGTGGAATTTAGAAAATCCTTTTACTTGATTCTCTGATGTTATTATCTCTTACTGTTAAAAGAAACAGCCCTCAATTTTGTGCCCTTGTTCGCCTCAAGCGCAAGAGAGCCCAAGACTTGAAAACTAAAATCTAGCCGGCAAGATCTCGTTTTCCAATTCTCCCCACCCCTCGCCAGTGACATAGCAAGGTTCTTCCCCAGGAAAGTCGCCAATCTTATTTCAATACATTTCCATATAATTAACGGGTTTCCTCGCTAAATTGTCCCCCCCATATTTGGAATTTCCCCCTCAGTGATGAGACTTCATGTTTCAAGGTTTGCACGCCAGTTTTCTCATCTGAGCCTGTACTCTGTGGAGAGCATGGAAAATTCCACCCACAGAAACAAAATATTTGATTTGATGTGGAGATATCCTCTTAAAATTGTTTCTGCCATTGTATGTAGAAGTCTTGTAAGAATGCTTATATTTGCCCAATGATACAAGACTAAAATTGTTTAACATGGTGCGGTTAAAAAACATCTCTTGTTGACCGATTCAATCAATTCCAAGATCATTAAAACCACTGGACCCGGTGAACAACTAACTGACTGATTCCAGAGTTTACTGTGAATCCAGAGTTTACTGTGATTCCAGAGTTTACTGTAACACTGTTAAAGTGCAGGAGGTTTAAGAAGAGTACTGCTAGTTGCTCTGCTTGTTGATGACTGGGACCAGGATTGTCTAGCCCCATTATGGCAGGATCTGCTGTGGGAGATTTGGCAACCCAGCCAAAAGTCCATTGACTGCTTGCCCAGACCAGATGATCCCAACGAAGAGCAGGCCCAGAAAATCCCACTCTATGGTTCTGATTGCATTATTCACCAAACATTTTAACTCCTCCTCACAGCAAAGGATCTGGAACACATTTAATTTCCTTAATACATAAACAGTTTCTGAACTTATCCAGACTGATTTCACATCAATGTGACTCAGATGGTGTGTGACTGCTTAGAACAAAATAACAGGGGGATAAGTGAGCATGCAAAAACTGGCAGAGAAGAGCAGGTCCCAATGGTTCAGGAGTGTGGTTTTCTTCCACCGCAAACGTGAGCCACTTAAGGCTAAGTTAATTTGCTAGTTTTCCATGGTCCCTCCGCTCTCCCTGCCTCCCACATTCATCTGCTATTCTGCTTTTAAGTATTTACATATTCACTGGTTCTCCATCTTTTCGATGAGACGGTAAACCTGTATGCTCTCTCAGGTTGATGGAAAAGATCCCATGGGACTATTTCAAAGAAATGTGGGGGTGTTATTGCTGGTGTCCGAGCCAATATTTATCCCTTTCCAAAATCAGAAAAACAGATTACCTGGACATTATCACATTGCTGCCCCGCTGTGGACAAATTGGTTTCCATATTTCCTGCATTACAAGAGTGACTGCACTTAAACAATTTAGAATCATAGAAACCCAACAGTGCAGGAGGCCATTTGGCCCATCGAGGCTGCACTGACCGTCCAAAAGAGCACTCTAACCTCAGCCCACTCCCTTGCCCTATCCCAGCAACCCCACCTAACCTTTTGTCTGCTAAGGGGAAATTTATCTTGGCCAATCCACCTAACCTGCACATCTTTGGACAGTGGGAGGAAACCAGAGCACCTGGAGGAAACCCAAGCAGACACAGGGAGAAAAGTGCAAACACCGCACAGTCACCCGAGGCTGGAATTGAACCGGGTCCCTGACGCTGTGAGGCAGCAGTGTCACTGTGATTCACCCCTAATTTATTGGATATAAAAAACTTTGGGGAGCCCTGAGATTGTGAAAGGTGTTTTATAAATGCAAACCTTTTATTTTTTTCCTATGCATCTTTTACTTGGCTGATCAGGGTAGACCATTCATCTTTCTTCTGTATTACGCACCCATCCTGTTGGTCAGGCTGGTGGCACTGACTAGTGTTGCCACCATTTCCCAGGCGGGATTCGTCAACTTGCTGGAAGACCTTCTGCCAGTCCGAGGGTATATTGTCGCCCGCCTCTCCTCCACAGCATCCAGCAAACAACTGAGGTCCCGCACCGCAAATCTAAGAGCTGGTTTCCTCACTGCCATCCTCCTAGCTTGAATGAGAGCAAGTGCTGTGGAGCCGTTTAAATGCAGCTTAATTGAAGTGTTCGGATGGCCCCCAGGGCGGGCAAACCAGAAGCTTCACGCCTCAGGCACAGCATATTTGACGTGGAAAAAAAAATCTTTTAAGTGCCTGCAAATTGGGGTCCAGATCGCGCCGCTGGGGCCGGCAGGAATTGCACTGAATTTCTCGCCCATAATGGCAGTCATTTTTTTTGGAACATTCCGATCGACATTTCGAAAGAACTTTAGGATATCCTGAGGTTGTGTGAGAAGCTATAGTATTGTAAACTGTTTTACTTTCTTAGAAAGCATTAAAAGGAATAAAGGAATTTTGAGTCTTACACATTGATCAGCTTGTCATTTTGTCAGAGAAATTAAAGCAAAACTCAAATCCATCTCAAAGTGTATATTGAGCTTTTGCGAAAATTGGATGCTAAATACCAATTACTTCCCCTGATTGCTGTGGTCAATTAATTTGGAAAGCAAATGGCATGCCTTGAATTGTTGTTAAAAAATTAATCCCAGGTTCAATCCAGTTTCATTTCCCAGATGCAACATCTGAAGAATTTTGGGTGCGAACAGTTGTTTATTCACAAGCTTGCAACTCTCTAGGGTGTACAGCAATATTTGTGTGTCGATCATTATTGCCAGAGAATTCCACTGGAAACAAGCTTGTCCTGGTTATTCTTTTAAAGTGGACATCCCCACTGTGGGGGAAAAGGTTATATGTTATGAAGTCACTGTTCCCATGCACGATAATTATACGGTTCCTGGGCAGCACGGTGGCGCAGTGGGTTAGCCCTGCTGCCTCATGGTGCAGAGGTCCCAGGTTCGATCCCGGCTCTGAGTCACTGTCCGTGTGGAGTTTGCACATTCTCCCCGTGTTTGCTTGGGTTTAGCCCCCACAACCCAAAGATGAGCAGGGTAGGTGGATTGGCCTCGATAAATTGCCCTTAATTGGAAAAAATGAATTGGGTACTCTAAAATTTATTTTAAAAAATTATACGGTTCCTGGTTGCCAACTTTTACAATTCACTTATTCCATCAGACATAGAATCTACAGTGTAAAGGAGGCTATTCGGCCCATCGAGCACCCTACCCAAGCCCACACCTCCACCTTATCCCCATAACCCAGTAGCCCCACCCAACACTAAGGGCAATTTTGGACACTAGGGGCAATTTAGCATGGCCAATCCACCTAGCTTGCACAACTTTGGACTGTGAGAGGAAACCGGAGCGTCCGGAGGGAACTCACGCAGACACGGGGAGAACGTGCAGGTTCCGCACAGACAGTGACCCAAGCCGGGAATCGAACCTGGGACCCTGGAGCTGTGAAGCAATTGTGCTAACCACTATGCTAGCGTGCTGCTCCAATGCTACCGTGCTGCCCCATTAAGTATAATATTTATTTCCCCCACCCTACCATTGGTACATTTCTATAGACGTTTGGACTGAAACTTGGCAACAGTTTGCTGGTACAGTAACAGTGAGTGATTAGTCAGGCCTCTTGTTTGCCACAACTTCTGAGAGATCATGCAATGCCTTCTGGAAGAAATTCAGCTGTCTGTTGTGTCTGAAATTTGATTACAATTTCCATCATACTTCATTGAAACAGTGACATCCTGATAGATGGGGAATAGACACAAAAGGGATCCTATTAACCTAGGCAGCCCGGTGGGATACTGACAAGTTTGGGTGGAAAAATGCTTTGACAGCACATCTGATTTCCCACATGGTGGGTTAGATTAAAATTGCACCTAAACGTTTTAAAATGAAAGGGTAAAAACATCGGAGATTCAAACATAATAAAAATGGCAAGATGTAGAATAAAATTAGAGATGGACAGAAGGCTTCACAATACAAACAATAAAATATAGATCAAAACAGAAAGTGCTGGAAAAATTTATCAGGTCTGGCAGCATCTTTTGAGAAAGAAACGTTAACTCAGGGATGATTTCTCCGCCAGTGGGAGTCTCCGTTCCGCCAGCAGCACAGCCCCACCTGCTCATTTCCCAATGGCCAGTGGCGGGGCAGAGAATCCCGCTGCCAGCAACTATGCACTGCCGACAAACACGCGGCTCGGGGAGGTGGAGCATTTAGCTCTCTGTTTTTCTCTCACAGATGTTCCCAGATCTGCAGAGTTCTTTCAGAATTTTCTGTTTTTACTTCAGATTGCCAGCATCTGCAGTATTTTGATTTTAGTTTAGAGTAAAATAGAGAGCTTTTGATAAAGAAACAGAAATGAATGAACCTACTGTAAACAAGTTTTTTTTGTATAAAGGTCTGATGATGATATTTAAACTGGTGGGGGAGGCAACAATTGATTGTGGAAATTCACTGGCATAAAAGCCGATTTGGGGCTCGTGCTGTTCTCCACCCCTTCTGCCCTTCCTGCCCCAAGTAATTTGGAGTGGAAAGTCCCCATGCCCCCACCCTGCTGCATGTTTTCCGGTGATGGAGGCAACTCGCCATTGATCGGCATCGATCTTTTGGTTCCACTGATGTACACGATGATTTGTGTGGCCCACCCACCCTGTCATCAGGGAACCTGCCGCGGAAGGTCGCCTTTGTTGGGAGTGAAAGATCTCGCCCTCTGTAACCATTAATGTCTATTCCTGTCCCTTCATTTCCTTCCATATATGTCCCTTCTGATATTGTACAAACATATCTTCTGTCATTTAATCACTCCCTCTCCTCCATCCCATGGACATGAAATGTTAACTCTCTCTCCCTCCATAGATGTTTCACCATTTACTATTTTTGCTTCAGATTCGCAGCAACTGTTTGTATTTTGCTTTTGTTATTACAAAAATGTTTCTGTAGTATTCATTTGTAATGGCTTCTATTCTGCCATGAAGTACCATGGGATGCTTACCTCATCTGACAGTGTTGCTCCAGGATCTTTGCCAATTGTACAGGGCCATGAAATTGAATGTTATTACTAAGAAAAATCAAACAATATTAAAGTACTGAGGGAGGCATTTGTGCCCCCAAGTGCACAATTCCTGTCAACATTAATTTCTCGAAAATGTTCAATTTCGACCAAGCAGTATAATCTGTAAAGATAAACCACCTCAGCTTTCTTTAATTGGTACCCTTCATTCCCACGCGCTTATATTACACTCAATATACTTAGTAACCTGTGCATTTTGAACGAGTACAGCACATTCATCATATAAACTAGTTCACAACTTTTTCCTTGAGCTAATAAAGTGATGGATGCTCCAATCAGCAGGGGCAGGTAAGTTGACTTGCAAAGTTCTTTAGTGCTACTCTGGAGATTACACCTATTCTTTGAAAAACTAGAATTATCACCATACTTTCTCACCTGTACCTTATACTTGATTTTCTTTTGCACAATACTTATAAGGTCTACTCTCTGGCTATCTCTGGGTAACTAGTATAGTTAACCAGGGAGAACCAGTGGATGTGGTTTATTTAGACTTAAGAAAGCTTTCGACAAGTTCTCACACAGCAGATTACTTTGTAATGTTAAAGCACATAGGATTGAGGGCAGTGTCTTGAGATGGATAGAAAGCTGGTGAGCAGACATAAAGCAAAAAGTTGGAATAAATGGGTCTTTTTCTGATTGGCAGCCAGTGATGAGTGGGGTACAGCAGGAAGCTGTGCTGGATGCCAACTGTTCACATTATGTATTAATGATTTGGACAAGGGAGCTAAATGTATTACCTCCAAATTTGTAGATGATACAAAGCTGGGTGGGAGTATGAGCTGTGAGGAGGATACCGAGATGCTTCAGAGAGATTTGGACAGGCTGAGTGAGTTGGTAGATGCAGCATAATATGGATAAATGTGAGGTTATTCATTTCGGTAGCAAAAAAGGAAGGCAGATTGTTATTTGAATGGGTATAACTTGAGAGAGGTGGATACTCAGTGAGACCTCGTTGTCCTCATGGATCAGTCACTGAAAGTAAATATGCAGGTACAGCAGGCAGTTGAGAAGGCAAATGATATTTGGCCTTAGCGAGAGGATTTGAGTACAGAAATAGGGGGGTGGGATTCTCTGACCCCCTGCCGGGTCGGAGAATCCCCGGAGGTCGGTGCGAATCCCACTCCGCCGCCCTGACACCGGATGACGTATTCTCTGGTGCCATTGGCAGCGCCCCACCCCCCGGCAATTCTCCGGGCCCGAATGGGTCGAGCGATGGTCCATTTTTGGCCAGTCCCGCCGGCGTGAATCACTCAACTCATGTACCGGCGGGCCCTGGTAAGTCGGTGAAGCGGTCCTCGGTGGTTGGGGGGTGACGCGAGGGGATCCGACCCCAGGGTGGGCCCTCATGGTGGCCTGGCCCATAATCAGGGCCCACAGATCTGCAGGTGGGCCTGTTCCATGGGGGCACTTCTTCCTTCCGCACCAAGCTCCTGTAGGGCTCCGCCATGGCCGGCGCGGAGAAGAGAACCCCGCGTATACGTCAAAATACGATGGCTGATCTGCACATGCGCGGAATCACGCCGGCAGATCCGCGCATGTGCGAGATCACAACAGCCGTTTCTCGCATGCGCAAACTCGCGCAGTCCCTCCGGCATCCACCTAGCCCCCTAGACAGGTGAGAATTCCTCACCTTGGGGGCCGTTAACACCGGAGTTGTTGGCGCCAGTTTTCCCACTGGTATGACGTAGGGCGCAATTCTCCGCGTTCACGAAAATTCGGAGAATAGCGGGCAGCGTAAATTTTTACGGACACGCTGGTCCGACGCCCTCCCGCTATTCTCCCCCCCCCCCCCCCCACGCCCGCCTCCCGACACGAATCGCTGCCCGCCGTTTTTTTACGGCGAGCAGCTATTCACCCCTGGCCGATGGGCCGATTTCCAAGGCCTTTACGGCCGTTTTTATGAACGTAAAACACACCTGGTCTGACCGTTAGTAAAAACGGCCATAAAGTCCCGATCTGGGGAACCATGGCACCGATTGGCACGGCAGTACCACGGCCGTGCCAAGGGTGCCATGGGCCTGCGATCGGTGGGCACTGATCGCGGGCAGCGGGTACTTACCCCGCGCACTCTTTCTCCCTCCGCCGCCCCGATGGATCCATCCGCGGGGCTTCTGCGGGGCATAATGGCCCGCGCATGCGTGGGTTTCACGCACAAGCGCGATGACGTCATCCGCGCATACGCGGGTTGGAGTCGTCCAATCCGCGCATGCTCGGCTGACGTCATCTGATGCGTCAGCTGTCGCTAGCTCTGGCTAGCGGGCTTAACGAAATTCGTTAAGCCCGCGATGCCGGAGTTCACGGCCCGCGCGGTACTAGCCCCGACCGGGGAGCTGAATCGGTTCCCGGTCGGGGGGGGCGGAGGCTGGCGTCAAATGCGCCCGTTTTTGACGCCAGCTTCTCGAGTTTTCGTGACTCGGGAGAATCGCGCCCTTAGTCTTCGGAAGGGAGAATCCCGGCTAAAATGTAATTTCCTACAATTGCATAGGGCATTGGTAATACTGGAGTATTGTGTGCAGTTTTGGGGCCTTTATCAGAGGAAGGATGTTCTTGCTATGGAGAGAATGCAATGAAGTTTTAACAGGCTGATTCAGGGATTGGTGGCACTGCCATATGAGGAGAGACTAAGTCGATTAGGATTATCATTGGAGTTTAGAAGAGTGAGAGGGAATCTCATGGAAACTTATAAAATTCTAACAGGATTCTGGGGCAGCAGGGTAGCATGGTGGTTAGCATAAATGCTTCGCAGCTCCAGGGTCCCAGGTTCGATTCCCGGCTGGGTCACTGTCTGTGTGGAGTCTGCACGTCCTCCCCCTATGTGCGTGGGTTTCCTCCGGGTGCTCCGGTTTCCTCCCACAGTCCAAAGATGTGCGGGTTAGGTGGATTGGCCATGCTAAATTGCCCGTAGTGTCCTAATAAAAAAGTAAGGTTAAGGGGGGGGGTTGTTGGGTTACGGGTATAGGGTGGATACGTGGGTTTGAGTAGGGTGATCATGGCTCGGCACAACATTGAGGGCCGAAGGGCCTGTTCTGTGCTGTACTGTTCTATGTATCTATATGATTAGACAGGGTAGATTCAGAAAGAATGTTCCCGATGGTGGGGGAGTCCAGAACTAGGGGACATAGTTTGAGGATAAGGGGTAAGGTTTTTAGGACTGAAATTGGTGACTCTGTGGAATACACTATCACAAAAAGTAGTTGAGGCCAAAACGTTATGTAATATCAAAAAGGAATTAGATATAGCTCTCGGGGCTAAATGGATCATGGGACATGGGGGAAGCCGAGATCAGGGTATTGTAGTTGATGATCAGCCATGATCATAATGAATAGCGGAGCAGGATCGAAGGGCTGAATGGCTTCCTCCTGCTTCTATGTTCTATGTATGTTTCTATGCATCAACAGGCCTGGCAGTATCATTTAAGTTTTACAAGAGGTGGGAAGTGGAAAAAGATTACAGTCATTGAACAGATGTCTCTGATCTCCCCACTTGCATCCAGGTTTTTGGCTGGAATCTCAGGCAGGAGTTTGCTTGTATGGGATTGACAGGAGGGATGCCAAAGAAACTCAACAAACCCATTAAAAAATTCAAGAGTCATTGAGTTTTACAGCACGGAAAGAGGCCCTTTGGACCATTAAGCACCTATCTATTCTAATCCCACTTTCCAGCTCGTGGTCCGTAGCATTTTATGCAATGACATTTCAAGTGCTCATCTAAATAAGTCTGAAAAGTTATGAGGGTTCCCGTGTCTGCTGCCCTTTTAGGAAGTGATCTCCAGATTCCAACCACCCCCTGGGTGAAAAAGAATTTCCTCAGATCTCCTCTAAACCTCCTGCCCATTACCGTAAATTATTATTATTAAATCAAAGTCCCCGGTGGTTATTGTCCGCTCCATTGAACGGAAAAGTACCTTCCTGTCCACCGAAGCCCCTCATAGTTTTATACGCCTTAATCAGGCCTCCCTTAGCCTTCTCTGCTCCAGGGAGAACAGCAACCGCCTATCCAGTCTCTCTTGATAGCAGAAATGATCCAGCCCAGGGAACACTCTGGTGAATCTCCTCTACACCCTCTCCAATGCAATCACTTCCTTTCTATAGTGTGGTGACCAGAAATGCACACAGTACTCTAGCTGGGGCCTAACCAGAATTTTATACAACTCCAGCATAACCTCCCTGCTTTTTTATTCAATGCCTTAGTTCGTAAAGGCTAGAATCCCATTGGCCTTCTTAACCACCTTATCTTTTTTTTTTAAATAATTTTTATTAAGGTTTTCACAAAATATAAACAACAAAACAATATTAACAGAATAACCATTCTAAAGACCCAAGAACAACACCCACCCCCCTACAAAAGCAACTACTAAATCGAAAACAAAAAGCAAACATCAGAAAGGAAAGAGATAACACCCGCCACATCCCACAAACCCATGTACACACTTCTCCCTCCCACCAAACCCAATCCCCCCCCCCTCCGGGGCTGCTGCTGCTGCTGGCCTATTTTCCTACCGTTCCGCCAGGAAGTCCAGGAAAGGCTACCACCGCCCAAAGAACCCCTGTACTGATCCCCTCAGGGCAAATTTCACCTTCTCCAATTTGATAAACCCCGCCATATCATTGATCCAGGCCTCCACGCTTGGGGACCTTGCATCCTTCCATTGAAGCAAGATCCTCCGCCGAGCTACTAGGGACGCAAAGGCCAGGACACCAGTCTATTTCGCCTCCTGCACTCCCGGCTCCACTGCAACCCCAAAAATTGCGAGTCCCCAGCCTGGCTTGACCCTGGATCCCACCACCCTCGACACCATCCTTGCTACCCCCTTCCAAAACTCCCCCAGCGCTGGGCACGCCCAAAACATATGGGCGTAATTCGCTGGGCTCCCCGAGCACCCAGCACACCTGTCTTCGCCCCCGAAAAACCTACTCATCCTCGTCCCAGTCATGTGGGCCCTCTGCAGCACCTTGAACTGCATGAGGCTAATCCTTGCACAGGAAGAGGAGGAATTCACCCTTTCCAGGGCATCCGCCCACGTCCCCTCCTCAATCTCCTCACCCAGCTCCTCTTCCCATTTACCCTTAAGCTCCTCCACCAAGGCCTCATCTACCTCCTGCATTACGCGGTATATGTCCAAAATCCTCCCTCCTCCAACCCACACCCCGTCCCGTACCCCACGTGGGGGCAGCAAGGGGAACCCCTCGTGGGGGCAGCAAGGGGAACCCCTCCACCTGCTGCCTGGCAAACGCCCTAACCTGCATGTACCTAAACATGTTCCCGGGGGAGCCCAAACTTCCCCTCTAATTCCCCCAGGCTCGCGAACCTCCAATCCACAAACAGGTCCCTCAACCTCCTAATACCTACCCTGTGCCAGCCCAGAAATCCGCCATCGATGCTCCCTGGAACAAACCGGTGGTTCCCCCGTATCGGGGACTCCATCAAGTCCCCCGCCTCTCCCCTATGCCGTCTCCATTGCCCCCAAATTTTGAGGGTAGCCGCCACCACCGTGGTATACCTCGTAGGTGGGAGCGGCAACGGCGCCGTTACCAGCGCCTCCAGGCTCGTGCCCACAGAGGATGCCATCTCCATCCTCTTCCATGCTGCCCCTTCCACGTCCATTACCCACTTACGCAGCCCAATAGTACCCACAGAGGTTGGGCAGCACCAGCCTCCCACTATCCCTGCCCCGTTCCAAGAACACCCTTCTCACCCTCGGAGTCCCAAGTGCCCACACAGACTCTCCTAAAAAAGGCCTTCGGGATAAGGGTTGGAAGGCACTGGAACAGGAACAAAAACCTGTGGAGCACCGTCACCTTGACGGACTGCACCCTACCCGCCAGTGACAGCGGTAACATATCCCACCTTTTGAAATCCTCCTCCATTTGCTCCACCAACCTTGTGAGGTTGAGCTTGTGCAAGGCCCCCCAGCTCCCAGCCACCTGGACTCCTAGGTACCTGAAGCTCCTCCCTGCTTGCTTCAGTGGGAGCCTACCAATCCCCTCCTCTTGATCCCCCGGGTGCACCACGAACAACTCGCTCTTGCCCAGGTTGAGCTTATACCCAGAGAAGCCCCCAAATTTGCTGAGAATCCTCATCAACTCCGGCATCCCCCCCCCACCGGGTCCGCCACATACAGCAACAGGTCGTCCACATAAAGCAACACTCGATGCTCCTCCCCACCCCGCACCAGGCCCCTCCAGTTCCCTGACTCCCTCAACGCCATGGCCAGGGGCTCAATTGCCAACGCAAAGAGCAAGGGGGACAGGGTACACCCCTGTCTTGTCCCCCGGTACAGCCGAAAGTACTCCGACCTCCTCCTATTCGTGGCTACACTCGCCATCGGGGCCTCGTAGAGCAGCCTCACCCACCGGACAAACCCCTCCCCAAACCCAAACCTTTCCAACACCTCCCACAGATACCCCCACTCAACCCTATCAAAGGCCTTCTCCGCATCTAATGCCACCACTATCTCCGCCTCCCCTACCACAGCCGGCATCATAATGACATTGAGGAGCCTTCGTATGTTGGTATTCAACTGCCTTCCCTTCACAAACCCCATCTGGTACTCGTGAATGACCCCCGGCACACAATCCTCTATTCTTGTGGCTAAGATCTTTGCCAGCAGCTTGGGGTCCACGTTTAGCAGCGAGATCGGCCTATATGACCCACACTGCAGAGGGTCCTTGTCCCGCTTAAGGAACAAGGAAATCAGCGCCCGTGACATAGTTTGGGGCAAAGCCCCTCCCCTCCCGTGCCTCGTTAAAGGTCCGGACCAACAGGGGGCCCAACAGGTCCGCATACATTTTATAAAATTCGGCTGGAAACCCATCCGGCCCCGGCGCCTTTCCCGACTGCATGCTCCCTATCCCTTTAACCAGCTCCTCCAGCTCAAAATCAGCGCCCCCAGTCCCTCCGGCTGCCCCTCCTCCACCCTCGGAAATCGCAGCTTGTCCATGAAGCACCCCCTCCCCCCCCCCCTCCACCGGGGCTTCAGACCGGTACAGTTCCCGATAAAAGTCATTGATCCGCACCACCTTCCCAACTCTATCGTCACTCCCCCTATCTCCCTGACCGCGTCTCGCTTTCGGAGCTGGTGTGCCAGCATCCTGCTCGCCTTCTCCCCATATTCATACGCCGCTCCCCAGCAATCCCTCTTCCGGAGCCTCCGCATATCTCCTGTCTACCCTCACCATCTCCCCTACCAATCTCTCCCTCTCCCTCTGCTCCCCCCTCTCCCTATGGGTTCGGATGGAAATCAACTCCCCTCTAATCACCGCCTTTAATGCCTCCCAGACCGTCCCTAATCGGACCTCCCATTATCGTTGGCCTCAAGGTACCTTTTAATACACCCCGAACCCTCCCGGCCACCTCCTCGTCTGCCAGCAGCCCCACCTCCAAGCACCAGAGTGGACGCTGGTCCCTCTCCTCCCCCAGCCCGAGGTCCACCCAGTGCGGGGCATGATAGAAATGGCAATGGCGGAGTATTCCGCATCCTCCACCCTCGAAACCAACCCCCTGCTCAGGACAAAAAAATCAATCCTAGAATAGGCCTTATGCATGTGGGAGAAAAACGAGTACTCCCTGATCCTTGGCCTCGCAAACCTCCAGGTATCCACCCCTCCCATCTGATCCATAAACCCCCTCAACACCTTAGCCGCCGCCAGCCTCCTACCCGTCTGGGACTTGGATCGATCCAATGGGGGATCCAGCACCGTGTTGAAGTCCCCCCCCCCCATGATCAGGCCCCCCACCTCCAGGTCCGGAATGCAGCCCAACATGCGCCGCATAAACCCCGCATCGTCCCAGTTTGGGGCGTAAACATTCACCAACACCACCCCCTCCCCCTGCAGCTTACCACTCACCATCACATATCTCCCGCCACTGTCAGCCACCACATTTTTTTTTTTTTTTTTATAAATTTAGATTACCCAATTATTTTTTCCAATTAAGGGGCAATTTAGCATGGCCAATCCACCTACTCTGCACATTTTGGGTTGTGGGGGCGAAACCCACGCAGACACGGGGAGAATGTGCAAACTCCACACGGACAGTGACCCAGAGCCGGGATCGAACCTGGGACCTCAGCGCCGTGAGGCGGTTGTGCTAACCACTAGGCCACCGTGCTGCCCTGTCAGCCACCACATTTAACGACTCAAACGACACCCTCTTTCCCACCAGGATCGCCACCGCCCGATTCTTCTCATCCAGCCCTGAATGAAATACTTGGCCTACCCATCCCTTCCTCAGTCGAACCTGGTCCGCCACCTTCAGGTGTGTCTCTTGGAGCATGGCCACATCCACCTTCAGCCCCTTCAAGTGCGCAAACACCCGGGCCCACTTGACCGGCCCGTTCAGCCCCCTCACATTCCAGGTTATCAGCCGGATCAGAGGGCTCCCTGCCCCCCTCCCCTGCCGACTAGCCATAGCCCATCCCCTACCCGCCACTGGCCAGCGTCCCCCACTCGGCCTGTTCCCCACGGCGGCAACTCCCCCCCCCCCCCCCCCCCCCCCCCCCCCATACTCCAGCTCCTTCCTGGCCATTTCAGCAGCAACCCGGTAACCCCTCCCCCCAGGCTAGGACCCCTCCTAGCCGCGCCCCTCCCTCCACAGCACTCCTGTGAGCCAGCTAACTTCTGCTGACCCCGGCGACTACCGCCACACCACCGATCCCTCCCCACATGGGACTACTCCTCCTCCTTCATGCCAAATCAACTGGCCCTCCCCCCCCCCCCCCCCCCACTCTTGCGCAGGAAAATAACAACCAGCAAAGGCCCACGCTTCTCAGCCCTGACCCCGCCCCCACATCATCCCGCAGCGCGGGAGACCAGAGAAAAGCCCGCACTTTCGCCCTGCCCAACCCGGCCTCCTCCAGGGCAGCTCCCATTGCCAGTCCCCACCGCCAGCTCCCCGCACTCCCAGTTTATCTCCCTGCCCGAACCCATCCACCAGACCCATACAAAAAGACATAAAGTCATCGCCCCACCCACCCTGAAGCCAAAACACATCCTGCATTAAACAGAGAACCCCCCCCCCCCCAGAGAAAAAATTAAACACAGTTACATTTTCATACAAAACCCCCATCCTTGACCCTCAGTTTGAGTCCAGTTTCTCGGCCTGCACAAAGGCCCACGCCTCCTCCGGGGACTCCAGAATAATTGCAGACGCGCCGGCTGCAACATGCCAAACTTCACACTCCGTCTGTGGAGCACCGCCTTCGTCCGGTTGAACCCGGCCCTCCGCTTAGCCACCTCCGTACTCCAGTCCTGGAACATTTGCACCTCCGTGTTCTCCCACTTGCTGCTCCGCTCCCTCTTGGCCCACCGGAGCACGCACTCCCGATCAACAAACCGGTGAAACCGCACCAACACCGCCCGCGGCGGCTCATTCGGCTTGGGCCTCCTAGCTAGTATTCTGTGGGCCCCCTCCAACTCCAGGGGCCCCTGGAAGGACCCAGCTCCCATCAACGAGTTCAGCATAACGACCACATAGGCCGCCAGGTCCGACCCCTCCAGACCCTCCGTGAGGCCCAGGATCCGTAAATTCTTCTGCCTCGACCAGTTGTCCAGCTCCTTGAACCGCTCCTGCCACTTTTTATGGAGCGCCTCGTGCATCTCCACCTTCCCCGCGATGGCCGCGGCCTCATCCTCCCTTTTCGGAGACCTGCTTCTGCAGCTCCCGGATCGCGGCCCCCTGGGCTGTCTGAGTCTCCATCAGCTCTCTGGTGGTAGCCTTTAGCGACTCTAGCAGCTCCACCTTCAGCTCCTGGAAGAATCGCAGAAGAGTCGCCTGCTGCTCCTGCGCCCACTGCTTCAACTCCTCGAGGCCTCCGCCGGCCGCCATTTTGTTTCCCTTCCCCCGCTTTCCAGGGGCGCTGCCACCGCTTTTCTGCTCACCCCACTCCTGGTCCAGACCATAGAACCCTGGGGATCTACTGCAGACCCCTTCCCACGTCGGGAATAGACGGAAAAGCTCCGTTGGGGGCCCTGAAAAGAGCCCCAAAGTCCGTTTTTAGCAGGAGCTGCCGAACGTGAGGCTTAGCTCCGCATAGCCGCAACCGGAAGTCCTTAACCACCTTATCTACCTGCCTTGCTGTCTTTAGAGATCTGTGAACATGCACACCAAGGTCCCTTTCCTTGGGTCTAATCATTAATTGTTTATTCCCTTGCCTCATTAGTCCTCCCAAAATGCCTCACATTTTAAAACATTTTTTAAGAGTACCCAATTCTTTTTTATCCCAATTAAGGTGCAATTTAGCATGGTCAATCTACCAACCCTGACCCACGCAGACACGGGGAGAATGTGGAAACTCCACACGGACTGTGACCCAAGGCCGGGATCGAACCTGGCCCCTTGGCACCGTGAGGCAAAGGTGCTAACCGCTACACCTCCGTGCTTTTACCTCACACTTTTCATGGTTGAATCCCATTTGCCACTCTTCTGCCCAGTTAACCAGCCCGTCTATATTGCCCTGTAATCTGAGGCCTTGCTCCTCACTACTTACCACATCATCAAGTCTCCCGGGTTAAATGCAGCAAGTATCTCAGCACAACTTCAGCTGCGTTAACATTCATTCAATGTGCGGTGTTAGGTGTGAGATGTCTTGGAGGAAGTAGTTACAAGCTGCTTGCAGCTCAGACAACCTGCTGAATGGATTTGGAGCTAAAAATCTTGTAGACTCGCTTCTAATATTAACATTGCAGCAGCAATCTGAGCAGAGTGCCACATGCATAGTTGTGTTGACTGAATAATGGGATAACTGTGGATACATTGTTCCTAAAGCAGATACCAGTCCAGGCGGATAGCTGCAGAATTACCTCTGGAATAGTATGAAAATAAGGGAATTGGAGATAAAAGGAGCAGAATTATTGCAAACGTTTTGGGTGGGGTTCTCCGTTAGCCAACGTCGAAATCCGGAAATGTGATTGGGTGGAGAATAGCTTTTGATGCCAAAATCGTGGCAGGTGCCGATTTGACGGCAAATTGCGATTCTCCGACACCTCGAAAACAGCATCAATGCGTTTCACTCCACATATACAGTAAATACTATTTGCATACCATTAGCGGGCCTGACCTAGTACTCTCCAGGGCTTCCGTGATTCTCCACCTTCGATGGGCCAAGTTCCCGAATGCGTGGTTGACTTGGGGTTTTAAAAATCGTGAAACTGGGGTGGTGGCTGCAGAGGGAGAGAGAGGGGGTACGGAAGGTGTCCAACATCGCCATCATTTGCTGACAGTTGTGCTGCTGGCCGAGGGGCTTCTGCCAGGGCTGGAGGGAGTAGTGAGGGATGGCCATGAAGTGGGCTGTGGGGTTGGGTGGACGGGCATGGAACACCATTACAGCAGCCTGAAAGGCAGCCATGCAGCTGCGCACACCACTAACAGCCCACTTTGAACCTCGTACCACGGATCGTATTGGTGTCCCACCAGGGCACCCCATACGCGAAATGGTCAAGCTCTAGCACAACCAGTGCCATCTTTTCAGCCTGGATAAGTGTGTGCAGGGAGTGTAATGTGTATCTGCGGCTGCAGTTTGTCAGCCTCCCAAGTGTCAAAAACGGACCCAGTGAATCCCGCACCGTTTTTCATTGGAATGAATTGTGTTCCACGCGGCATTGGTGCTAGCCCCTCAACATAGCAGAATCGGTCCAGGTGCGGCACCAGTTTTTCTGCTGTAAAAATCCACAGATTCTCCATTGGTGTCGGCACTTAGTCTCAGAAACAGAGAATCCCGCCCACGGTCATTCCTTACATATTACCTTGGGCATAGTGCAGATACTAATTCATGTAAGTAGCCTGACCACCTTAACCATAGGGGCACGTCCTTATGACCCAATATCTAATATTGTATAGCGCTTGGTGATACAATCAGGTACTGAATATGCCGCCCCTTTCACACCCACCAGCCTATCCCCACACTTTTCATAGTTGGACCAAGAAAATACCTGTTAAGACAATGTCAAATATAATTTTGAAAATACTTATGTTGCAGCAACTGAACAAGGTCGTCAGATTCACTTCAATGACTGCAAGTTATCTTCACATAATCATTCAAAAATAATGTACATGCTACATTTTCCACATCAATGGTTAATTTTTCTTTGATTTAAAACAAAATAACTCCAGTATCCTCCAGCATCTTTCTCCTGGATGTGAAAATGTCTCGTCACAGTTTTCTGTTTGAAGCCCTTCCTGAGGGGACTTTTTTCAGTCTCCCTGATCAGCAGGGAAGGAGCTCGGGAAGGAGTTAAAATGAAGTAAATCCACCGCATGCTCTGTTCCCATCAATTGCCATTTTAGCACAACTACTTTTGGCAACAAACGAGGTCCTGCAAGACTGTTTTCACAGCACCTGAGTAACTGCACTCAAATGAGGCCCGACAGTTAAAACCAGCTGACAAAGATATTTGCATGATTCCTGGTGGATTTCTGCCAGGAGTTATAAGAAGCTTTTCTGGCATTGTGTAATTTGTTTATCCCTGTATCAACAACCGGAAAAGAAGGTGTACACGAGGCAATGCCTGGAACTCGGGACCTCGCAACATCTGTGAGCTTTTTACTGCTTGCTGGGAGAGCTTAAGGAATTTTCTTATCAACAGTATTGAGAGTATGCTGGGTGAATGGGCAAGGAAGAGCATGAGTTGCCATGGAGCTATGAGGGGCCTTAGAGGTGAAGCGGGAGGTGTGCATTGCGAAGTTGTTACGCCATTACGGCTCCACGAAAATCCAGGCCAAAGCCCTTCACCATAAAGACAGTGAACACTGATCTTACTAATTTAAAGTTTTGAAGTATTTTTATAGCAGTCATTTGATCTTTGCTGTCAAGTGCGAAAATAATTCCTCATTTTTTATATCTTATTACGTCAGTAAGAACTGCAAGAAAGCAAAAAAAACCATGATCATCCGCAGCTCATTACACAGTGTTACTTCCTCGGATCTGTTGACTCATCACCTGGACTGGCAAGACTAAAGAGAAGTTAGGAAATAAAACAGCAGATAAAAATAAACCTGGTAGCTATGCTATTTCATTTTACAGTGAAGTAAAAATAAACTTCAGATACAGATTTAAATCATACTTGCCAACTAAAATGTTGATAAGTGATCTTTACCTAAATGTGGAATCTCTAGAAACATAATGAACTGATACTGAAGCAAGTTATAATTTAGTTGTAGAAATTGCCACTATTGTGTGAGAGATTTCAAGATTATGGGTAAAATGCCATTCTAATTAATACTCAAGGGTATAAATTCCTGCCTTGCTTTTAAGTATGAATTGAGGGTCTGTTTGGAATACAAGTTCTATTTTCTCTAACAGTGAACACTATTTATTTAAAATAGATTGTCCTATGGGAATTGCAATAGAATATAAAGGTATCAATCAATCCATCCCAAATAAAAACAAGCAACAGTGAATGGTAATTTTCTATTGATGTTGTTATTACATCTGACTGACTGAGTGGGGGGTGGCAAGCAGCATATGAACACCAATTCATAGTGCATGATCTAGTTAGGGTGAAATACTGACACGCTCACTAAACTTTGTTTGTCAAGCAACATGGAAATCATTTTAAGTATCCTTGCCGCACAGTATGGTTCAGATGTTTACTACTTTCTGTGTGGTTGGCATAGGGGTGGTCAATAGCCAAGTCCATCAACAACATGTATAATGGGTTTAACTAGATCACGAGATTTCTCTTGAAAGTGCAGAAGCAGGTCATCATCAGAATAAAATTCCTTTGCTTAAAATGGAAAGCAGAAAAGCACCTATTTTAATTAATGACTCGCTAATACGAAAGCATTCGCATAACATATTTCAAAATCCACGGGCGGGATTTTTCGGAAACTGGCAGGGCAGGCAACTCCGGTGCGAAGGAGTGGCATGAACCACTCCGGGATCGGGCCGCCCGGAATCCTCCATACCTTCAGGGGCTTGGCCGGCACCAGAGTGGTTTGCGCCACGCAGGCTGGGGAGGAAGGGGCTTGGCACCACGCCAACCGGTGCCGAAGGGCCTCCGCCAGCCGGCGCGAGTTGGTGCATGCGTGGGAACGCCAGTGTGTGCTGACGTCATCCCAGCGCATGCGCAGAGGGGAGGTCATCTCCGTGCCGGCCATCGCGGACTGGTACACCAGCCTGCGCGGAGGGAAAGAGTGCCCCCACGGCACAGGCCCGCCCGCAGATCGGTGGGCTCCGATCACGGGCCAGGCCACCATGGCGGCACCCCCCGGGACCAGATCCCTTGCCCCCCCCCCCGAAAGCCGCCCGTAGAGACAGGTCCCGCCGGTAAGTACCTGTGATAACATACGCCGGCGGAACCCAACGAAAACGGGCGGCCATTCGGTCCATCGCGGGCCAGAGAATCGCCGAGGGTACCGCTACCAGCAGCCGCCAACCGGCGCAGCGCGATTCCCACCCCCGCTAAATCCCCGGTGCTGGTGAATTCGGCAGCCGGCAGGGGTAGGATTCACGCCGACCCTGGGCGATTCTCTGACCCAGTGGGGGGTCGGAGAATCCCGCCACACATTCCTACAAATTTCTTGATTACAAAGAAATAAGCTTTGTCCAATATTTCTGTTAAAAGAATGAATTCCCAGGCCTTCACAGCAGGGTTTTTCAAAGTGCGGGTCGCGACCCACAGGTGCGTCGCGGGCGGGTGTCGGGAGGGTCGTGGAGCAACCGGTTGCGGCATTTCCGCGATGGTCCCAATCTCAGGAGAAGCTCCCAGCAGCCTCCACTGGCGTTTAAATTGAGAATGGTGGCCACTACCAGCTTTAAATGCAAATGAAAGGAGGCTGTGTGCAGTGTAAAGTCTTCTGATCATAAGCAGCAGTGTGGAAATCATACATCCTGCGCGTACCATTGACAGCAAGCACCCTGTACGTACGTGCTTTTGGTGCCAAATCACGGAGGAAAGCTTAGTTGAGGGTGCTCAACCCCCCCCCCCCCCCCCCCCCCCCCCCCCCCCGCCCCCTTCGCCGATCAGCCATCCCTTTTTTTGGGCTAGCCTCCAGCCCATGCTCCGCGCCTCCACCTGCCCGCACCCAGGTAGCCTCCGCCCCCAACCTCTTCTCTGTCCCTGAGTACAAGTCCCTCCCTCGTCAGCAGAACATTTTCCTCCTCCCCCTAGTAACAACACAATATAACTCAACCCCTTCAATAACACCCCCCCACTATGCTTCAGTGAGCTAGCCCGCCCAGTTTCCCTCCCCACCCTCCGCCCGCCCCCGCTCATACATACACATTGCAATGACAAACAATTCCAACACAATTGCCCGACAGAAAAAACAGGAAGAATATAAAAAACGCTAACAAAGATCAAGTAAGAGATCCAAAATCCAAACAAGCATACCTCCATCCCCCTACAGTGCAAATGTAAATCTTAACTCACTCAGCTCTGCCACTGGTCCCAAATCAATACAGAAGGCATTACAGCAGCTTCCACTAAACGAAAAACGAGAAACTTTAAAAAAAAACATGAACGTTGCAGCAAAAGTCCACCACCAGTCCTTTTCTTTTCGCGAAGTCCAGCGCGTCCTCAGGCGACTCAAAATAAAAGTGCTGTTCCTCGTATGTGACCCAGAGACGGGCCGGATACAACAGCCCGAACTTCACCTTTTTCTTAAAAAGGGTCGACCTGATCTGGTTAAAGCCTGCTCTTCTCCTGGCCACCTCCACACTCAGGACTTGGTAGATCCGCAGGATACTGTTGTCCCATTTACAGCTCCGTGTCTGCTTGGCCCACTGTAGAATGCACTCCTTGTACAAATACCTTTCGAATCTCACCACCATTGCCCTCGGTGGGGTCTCCCATTCGTGGATTCCTCACGAGTGCTCTGTGAGCTCTGTCCACCTCCAAGGGTCAGGAGAATGCTCCATTCCCGAGCAGCTTCTCAAACATGTCCACGATGTATGCCCCAGCGTCCGCTCCTTCGGACCCCTCCGGAGCCCAACGTTTCTCAAGTTCTGCCGGTGGGATCTATTCTCTAGGTCCTCCACCTTTTCCAGCAGCTTTTTCTGTTGGTCTCTCAGCTGTCATCTGAGACTACATTTGAGAATTGGGTGTTTATCAGTGATGTCATAGTGTGGGTGGAGCTGGGCTGTCTGTCAGCTTTTTACTTTGTTTTAGGCTGTTTGCTGCAGGGTTTGTTTTAGTTTCGCTTTCAGTGTTGGAGCTGAAGCCAGACAGCGCAGCTGTACTGTTGATCTCTCGGCCATGTAAAGACTATCTCGTAATCATTTGGTGAATTCAGAATTAGAAATGTTTTCAGTAGTGAATGTAAACCTAATGTGCTTCTGTTTCTTTTGTCTTCTGGATGTTGTTTGGGAAGTTATTAAGGATTACTTAGTGTTGTATTCTTTGGGGGTTATATTTGAATTGATGGTTGCTAAGATGTTCACTGTATGTTTTAGAAAGGTTAACTTGAGTTCATAGAATAAACATTGTTTTGCTTTAAAAAATACTTTTCCTTTCTGCTGTACCACACCTATAGAGTGGGCCGTGTGCTCCCCATACCACAATCTATTAAAAGTTGTGGGTCAGGTGAACGCCATGATACACTTTGGGGTTCTCTAAACCCTGGCCATTAACACAGCATACCCACTTCCAACTCCACAGCAATTTGGTGTTCCTCCTGCTCAGCCAGCGCCTTCTCTACCTTCTGGATCGCCCGATCTTGGGCGTAAAATATAATCTCCAGCCGCTCAACTGACTCTTTTATCGGGTCTAAGCAGTCCCGTTTCTGCTTAGCAAAGCCTTCCTGAATAACTTGCATCAACTGCTCCATTGAGGTCCGGTCCTCCGCCATGCTATCTCCCACTGCAGCTTCAGCCCAAGCCTTCTCTGTCTTTCTGTTTCTGTCTTTACGAGCACTTCCAGTCCTTCTCTCCATGCGCTGATGTGGGAATTCAGTACACAATTGCCTCTGTCATCAATTTTTCAATTCAAGTCTGGTAGAAAATCGGGGGAAAAAGTCCAAAAGTCCAACCTGAGCGGGAGCCACCAAATGTGTGACTTACTCCTACATAGCTGCCACCAGAAGTGGATTCTCCAATTTTGAGGTTATGTCTGGAGCATGTGTCTAGTATTACGACCAAAAAGTCGGCACCGCCCCCGCACCAATGCTCTGCCCAGTGGGGGCTTGCAGCTGTGCCACGTAAAGCCCCCAGCTTTACCGGCGGACAGAGAATTGCCGGGTCTGTGGCCGTGTATGCACATGGTGGCAACCTGCAGAGGTCGCGCTGTACACCATGGCGCTGGCCTGCCAGAAAGTGCCCCCTGGAAACGCCTCGGCATCCCCAGATCACCCCTACCAGTCCCCCCAACCCCCAGCAAAGCCCCCCCCGGCCAGTGGAACGGCTCACCATGCCCCCTCCCCCCGACTGTGGTGGCACTGGACACGATCCACAATCGCGACGCAAGGTGCCCGAAGACTGTGAGCACACGTGTCCCATGCCATCAGGAAGTCGGCCCATCGGGTGCGGAGCATCGGGGGAGGGGATCAGGTGATGTCCTGAGGCCGTCCCAATGGCGCGAGGTGTACTCAGCAATGACATGTTTTTGAGGGGGTGGAGCATCCGAAAAACAGCACCGCTCCTGATTTCGGCGTCAAAACGGATTCTCCAGCGAATCGCCGAATGGATTTTCGCCATCAGCAATCGGAGAATCTAGTCTCATGTATCTTTCAGCATTCTGGAGTAGCATCTGTCAGGAGTATGTGGTGCTGAATATAACAAGCATTTCATTGCTATTGTCCTTCATGATGACTTACATATGCAAAGTTGGATTTTATATTCTCACAAAGATGAAGACAGTAAAACGGAACTGGCTGAACTCTGCACCTGATATGTACACTGCCCCCTCCTCCTGTGAACCTGATTAAAGTGAGATCATGAGGCCCAGGCAGGCTCCCATTTTTGCATTAAAGTTAAGCAAACATGGCTTGTGTCGTGAAGGTCGGCCGGCGTGGTTCACGTAGGCCGACCAGGTGGCAACAGTGGATCCCGGGAAAAAATGTTTGAAAAAACCTGCTCTACAGAGTAGGTGCAAAGTAACAGAGAAATACCTTCTCTGTTGGCTGAACACTGAATGACAGCAATAGCTGTTGTGAAGGTGTACATGAGTACAGTAAAAGAATGATTCAGGGAGAAAAACAGTCCAGAAATGGACAATTATAAACATACAGAACAACATACTCATGGTTCAGGTATGGTTTACCAAATTCCTCTCATGTTCACCTATTACAACCATCAGGATGCCACGTTCATCCATTATCATAATAAGGCAGGCAATATAAATTTATGTAGGTTTTATATATCCTATTATATGTAATGCCAGGACATCCCAAGTGATGTTACAAGCTGGATCAATGATCAATGAAAGCCAATTGAACTGACAGTTTAGCATGCAGCGCTCTCATCTAAAATAGTGTTATTAATTCAGTATTAGAGCCTAGAAGTTGGAAATTATACACTGCATCATGTGATGTTAGAAACTGGAACGTTGTGGATATTTACGCCGGCAGGATTTCCCAGTCCTGCACCCCACTGCAGGTTTAATGGCAGCGAGGGGTGCTTTCAATAGGAAACCCCATTGACAACGGTGAGATCAGAAAATCCTGCTGCTGGCCAATGGCAGACCACCTCTGCGAAACATGAGGCGGGTTGCTCAGAAAATCCCACCCACCATTTCTCAGTCTGATGGCACACAATAGTAAAAAAATTAATTCTTTGGGCTGATATGACAAAAGAACCATGGGAAAATTAGTTTTTTCAAAGCAGCGATCACTGTTATCATCTGAACAACGCTGCCTCAAAGAATGGTGGAATCAATTTCAATTGTAACATTGAAAAGGCAATCTGATATATATTGAAAAAGAAAAATTTTCAAAGCTATGGGGAAAGAGCAAAATTGGATAAACATCCAGCAAAGCAATAGGGGTCAAATAGCCTCCCTCTGTGTCTGATTCTCATTCCAAACAGATGATCAACTGAGTTATTAATGTCTCACAATGAAGAGAATCTTATAGTAAATGTTCAATTAATCACACCAAAATCCTTTTCAACCCGAAACGTTAGCTCCTTTCTCTCCCTACGGATGCTGCCAGACCTACTGAGATTTTCCAGCATTTTCCCTTTTGGTTTCAGATTCCAGCATCTGCAATAATTTGCTTTCATAGGCATTTTAAAAATCTTTCTTCAAAATTCTCCATTTACCTTCATCCAAATTACATCAGGTGCTAATCCTTAGTCCATCTTCTCAAAGATTATCGATATCTTGGAGATGTGTCATCAGAACATTGAGCTTAGTGTCACCAGCAAACTTATGGTGCTGGGAAAAGTTCTCCACCACACTATTTATGAATAGCTTCAGCAGCAAGTGACCCAAAGGGACTCTTAATTTGGAAATTACCATTAAGTACAAAACCACTTTTGTAGTCCAAAGATCCATACACAATCTGGAACGTACGGCACACTGTAAATTTCGAATAGTAACTTTAATTTATGTAATTAGGGAAGCCTACATGAGGACAAAATAGTTCCTCATCAGCATGGAATTATGAATAAATCGAATTAGTGCAAATTTGTAATTTAGCACACAATTGCAATGATGGCCAAGGCATGGACAATAGAATATGAAACATTTTACAGGCTTGAAGCAGGAATTTAGTACTTCTCAACAAATGGGATTGAGGATTATAAACTAAATGCTAAATGCATGAGGGGGTTACTATGAAGAGGTGGTTTGAAAGAACCAAAGACCTACGGTTGTCTTAAGCAGTTACTGCAGAAAGACATGATGAAACCGTGACCGCAGTCTCAGTTAAATTTGTATAAGCGCGAGTAGCACAGCCATTTAACAATCAATTAAAACAATCATTTTCTTTTCATGTGGGGGGACTGGTTCGATAATCTTTGGTTGATAAATATACGAATTAGGAGCAGGAATAGCCCTCTCGAGCCTGCTCTGCCATTCAATAAGATCAACCTCAGCTTCAGATTCCTGCATACATCCAATACACAGACGGCACGGTAGCACAGTGGTTCACACTTCTGCTTCACAGCTCCAGGGTCCCAAGTTCAATTCCCGGCTTGGGTTACTGTTTGTATAGAGTCTGCACGTTCTCCCTGTGTCTACGTGGGTTTCTTCCGGGTGCTCTGGTTTCCTCCCACAAGTCCTGAAAGACGTGCTGTTAGGTAATTTGGACATTCTGAATTCTCCCTCTGTGCATCCGAACAAACGCCAGAATGTAGCGACTCGGGGCTTTTACAGTAACTTCATTACTGTGTTAATGTAAGCCTACTTGTGACAATAAAAGATTATTATTATAACCTTTCACCCCCTTGCTCATCAAGAGTCTATATACTTCTGCCTTAAAAATATTCAAATACTTTACCTCAACCGCCTTCTGAGAAAAATAACTCCAAAACCTCAAAACACTCAGGGAAAAAAAAATCCTAATCTTTACCTTAATGGCGACACCTCATTTTTAAACAGTGACCCCTAATTCTAGATTCTCCCACAAGTGGAAACATCCTTTCTACATTCACCCTGTCAAGTCCCCTCAGGATCTTGTATGCTTTGATCATGTCACCACTTACTCCAGCGGACACAAGCCCAGCCTTCCCTTTCAAAACAACCCACCTATTTCAGGTAGGAATGCAGTAAACCTTCTCTGAGCTGCTTCCAATGCATTTACATCTTTCCTCAAATAAGGAGGCAAATACTGTACTCATTCCTCCCAATGTGGTCTCACAAATGCCCTCCATAACTGACATATAACCATCCTGGGCGGAATTCTTCGACCCCCCGCAGGGTCGGGGAATCGCCCGGGGCCGGCGTATATCCCGCCCCCGGCGTGGCCGGAATTCTTTGCCACCCGGGAATCAGCGGGAGCAGGAATCACGCTGCGCCGATCGGCGTGCCCCTTGCGGCGATTCTCCGGGCCGCGATGGGCCGAAGTCCCGCCGCTGACAGGCCTCTCCCGCCGTCGGGAATTGGAGCACCTCTGGTGCCGGCGGGATTGGCGGCGCCAGCGGGCCCCCGGGGTCCTGGGGGGGGGGGCGTGGGGCGATCGGACCCCGGGGGTGCCCCCACGGTGGCCTGGCCCGCGATCGGAGCCCACCGATCAGCGGGCGGGCCTGTGCCGTGGGGGCACTCTTTTTCGTCCGCGACCGCCTCCACCATGGCGGAAGAGACCCCCCTGGTGGTGATATGAGCGACCGCTGACGCACCGGCGCATGTGCGTACTGGCGAAGGCCTTTCGGCCAGCCTCCACGCCGGGCGCCAAAGGCCGTTGGTGCCGGTTTTGGCGGCAGTCGGCGTGGCGGAAACCATTCCGGCGCGGGCCTAGCCCCTAAACGTGCGGAGAATTCAGCACCTTTGCGGAGGCCAGACGCCGGAGCCGCCAGACACCACTCCGCTACGCCGGACCCCCCGCCCGGCCGGGTAGGGGAGAATCCCGGCCCCTAGTCTTGTATTCATTTCCCCTTACAATGAACGATTATATTCTATTCGCTTTGCTATTTACTTGTTGCTCCTGCATTTTCCCTAGGACAGATGTCAAGTTTGTAGTTTCCTGCTTTCTGAATAGAGAAATTCAATTCACTATTTTCTAATCAGATGGAACTTGCCCGAATCGAGGGAATGTTGGAAGTTTGAAACCAACTGATTAACCAACTCATGAGCCACTTCTTTTAAGATCCTGGGGGAATATCTATCAAGTCCCAGGGACTGTCAAACTGCATTTTCAACAATTTGCAAAGTATCACTTTCTTGTGATTGTAATTTTCCCAGTCCCTCCCTTCCAATTCGTGATTTCCAGATATTTCTGGAATGTCAGGGGCCTCACGGTAGCATGGTGGTTAGCATCAATGCTTCACAGCTCCAGGATCCCAGGTTCGATTCCCGGCTGGGTCACTGTCTGTGTGGAGTCTGCACGTCCTCCCCGTGTGTGCGTGAGTTTCCTCCGGGTGCTCCGGTTTCCTCCCACAGTCCAAAGATGTGCGGGTTAGGTGGATTGGCCATGCTAAATTGCCCGTAGTGTAAGGTTAATGGGGGGGATTGTTGGGTTACGGGTATGTGGGTTTAAGTAGGGTGATCATTGCTCGGCACAACATCGAGGGCCGAAGGGCCTGTTCTGTGCTGTACTGTTCTATGTTCTATGTTACTTGTACCCTCTATAGAGAAGAACAAAGCAAACTACCTGTTCAATGTATCTGCTGTCTCCTTATTTACATTATTAACTCTCCATGCACATTTTTTAATCAGACCAATGCTCACTTTGTTATCTCTTTTCTTTTTTTATTTGGCACCCTGAGGGATAAATATTCTAAATGGTCACAAAGAACAGGTTGGGCATACTACTGAGAGAGCTCTCTTTTTGACTGATTTAATTTATGCAGAAACCTCCTGTCATCAGAAAGGTGATTGTATTTGTAAGCAATTTAATTATTTATCCTGGAAAAGCTACACTTGACAAATTAATCTAGAAATTGATGAAGCTTACAACAGATTGCAAGCATATAGCACTGACACCAACTGAAGAAAAGGCCCGCAAGGAAAACGCTTGCTAATGTGGAAGGTACATTAAACAAAATGTTACAAGAGGCACGTCTTTCTCTGTCCTTAGTTTGATCAAACCTGACATATTGTTAACATAATCACTTAGCAAGTGTGAATGCCTTATTAATCTGAACTCACAAGTGACTCTCAAAGAAAGATGCAAGTGATTTGTAACCTCTACCAGGCTTTGACAGCATGGAACTGACCTTAAAGTCACAAATTACATCCCATGTGACCCTGGTAACCTATATTTCCTTTTCCTACTCAGCCTACCTGCAGCCTTCAGCACTGTTGACCATATCATACTCCTCCAACATCTCTCCACCCTTATCCAGTGGGTGGGATTGCACTCACTTGGTTGCATTCTTATCTATCCAGTGGTATGCCAGAGAATCACCTACAATGACTTCTGTTCCCTGCCAGGGATCTATCTCTCCTTGGCTTCATTCTATTTTTGTATCTACATCTGCCTCTCAGTAACATCATCTGAAAGCACACAGTCAGTTTCATGTGCAAGCTGATGGCATCCAGTTGTACCTCAGCACCATGCCTCTCTATATTTTTACACTTTCTCGAAATTGTTATACAGCTTGTTCAATATCAATTACTGGGGCAAGGAGAAATTTCAATATCCCCCAAACACACAATATTTTTGTGCAGTTGGGCCCTTTCTGTAAAAAGAGTTCTGAATCATGGGAGGCTCCAGTCCCTGGGGAACCAAAAACATGTCACCTGCTTCTGAAATTATTTCATTGTTGGATTTGAAATAGAAATTAGAAATTCTTTCACTTTTAATGGTCAGATGCTGTATTGTAAGTTAGATGTGTCTTCACTGTAGTGATTAAGGCAGGCTGTCCTGCAAAAGTAAGTTGCCCATTATATTGATCAGAATTGTGAATGTTGAAATGCTTTGGAGTTTTTCCCATCAGGAAAATGTTTTCTGAATTCAAAATGAAGGAAATACTGCTTGGGAAGTCCACTGCCAAGAACAAAGTGATTTAAATGCCCACATTGCTTTAAATCTGAAATGGAAAAACTCATCGATAGCTCTCACCTGAGAGCAAAAAATAATTCACTTGGACTGCATTAATTGACAAGCCACCTGGTGTCATTTAGAAACAAAAGCCCGTTTTTGCAGTTTTAATAGAATCAATTGTTTTCATTTGGAAGGGTTTGTTTTGACAGCAGGTATTATGAATGCTTGGCTGAGTTTCACAATCTGAGGAAATACTTACCTCTGACAGTTTTAAGAGTTTATTAAATGATTATCTGTCTTAGATGTAATTACTGAATGGATGCTTGCTTTTACAATTGTTTGACCACCTGAGGAGATTTAACATTTGTGAATGACTCCTTTGAATGAGATTTCTTCCCCTTTATGAATTGTGTTTGAGTTGGAGCTCTATTAGATTGTTTGTTTTTTAAAATGCTCATTTCAAAGCCATGGCACCTGAGGCTGGCCACAATGAATACTGAGTTAGTGCCTTTGGAGGATATATGGGGCATGGAGAAAGCACATGGGAGGAGGCCGAGGGCCTGACATCGATCACTGCAACTGGGCCAATAGCCCAGCAAATTAAGGCCAATATTCCAGCTTCCTGACTGGCAGAAGGCCATGTCCCACCTCAGGCTTGATTGCGGAGGCAGCATTTTAGACTCCATCTACTCTCACCTCATCAGAAGGAAAATGTGGCAGAGATACGTCTGACAAGTTGGGAAATTTCACAACTGACCCTTCCCGTCTCCTCATGGAAATCCGGCTCCTGGTTTCTTTGTATCATCAGTTTTTATTATTTCACCAAGGAAAGATAAGAATGTAAAACTTGCTAGCACAAGGGGTAATTGAAATAGATCCATTTAAGGGGAAATAGAGGGAGAAATGAACAGAAGGGTATGCTGATAAGTTTGATAAGGAGGGATGGCAGATGAATAGAGTATAAACACTGGCCTGAACCACTTGGGCCAAATACTCTGGAATGGATTCTCCATCAATGGGATCCTCCGTTTTGCCGGCAGCGCACTCATGCCCGCGGAATTGTCGACAGCGCGAGGCTGCCCCCAATTGGCCGGCTGCCAGGTCGGAGAATCACGCTGCCGGCGGGGGCATGCCGCACCTGAAAACGGGAGTGGTGGGACGGAGAATCCCGCCCCCTGTTTCTGTGCTGTAAATTCTATGTAATCAACTCTGCATTCTCTCTCAATCCTCTGTCCAACACCAACATTTATTCAGATTTGAAATATGCCGTCCACTTTAAAAAAACAAACAGAGCAGGAAAACTTTCTTTTTAAATATTGGATACGGGTTTCTGTCAGTTTCCAATTTTCCAGTTTTCTCACTGTGAAAATTCTAAGTTCCCTCAATGTTCTGAGATCAGAGGTTTGAAATCCCAAACGTTTGAAGCCACTTATCTCATTAGTCTGTCCTTCAGCCAATTCCAACAACTTTGCAATACTTCTGTTTTTTTGTTCCAGCGTTGGGATTGGAGACAGCAACCACTGTGTGCTGCTCTCTCTGCTAAGATTAGAGACAGGTTGTCTGCCAGTCCCTGGAAACAGATAAACAAAGGAGGAATGCTCTGCCTCAGTCTTTCATCACATGACAGTAAAATACACTCCAACCTTGTTCAAGATAATTTATCTCTTTAGAAGAGGTTTTTTAGCATGCCCACATGCTCTTTCATCTCCTCACACACTCTATACTTTTTCCAACAATCTGACACAATGATATGCTCCCTTGCTTCCTGACACACTTGTTAAATGCTCAGTCACCCAGCCCTACTAATACACTGCTCAAGGATTAGGTTTTGTCCCTTGCTTTCTGCAACACTATGCTATGCTGAAGCATGCTCCACCTGTTCTGACACTCTGCACATTATACAAACACCTGTCAGCTACACAGAATTACATAGGGTATACAGCACAACATAGGCCGTTCGGTCCAACCAGTCCATGCCAGTATTTATGCTCCACGCAAGCTAGCTTGCCTCTTTTCTATCATTACAACCTTTCTCCCTAATATGCTTGTTTAGTTTTCTCTTAAATGCTATACTATTCACTTCCCAATAAACTGCACAATAATCAAACCTACTCCCTAGTTTTTCCTGATACACTTGTCTAGAGTTCAGAGTTCAAGCACTTGCACTTTCCCCAACTTCCTGATATAGTACATAGAGTTCAAGTGTTATCCTTTGTTTCCTGGCATCACTGCATATTGCCCAGTTAGTTTTGCTGAGACGATAATCAAACGCTCTTCTCTGTTTCCCAAGAGACATGCGATGAAACTCTCCACTTTATTCTTGATGCTCTCATTCAGTAGTTAAACATTCAACCCTGTCTTCTCATGTAGTACTAAACATTCAAACATCAGAGAATGGAATAATAGAACAGTTACAGAAGGGCATGAGGCACATCCAGCTCCTCCCAGCTTTCTGCAACATCAATTTAGCTAGTCCAACTCCCTATCCCAGAAACTCTGCAAAATCATATTAGAACTGAGGTACCCTCAATTACGACACAGGAGAGAAGATTGGTAATTCAAAGGCTTTAATTACCAGAGAACCGGACAGCTGCCGAGAAGTGTGGTCACAGCATGCTGCCCAGTGAGCATCACCTTATATACCGTTTCCTGGGGGCGGAGCCAGAGGCGGAGTCCCCCAGGGTTCCAAGCCCGGTCTTAAAGGGCCAATGTATTGAAGGCAAGGTACAGTTACAGCAGTTACCGATACCATTCATCACATTCACCCCCTGTTTAAAAAAACACATAGTCTGTTGGGGGTGAAAGTGGAGTTATAAGTTCAGTCTTTTGGGTGGTCTGACCGTCTGTGCTGACCTTCTCCTCTCCGGTGGTGGTGCTGTGGATGCGGTCAGTTTCAATGATGGTATATCCGGGAGCACAGTTGACTGAGCCTTTGTCCGCTTTGGAGCGGGGGGGGGGGGGGTTATCCGGCGTGACTAGGGTGATTGGTGCCGGCGCTGGCTGGGGGGCAGGGGGCGCTATGGGGGGGGCACTGTCGGGTCGGCAGTTGGTGTGGGGATGGGAGCGTCTGTAGGAGGGGGAGGGGGGTCGGTGGGGAAGCCGGCGGGTGCCAGGTCTCGCAGGGAGACGGTGTCCTGTCTGCTGTCGGGGTGCTCGATGTAGGACTATTGAGGGTTTGCGTGTAGCAATTGGACCCTCTCAACTATTGGATCCGTTTTATGGCTCCTCACGTGTCTCCGGAGTAGGACTGGTCCCGGAGTCGCAGCCAGCGTGGATGCAAGACCCCAGAGGTGGACTTCCTGGGGAAGACAAACGAACGATTGTGAGGGGTCTCGTTCGTGGGCGTACAGAGGAGCAACCTAATGGAATGTAGGGCATCGGATAGGACCTCCTGCCAAGGGCGATTGGGAGACTCCTTGACCATATGGCTAGAAGGACAGCCTTCCAAACTGTCGCGTTCTCCCTCTCCACTTGCCCGTTTCCCCGCGGGTTATAGCTCGTCGTTCTGCTCGAGGCGATGCCCTTGCTGAGCAGATATCGACGCAGCTCATCGCTCATGAACGATGTACCCCGGTCGCTGTGGATATAAGCGGGGAAACCAAACAATGTGAAGATGCTGTGCAGTGCCATGATCACGGAGGCCGAGGTCATATCGGGGCAGGGGACCGCAAAAGGGAAGCGGGAGAACTCATCGATAACGGTGAGGAAATAGATGTTGCGGTTGGTGGACGGGAGGGGCCCTTTGAAGTCCACACTTAGTCGCTCAAAGGGCCCAGAGGCTTTTATCAGGCGAGCCCTGTCTAGTCGATAGAAGTGCGGTTTGCACTCCGCACAGATCTGGCATGCCTTAGTCATGGCCTTGACCTCCTCTGTGGAGTAAGGTAGGTTGCGGGACTTGATGAAATGGGCAAGCCGGGTGACCCCGGGGTGGCAGAGGTCATCGTGGATGGCTCTCAGGCGGTCTTTTTGCGAGTTGGTGCACGTGCCGCGGGACAGGGCATTCGGGGGCTCGTTGAGCTTCCTCGGGCGATATTTAATATCGTACGTATAGGTAGAGAGCTCTATCCTCCACCTCAGAATTTTGTCATTCTTTATTTTGCCCCGTTATGCATTATCGAACATAAAGGCAACCGACCATTGGTCGGTGACGAGGGTGAACCTCCTACCGGCTAGGTAGTGCCTCCAGTGCCACACGGCCTCCACTATGGCTTGTGCCTCCTTCTCGACTGCAGAGTGCCGAATTTCTGAGGCGGTGAGGGTTCGGGAGAAGAACGCTACCGGTCTGCCCGCCTGGTTGAGGGTAGCAGCCAGGGCGACGTCTGATGCGTCGCTTTCTACCTGGAAGGGAATATCTTCGTCCACCGCGTGCGTGGCGGCCTTGATGATGTCGGCCTTGATACGGCTGAAAGCCGACTGAGCCTCATCCGTCAGGGGAAAAACTGTGGTCTTAATGAGTGGTCGGGCTTTGTCCGCATATCTGGGGACCCACTGGGCGTAATAGGAGAAAGCCCCAAGCACCGTTTGAGTGCCTTGAGGCTATGGGGGAGGGGGAGTTCCTTAAGGGGACGCATGCAGTCGGGGTCTCGGCCTAGGACCCCATTTTCCACAACGTAGCCGAGGATGGCTAGCCGGGTTGTGTGGAACACGCATTTCTCTTTGTTATATGTGAGGTTGAGGGCCCGGGCAGTCTGGAGGAACTTCCTTAAGTTTGCGTCGTGGTCCTGCTGGTCATGGCCGCAGATGGTGACGTTGTCCAAGTACGGAAAGGTAGCCCGTAAGCCGTACTGGTCCACCGTTTAATCCATCGCCCTCTGGAAAACAGAGACTCCGTTTGTGACACCAAAAGGGACCCTGAGGAAGTGAAACAGCCGACCGGCTTCTTCGAAAGCCGTGTAGGGGCAGTCCTGTGGGCGGATAGGGAGTTGATGATAGGCCGATTTTAGGTCGACCGTGGAGAATACCCGATACAGGGCGATGTGAGTCACCATTTCTGCTATGCGGGGAAGTGGGTACGCATCGAGTTGCGTGAAGCGGTTTATGGTCTGGCTATAATCCACTACCATTCGTTGCTTTTCCCCGGAACGGACTACCAATACTTGAGCCCTCCAAGGGCTGTTGCTGGCCTCTATGACCCCCTCTTTTAGTAGCCGCTGAACCTCTGACTTGATAAAAGTCATGTCTTGGGCACTGTACCGCCGACTCTTAGTGGCGACGGGCTTACAGTCGGGAGGTTCGCGAAGAGGGGGGGTGGCGCAAGAGTGTCGCCAGGCTGCATACCGTGAGTGGGGGCAGGGGTCCGCCAAACTTCAGTGTCAGGCTCCGGTGTCTGCACTGAAAGCCCAGACCGAGCACCAGGTGGGCGCAGAGGTGAGGGAGGATGTAGAGTTTAAAATAGGTGTATTCAGCGCCTTGAATCGAGAGGTCCGACACAATACCCCGTGATTTGTACCGAATGGGACCCTGAAGCGAGGGCGATAGTTTGGGAGGCGGGGTGGGTGCGCAGGGAGCAGCGCCTTACCGTGTCTGGATGAATAAAGCTCTCCGTGCTCCTGGAGTCGAATAGGCAGGGAGTGTCGTGGCCGTTGATTTGTACCCGCATCATTGAGTTCCGCAGGTGCTTTGGCCGTGATTGATCAAGCGTGATCGCTCCTAGTTGCGGGTAGTCAGAGTCCTCGGTTTAGTCGGACTCACAAAATGGCCGCCTGGAGTCACAAAATGGCCACAGCCGTCGGTCGCACGTGTCGGGATTCGAAGATGGCTGCCGCCAAGATGGCCGCCCCCATGACTCGCACGAGGTCGATGACGCGTCGGAAGTAGGTGTGTCCAGCCGCCGTGCGGCCGCGTTGCGGGGCCTGTGAGGCCAGGAGCTTGATTTCTGGGCCTGGTGTGGCTTTTGTTTGCGGCCTTTGGGCCCAGCCAGGCAGACTTTAGAGAAGTGCCCCTTCTCCCCGCAGTCGTTGCAGATCGCGGAGCTGGCCGGGCAACGCTGACGTGGGTGCTGGCCTTGCCCACAGAAATAGCATGGGGAACCCCCGGAATGAGCGGATCGCCGCGTGGCGCAGGCCTGTAGCATGGCCGAGTCTGGAGGGGATCGAAAGGGGTTCGCAAGGTCCGCGGAGTATGTACGAAGGCTACGGTGGGCCGTTTCTAGAGAAGAGGCGAGCGTTACCGTGCCTTGGAGATCCTTTGCCCCATCTTCTTGGAGCCGCTGCCGGATGAAAGGGGACCTGATACCGGACACGAAGGCATCACGAATATGTAAGTTCATGTGGACTTATGCCGTCACTTCTTTATGATTGCAGTTCCTTGCGAGCGCAGTGAGTCTCTCCACGTATTCGTCTAGAGTTTCCCCGGAGCGCTGGCTGCAGGTCGAGAGCAAATGTCTGGCGAGTACCTCGTTAATCGGCTTTACGAAGCATTTCTTTAGTATATCGACCGCAGTTTCGTATGGCGTAGCGTTCTCGATATCGGAGGAGAGTCGGTGGCCCACCCGGGCATGTAGTAAGCTCAGCTTGCGAGCGCCGTCGACTTCAGTCTTTGAGGAGTCTAGATAGGCCTCAAAACACCGGAGCCAATATTAAAACATTTCTGTGGTCTCCGGCGACTGAGCGTCTAGGTTGAGTTTCTCCGGCTTTAGAGCGCTGTCCATCTTGATGTGCCTGGTAATTAAATTGAGATACCCTCAATTACGACACAGGAGAGAAGATTGGTAATTCAAAGGCTTTAATTACCAGAGAACCGGACAGCTGCCGAGAAGTGTGCTCACAGCATGCTGCCCAGTGAGCATCACCTTATATACCGTTTCCTGGGGGCGGAGCCAGAGGCGGAGTCCCCCAGGGTCCCAACCCCGGTCTTAAAGGGCCAATGTATTAAAGGCAAGGTACAGTTACAGCAGTTACCGATACCATTCATCATAAGAACTATAGATAAATCATAAAACAACTTATAGAGACATAAACCTGATGTTAACAGGTGTGATGCATTTGCTCACTCCTAACAGACCAGTCTACTAGGCATTTAAGAGAACTGAATCTAGGTTTATTTATATGACAAACAAAAGGGCCTTAATTCTCCATTCCTGAGTGTACGGCCAGGATTCTCTATGTTGAGGCTATGTCCAGAGCATGTGTCAAGTCTTACAACCAAATGTCGGCGCTGCCCTTGCAACAATGCTCCGCCTGGTGGGGGGCTAGCAGCCGCGCCACATAAAGCTTTATGTGGCTTTATCTGCAGGTAAGGACTGAGAATTGCTGGATCTGTGCCACGCATGCGACATGCAGTGATTGTGCCATGCAACATGCCGCTGGCCGCTTGCGGACCCAGCCTGACAGATATAGTGCCCCCCTCCCCCCCCCCCCCCCCCGTAACTTCCCTCGCCACCCTCGGACCAGCCAGAAGAATGGCTCCACCCCCAACAGTGTCGGAGCTGGACCCAGTCCACAGCCGCTATGGGAGATCCCTGAAAACTGTGCGCACACACGCCCCACACCGTTGGGAAGTCAGTCCATCGGGGGCAGAGCATCGGCGGATGGCCTCAGGTGACGTCCTGATGACGGCCCAATAGCATGCGGCGTAATCAGCAATGACACCATTTTTGAGGGGGCGCAGCATCTGAAAAATAGCTCTGCCCCTAATTTTGGCGTAAAAACGGGTTCTGTGGCCAATCGGCGAATGCAATTTTGGTGTCAAAATCGGAGAATCAGCCGCAGTGTTGACGCCGGGGCAGGATTCATGGACATCTATGACAGCAAAACTGGCACTGCACCTGGACCGATTCAACAACTATTGAGGGGCTCGCAATGGCACCACGTGGAACACAATCGATTCCAATTAGAAGCAGTGTGGAATTTGCTGGGTCCGTGATTGACACTCAGGAGACTGACAAGCTGCAGCCGCATATACACACTTCACTCCCCAACGTGCACATTCCCAGCCAACAAGACATGAGGCCCTGAGGCTGAACTGGAGAACTTGCTGGATCAGCGAAGGACAGAGAGGCAACCCTATACCCTGGGGTGGGAAAGCCGGTGCCTACGTTCAGCAGGCCTGGACGCAGTTGGCAGAGGTGGACCGCGCGTTAACAACACCGTTCGGACTGTCCAGCAGTGTCTAAAGAAAACTGCATGACCTCCTCAGGGTGAGTAGGCAGTATTGTAACCCCACCCCCCTCACCCGGAAGGGGCCGAGCCCGCACCCTGCTGGGTGCCCTGGGTCCTGAAGCCACCAGCTACTCTCCCCTGGACTGCATGCGCAGACTGTCTTAACACTGTGCATTTTCCATTCCCATGCCCACCCCCAATCCCGAGGATAAGGGCACTCATGACAACCCCTCTCCCCAACACAATCCCACTCCCCAGCACAACCCTCCTCCCCAACATCTCAACCTCCCCAACACAACCCCCCTCCCCTACACAACACCCCTCCCCAACACAATCCCCCTCCCCAACACAAAACCCCTCCCCAACACAACCCCCCAACACAACCCCCCTCCCCAATACAAACCCCCTCCCCAACACAACCCCCCTCCCCAACACACCCCTCCCCCAACACCACCCCTCTCCCCAACACCGCCCCTCTCCCCCACACAACCCCCTCCCCAATACAATCCCCTCCCCAACACAAAAACCCCCCTCCCCAACACACCCCTCCCCCCAACACAAACCCTCTCCCCAACACAACCCCCTCCGCAACACACCCCTCCCCCAACACAACCCCTCTCCCCAACACAACCCCCTTCCCGAACACAACCCCCTCCCCAACCAACCCCTCTCCCCAACACAACCCCCCTCCCAACACAACCCCTCTCCCCAACATCCTGCTCCCCAACACAACCCCCTCCCAACACAACCCCCCTCCCAACACAACCCCCCTGACCAACACAACCCCCCTGCCCAACACAACCCCCCTCCCCAACACAACCTCCCTCCCCAACATCCCACTCCCCAACACAACCCCCCTCCCCAACACAACCCCTCTCCCCAACACAACCCCCTCCCCAACCAACCCCTCTCCCCAACACAACCCCTCTCCCCAACACAACCCCCCTCCCCAACATCCCGCTCCTCAACACAACCCCCCTCCCTAACATAACCCCTCTCCCCAACATAACCCCTTCCCCAACATCCCGCTCCCCATCACAACCCCCCTCCCCAACACAACCCCCTCCCCAGCACAACTCCCCTCCCCAACACAACCCCCTCCCCAACATCCCACTCCCCAACACAACCCCCCTCCCCAACACAACCCCTCTCCCCAACACAACCCCCTCCCCAACATCCCGCTCCCCAACACAACCCCTCACCCCAACACAACCACCTCCCCAACATCCCGCTCCCCAACAGAACCCCCCTCCCAACACAATCCCTCTCCCTAACACATCCCCTCCCCAACATCCCGCTCCCCAACATAACCCCCTCCCCAACATCCCGCTCCCCAACACAACCCCTCGCCCCAACACAACCCCCCTCATCAACACAACCCCCTCCCCAACATCCCGCTCCCCAACACAACCCCCCTCCCCAACACAACTCCCCTCCCCAACACAACCCCCCTCCACAGCATCCCACTCCCCAACACAACCCCTCTCCCCAACACAACCCCTCGCCCCAACACAACCCCCCTCATCAACACAACCCCCTCCCCAACATTCCGCTCCCCAATACAATCCCCTCCCCAACACAACTCCCCTCCCCAACACAACCCCCCTCCCCAACATCCCGCTGCCCAACACAACCCCTCTCCCCAACACAACCCCTCTCCCCAACACAACCCCTCTCCCCAACACAAGCCCTCGCCCCAACACACAACACAACCCCTCCCCCCCACACAACACCCTTCCCCAACACAACCCCCTCCCCAACAAACCCCCCTCCCCAACACAACCCCTCTCCCCAACACAATCCCACTGCCCAACACACAACCCCCTTCCCCAACACAACCCCTCTCCCCAACACAACCCCTCTCCCCAACACAACCCCTCTCCCCAACACAACCCCTCGCCCCAACACACAACCCCCTTCCCCAACACAACCCCTCTCCCCAACACAACCCCTCTCCCCAACACAACCCCTCTCCCCAACACAACCCCTCGCCCCAACACAACCCCCCTCATCAACACAACCCCCTCCCCAACATCCCGCTCCCCAACACAACCCCCCTCCCAACACAACTCCCCTCCCCAACACAACCCCCCTCCACAGCATCCCACTCCCCAACACAACCCCTCTCCCCAACACAACCCCTCGCCCCAACACAACCCCCCTCATCAACACAACCCCTCCCCAACATTCCGCTCCCCAATACAATCCCCTCCCCAACACAACTCCCCTCCCCAACACAACCCCCCTCCCCAACATCCCGCTGCCCAACACAACCCCTCTCCCCAACACAACCCCTCTCCCCAACACAACCCCTCTCCCCAACACAAGCCCTCGCCCCAACACACAACACAACCCCTCCCCCCCACACAACACCCTTCCCCAACACAACCCCCTCCCCAACAAACCCCCCTCCCCAACACAACCCCTCTCCCCAACACAATCCCACTGCCCAACACACAACCCCCTTCCCCAACACAACCCCTCTCCCCAACACAACCCCTCTCCCCAACACAACCCCTCTCCCCAACACAACCCCTCGCCCCAACACACAACCCCCTTCCCCAACACAACCCCTCTCCCCAACACAACCCCTCTCCCCAACACAACCCCTCTCCCCAACACAACCCCTCGCCCCAACACAACCCCCCTCATCAACACAACCCCCTCCCCAACATCCCGCTCCCCAACACAACCCCTCTCCCCAACACAACCCCTCGCCCCAACACAACCCCCCTCATCAACACAACCCCCTCCCCAACATTCCGCTCCCCAATACAATCCCCTCCCCAACACAACTCCCCTCCCCAACACAACCCCCCTCCCCAACATCCCGCTGCCCAACACAACCCCTCTCCCCAACACAACCCCCCTCCCCAACACAACACCCTTCCCCAACACAACCCCCTCCCCAACACAACCCCTCTCCCCAACACAACCCCTCTCCCCAACACAAGCCCTCGCCCCAACACACAACACAACCCCTCCCCCCCACACAACACCCTTCCCCAACACAACCCCCTCCCCAACAAACCCCCCTCCCCAACACAACCCCTCTCCCCAACACAATCCCACTGCCCAACACACAACCCCCTTCCCCAACACAACCCCTCTCCCCAACACAACCCCTCTCCCCAACACAATCCCACTCCCCAACACACAACCCCCTTCCCCAACACAACCCCCCCTCCCCAACACAACCCCCCTCCCCAACACAACCCCTCTCCCCAACACAACCCCCCTCCCCAACACAACCCCCCTCCCCAACACAACCCCCCTCCTCAACACAAGCCCCTCCCCAACACAACACTCCCACCCAGCCAACGGTGCAGTCATGCATCCTATTTTACGTCTTGCAGCAGCAGCTGCTGATGGGGCGGGCCCTTCTGGTGTCCCTCAACTCCGACCCCAGCCAGAGCCACAGACAGAACCCCAGGTGCTGACCAGCGTCAAGGATGACACCAACATGGACGGGAGCCATCGCCCTGAATCCCAGAGCTAAATGCCGGGGTGACACTGATTTTCTGTCCCAGCCGTCTCCAATACCCTCCACCATCCTAGAAGCACTCACTACAGCCGGGAACTTTAGTGACGAGACTCCTGGGGCACTATCTGATGTGTACCACAAATATGCTCTGATACAGCAAGTGGAGATTGGATCTCCTGAAGGGACGGACGGTCGGAGAGTGGGCCAACACGAGGGACTAGCTGCAGTCCAGACGGGTTTTAGGCTTCTGGAACAGAGGGTCCCATCGATCGTGGCGTTGCAGTTGCAGAGCCACGGACTACATGAAGGGTTGTCAGCGAGCATCCATCACCTACAGGTGCAGTTGGAGGTGATGTCGACCAAACGTGCCACCCAGGCCAATACTGCATGGGTGACTGCGCGGTGGATGCCTTGGGGCAAAGGTTTCGGCCAAGGCCAAGGAGAGCCTCTGGGGTTAGTCCCCTCACCACACCCCACCCCCCGCATAGAGTACCCGGGGCCATCCAACAGCTGATGGAGGAGGAGGTGATGGGATCTGTGCCAGTGACTCTTGCAGGGAAGGTACTGGAACACCTATCTGTCGCTGGTGCATCACATCGGCAGTGGGCAGAACAGAGCGGCACAACCAAGCCAGGTCACTCCAGAAGACGGCCGCTGCAGGGGACACAGGTCACCGGGGGGGGGGAATCACATTAGGGTTCACCATGGGAACCGCATCTTCAGGCTGTCAAAGCACTGATCAATCATTGCCCTGGTCGCGGCATAGGCATCGTTGTAGCGGATCTCCACGTCGGCCTGCGGCCTCCGGATAGGTGTCATCAGCCATGACCGCAGCAGATAACCCCTGTCACCCAGGTGCCAACTCCCAGTCGAGGTTGCGCCTCAAGAGGCCAGGAACCGGCGAGTGTGCCGGGATGAATGCGTCATGCACACTGTTCGGCTATCGGGTGCAGACGTGCATGTTGTGTATCTCATGGTCACACACCATCTGCACGTTCATCGAGTGGAACCCCTTTCGGTTTGTGAAGATCAGCCTCTCATCTGCAGGTGCTTGTGGGGCAACATGCATCCCATCAATCACACTCTGGATCTGGGGTATCTCAGAGATGGTAGCGAACCCCGCTGCCTGGGTATCCTGGTTGGCTCGGTCCACATTGAAATGGATATGTTGTGCCGACTGGGCATATAGGGACTCCATTACGGTGCAGGTGCACCTATGCACTGATCTCTGTGAGATTCCAGACAGGTCACAACTAGGTGTCTGGAAGGACCCCGTCATGGAAAAATTCAGGGTGACCGTCACCTAACAACAATAATAATAATGATAATAATCTTTATTATTGTCACAAGTAGGCTTACATTAACACTGCAATGAAGTTACTGTGAAAATCCTCCAGTCGCCATAATCCGGAGCCTGTTCGGATACACAGAGGGCGAATTCAGAATGTCCAAATTACCTAACAAGAAGATCTTTCTGGACTTGTGGGAGGAAACCGGAGCACCCGGAGGAAACCCACACAAACACGGGGACAATGAGCAGACTCCACACAGACAGTGACCCAAGCCGGGAATCGAACTTGGGGCCCTGGCGCTGTGAAGCAACAGTGCTAACCAATGTGCTACCATGCCGCCCACCGGGAGTGGGTGTCCTCCCCCATTCCCCTGCAGTGCCAGGTGCCATAAGTACATATAAGTCACAATGTGCCCCCTGCTCAGCTGGCGTCTTCGACGGCATGCCGGTCTGGAAAGTCCTCGAATGACAGGAGGTGCTGGTTCATACAATGTCTCATATGGCGCCTCCTTTGCACCTCCCCATCCTCAGCCTGTTGGGCCTCCGGCTCTCCATCCTGACCAGCCACCTCCTGTTCCTCTGGGGCAGGCTCTGCTGCTGCAGCGTCCTCCTCCTCGAGCAGCTCCAGCTCGTACAGTGGGATCCGCAGCAAGATGGTTGCCTTGCAGCCTGCGGAAATGGCGGACCATGCATGGACACCACCCCTGTCCCGTGGGGGGGTCACCCTGGCCCATGGCCCATCCCCCAATCACCCTCCCCACCCAGCCAGTGTCGGCAGCCGACAATTGCGCCACCCTGTGTCCTACCTCCTCTCTTTCCCTCATCAGCCAAGGCAGACTGTTTCCCGATTTATGAACCTCGCCGCTGGGAAATCTCCACTCTCCCCAGTGGAGGCAGAGAATTGCGGAGGCACCGGAGAATACCGGGTCATGCCCGCTAATGATGTGCAAACTGCGTTTACTGTATGTACGGAGTGGGATGCATTGACCCCGCCGTTGAGGCACCAGAGAATTGCGATTTGACGTTTGACGCATTGCGCCTGCAATGATTTCAGCGTCAAAACCGATTCTCTGCCTAATAGCCTTTTCCGATTTTGGCGTTAGCCAACAGAGAATCCACCCCCCACCCCAGGGTTTCCAGAGAATTCCCCCCTCAGTTGATTAAATGTATTCCTGGAGGTTTAATCACATGACTTGCCTCTACACTCTGGCTATTAGTCGGCCAACAAATCCATCCATCCACTGCCTTCATACGCCTATTGGACAGCAAGACTCATTGCTCACTTGGATGATGCTTGGTTGTCAGCCAAACAGACCTTTTCTCATTTTCATTTCTGGTAAGGAGAAAGCTCAAAGAAAGGGACAAAATAAAGCAAAACTTTTTTAATGTGGGATGACTGTAGGATTTTGAACATATTGGATTACAAACATTTGGCAATTTAAAGGCTAAAAGCCTGGGGTTAGAGTGTGTTTGACTGCAGTAGTCTTGTTTTGCAAGAGCTGAAAGGTTTTAGTAGCCAGAGCTGAAATTTACCAGAGTAAAAATCAGGGTCAATGCACTGTTGTTTGACTAGAATGAAGTCCTGTGGAGATATGTGTTTTGAGGCTGGGGAGTTAATTTGTTTTCCAGCTTGGGGAGGTGATGTCATCGCTGGGTGGAGCTATTTATTCAGACATTTTGACACAGATTTGGAGTCGAGTCTGATTTGGCTAACCCTTTAGACCACAAGTAAAGTTTTTTTGTCTCACAGTAGGAAAGTTAAAAAAAGATTAATAGTATTTAAAGCAGTGCAAACGTGTCTGAGGACAAGGGGGAAGCTGAAACAAACCAGTTGAAACAGCTTTTTGAAGACATCCAGCAGAGTCTGCAGGAGCTAAATCTGTTCTGGAAAGCATCTATTATCCTGTGTCATTGGGATGTAGGATACATTGAGAGCTGTATGTTTTTTCCTTTCTTGTTTAATTGGGAGTAGAGACAGTAATTAAGGGTGTTGTATTTAATGTATTATGTAGTGTTGTTTAAGGGGTAATTGTAAGCTATTTTCAGGTGTGATGTTAAAGAATTTAATATTGTGTGAATAATAAAGTTTTGTTTTGAAATACCAAATCCTTATTTCTTCGTCCAATCACTCCTGGAGCAAAGTATTCTTTCCGCACAGTCTTACAAAATAAACTAAAATAATGAGGTTTCAGTTCAGTATCCTAACCACTGTTGGAATCTGGATTGGGATTGTAATAAATGCCCCGATGATTTTTTCCCAGGGTTGCACACAAGTGTCCTGGAAAGTGATTTACATTCCTTGAGAATCGAGGCCAATCTTGGAGGGTTGCCAGCCATGGATAAACACGCACTGCCCTAGAGCTCCTCCTGTTTACCAGCTATACTTCCAATGACCCGGAGGCTACCTGAAGGCAAACACTGCAAATTGAATAAACTATTTGATCATTTTTCCCCACAGATAATGTAGTTGCTATTTTGTGTACATTTTCATACTTACATTAATAAATTACACTACAGAATTCTTAAATGCATAAACATAGAGACAGAGTTCAAATTCAAATGTATTCCAAGTGGTATTTTGCCAATTAATGTGCTTTGCTTGTCTGTCAAATGATGGATAATCAGTTTGGAATATAAAAGTGATGCACAAATGCAAGAATCATACAAATCATTTTTTCTGAATGGTAACTTGTGATTATTATACAAACCTATAATATTAAAACTGGAACTTGAGACAACCTTGAATGATGAGCGCAACAAATGGATTAATAAAGAACCAGTATCAGAAGTATGTGATTATGATGTCATGACCATTAGTGACAGGAGTGGGAAACGTGTTAGTATAATGCACTGGATGATGAACACAGTGCTCAACTAAGAGGTTTACAAGGAAGTAATATGTAACATGTAAGATTATCATGCAGGAGATAGTATGATGCAGTTTATTTGAGCTCTTGATTAATATTTTGAAAATATGTGCACTAAGTATACCAGTGAATTGAATCTCTTGTGACATTCTCATGTTGGATAAGAATTTTATGATTCGATCAGAGTACTCATCTAGGCACATCTCCCAGCATTAGGTGATTGACAACTATCATGAGAAATTTAAGTGTTGTTTTTTAATTGCCTGTGATCAATATCGTTGTCAGCAAAAGATGAGTGTTTTGTACCCTCGAGTATTTTACCAGTTTTAAAAAAACCCAGCAAGCTCCAAATGCGTTTAAAAAATATTTATTATCAAACATTTGCTCTGGATATCTAAAATATGACGGATGGAATTTCCATTGCCTGTCACGAGTAGTGGGTTTCCCCAATCCGGCGGAGAATCAAGCATCGGCCAGTAAATGGGATTAGACCAGCAATAATTCCTTTCCAGTGCTCCGGTCCCCGCGGGGGCGGGGGGGGGGGGGGGGGGGGCACCATGCCAGCAACAACATGCAAATTGGTAATTAGCACCCATTCAGATCTAATTCATGGACATGAAGCCCGATTTGCCAGGACCCCAAGATGTTTCAGTCCGCTCAGCAGGGATTCACAGGGGTGTGAATTGGTGCAGATATTTTCAAGTGTAGTGCTGATCTGGTGGGTTAAGGGGGTCAACATGTAACGGAGGTGCTCCCCAAAGTCCAAGGGAAGGCCCACTCCACCCACAATGCAAATCATGCCCCTGCCCGACTACCCTAATTACGACCCTGGACCAGACCCCAACAGTGGTTAGGATACTGGACAGATACCCCACTATTTTATTTTAATTTTGTAAGAGTGTACAGAAAGGATACTTTGTTCCAGGAGTGATTTCACATAAAATTGGAATATGGTACCTTAAAACAAACTTTATTACTACCACAGTATTCAAATATCTTTAACACCACACCAGAAAAATAGTTTACAATTACTGCTTACATAATGCTAGCCAATACACAATAACTCTTAACCACCACCTTTATTCCCACTCAAATAAAAAAAGCATTTCAGCTCGCAATCCACTTTTAAATACAATTAGCTGGACTAGGCATACTTACTTTGCAGAAATGCTCTTAAAGACTGTTTTAAAGAAAAGACGCGAATCCTGTCACAACCATGCAGAAAGTCTGGCTGTATTTCTTCAGAAGCTGCTTCTCAGCTTGTTTCAGCTAACCTTCCAGACACACAATTCTAACCTGCTTGGAAAGACACTGCTAATCTGTCTGCAGATATATCTTTAAACAAACTGCAGTGAGAGCAGATGCTTGACTTCTGCTCACATCGCAATCTAAAACTCAACTAAGCTGATTTTATGCAAAATGCCTGGTACCTTAGTTCCTCCCATTAATCACATCATTGCCATAAGTACAGATAAGTCACACTTTGCCCCCTGCTCAGCTGGAGTCTTCGACGGCATGCCCGGTCTGGAAAGTCCTCGATTGACAGAAGGTGCTGGTTCACACGAGGTCTCATATGGCGCCTCCTTTGTACCTCCCCCACCTCAGCCTGTTGGGCCTCCGGCTCTCCATTCTCACCAGCCATCTCCTGTTCCTCTGGGGCAGGCTCTGCTGCTGCAGCGTCCTCCTCCTCGAGCAGCTCCAGCTCGTACAGTGGGATCCGCAGCAAGATGGTTGCCTTGCAGGCTGCGGAAATGGCGGTCCATGCATGGTCACCAGCCCTGTCCTGTGGGGGGGTCACCCCGGCCCCATGGCCCGAACCCCCATCACCCTCCCCAGCCCTGGCACAGACCTCCCCCACCCAGCCAGTGTCGGCAGCCAACAATTGCGCCACTCAGTGTCCTACCTCCACTCTTTCCCTCATCAGCCAAGGCAGACTGTTTCCCGATTTATCAAAGCACAAATGAACCTCGCCGCTGGGAAATCTCCATTCTCCCCAGTGGAGGCAGAGAATCGCGGAGGCACCGGAGAATACCGGGTCATGCCCGCTAATGATGTGCAAACTGCGTTTACTGTATGTACGGAGTGGGATGCATTGACCCCGCCGTTGAGGCACCAGAGAATTGCGATTTGACATGAACCTGACGCCTGCAATGATTTTAGCGTCAACACCGATTCTCTGCCCAATAGCCTTTTCCGATTTTGGTGTTGGCCAACAGAGAATCCACCCCCCACCCCAGGGTTTCCAGAGAATTCCCCCCTCAGTTGATTAAATGTATTCCTGGAGGTTTAATCACATGACTTGCCTCTACACTCTGGCTATTAGTCGGCCAACAAATCCATCCATCCACTGCCTTCATACGCCTATTGGACAGCAACACTCATTGCCCACTTGGATGATGCTTGGTTTTCAGCCAAACAGACATTACTTTCTTTCTGGTAAGGAGAAAGCTCAAAGAAAGGGACAAAATAAAGCAAACTTTTTTAATGTGGGATGACTGTAGGATTTGAACATATTGGATTACAAACATTTGGCACATTTAAAGGCTAAAAGCCTGGGGTTAGAGTGTGTTGACTGCAGTGGTCTTGTTTTGCAAGAGCAGAAAGGTTTGTAGTCGCCAGAGCAGAATTGACCAGAGTAAAATCAGGGTCTATGCACTGTTGTTTGACTAGAATGAAGTCCTGTGGAGATATGTATTTGAGGCTAGGGAGTTAATTTGTTTCCAGCTTGGGGAGGTGATGTCATCGCTGGGTGGAGCTATTTATTCAGACATTTTGAAGACAGATTTGGAGTCGAGTCTGATTTGGCTAACCCTTTAGACCACAAGTAAAGTTTTTTTGTCTCACAGTAGGATGGTTAAAAAAAGAGTAATAGTATTTAAAGCAGTGCAAACGTGTCTGAGGACAAGGGGGAAGCTGAAACAAACCAGTTGAAACAGCTTTTTGAAGACATCCAGCAGAGTCTGCAGGAGCTAAATCTGTTCTGGAAAGCACGTATTATCCTGTGTCATTGGGATGTAGGATACATTGAGAGCTGTATGTTTTTTCCTTTCTTGTTTAATTGGGAGCAGAGACAGTAATTAAGGGTGTTGTATTTAATGTATTATGTAGTTGTTTAAGGGGTAATTGTAAGCTATTTTCAGGTGTGATGTTAAAGAATTTAATATTGTGTGAATAATAAAGTTTTGTTTTGAAATACCAAATCCCTGTTTCTTCGTCCAATCACTTCTGGAGCAAAGTATTCTTTCTGCACAGTCTTACAAAATAAACTAAAATAATGAGGTTTCAGTTCAGTATCCTAACCACTGTTGGAATCTGGATTGGGATTGTAATAAATGCCCGGATGATTTTTTTCCCAGGGTTGCACACAAGTGTCCTGGAGATTGATTTACATTCCTTGAGATCGAGGCCAATCTTGGAGGGTTGCCAGCCATGGATAAACACGCACTGCCCTAGAGCTCCTCCTGTTTACCAGCTATACTTCCAATGACCCGGAGGCTACCTGAAGGCAAACACTGCAAATTGAATAAACTATTTGATAATTTTCCCCACAGATAATGTAGTTGCTATTTTGTGTACATTTTCATACTTAAATTAATAAATTACACTACATAATTCTTAAATGGATAAACATAGAGACAGAGTTCAAATTCAAATGTATTCCAAGTGGTATTTTGCCAATTAATGTGCTTTGCTTGTCTGTCAAATGATGGATAATCAGTTTGGAATATAAAAGTGATGCACAAATGCACGAATCCTACAAATCATTTTTTCTGAATGGTAACTTGTGATTATCATACAAACCTATAATATTAAAACTGGAACTTGAGACAACCTTGAATGATGAGCGCAACAAATGGATTAATAAAGAACCAGTATCAGAAGTATATGATTATGATGTCATGACCATTAGTGACACAGGAGTGCAAAATTTCTAAGTGTACCAGTGAATTGAATCTCTTGTGACATTCTCATGTTGGATAAGAATTTTATGATTCGATCAGAGTACTCATCTTTGGCACATCTCCCAGCATTAGATGATTGACAACTATCATGAGAAATTTAAGTGCTGCTTTTTAATTGCCTGCGATCAATATCGTTGTCAGCAATAGATGAGTGTTTTGTACCCTCGAGTGTTTTACCAGTTTTTAAAAAAGCCAGCAAGCTCCAAAAGAGTTAAAAAAATATTTATTATCAAACACTTGCTCTGGATATCTAAAATATAACGGGTGGAATTTCCACTGCTTGTCACCAGTAGTGGGTTTCCCCAATCCGGCGGAGAATCAAGCATCGGCCAGTAAATGGGATTAGACCAGCAATAATTCCTTTCCAGTGCCCCGGTCCCCCGGGGGCGGGAGGGGGGGGGGGCACCATGCCAGCCAGCAACAACATGCAAATCAATAATTAGCACCCATTCAGATCTAATTCATGGACATGAAGGCCGATTTGCCAGGACCCCAAGATGTTTCAGTCCGCTCAGCAGGGATTCACACGGGTGTGAATTGGTGCAGATATTTTCAAGTGTAGTGCTGATCTGGTGGGTCAAGGGAGTCAACATGTAATGGAGGTGCTCCCCAAAGTCCAAGGGAAGGCCCACTCCACCCACAATGCAAATCATGCCCCTGCCCGACTACCCTAATTACGACCCTGGACCAGACCCCAACAGTGGTTAGGATACTGGACAGAAACCCCAATATTTTATTTTAATTTTGTAAGAGTGTGCGGAAAGGATACCTTGCTCCAGGAGTGATTTCACATAAAATTGGAATATGGTACCTTAAAACAAACTTTATTACAAACACAGTATTCAAATATCTTTAACACCAGACAAGAAAAATAGTTTACGATTACTGCTTACATAAAGCTCGTCAATACACAAAAACTCTTAACAACCATCTTTATTCCCTCTCAAATAAAAAAAGCATCTCAGCTCTCAATCCACTTTTAAATACAATTAGCAGGATGAGGCATACTTTTCAGAAATGCTCTTTAAGACTGTTTTAAAGAAAAGACCCGAATCCTGTCACAACCATGCAGAATCTCTGGCTGTATTTCTTCAGAAGCTGCTTCTCAGCTTGTTTCAGTTAACCTTCCAGACACAGAATTCTAACCTGCTTGGAAAGACACTGCTAATCTGTCTGCAGATATATCTTTAAACAAACTGCAGTGAGAGCAGATGCTTGACTTCTGCTCACATCTCAATCTAAAACTCAACTAAGCTGATTTTATGCAAAATGCCTGGTACCTTAGTTCTCCCGTTAATTACATAATTTTACCAAGCTGAAACACATATATCTAATTAACTACTCCACAAGGAGCCGCTTTAAATCGAAACAAAATCCATTCACCCGAGCTTTACGATACTTTAATTGCACATCTGGTCCCAAAAACATAGTTGCCTTTGAACCAGGATATTTAAAAACACTATTGTAGCAGTCATACACACACTAACTCAGGCTTTTTACCCTTACTGTACTAAATACCTATAATACATATATCTGAAATTCCAACAGAGGCTTCTGGCTTCACATCAGCCAGTTCTTAGAGAATGTTGTCAGATTCTGGTCCCTGCTTACGCATCAATCTCTTTTTTGAAGAGAGACAGTTATCAGGTTCTGGATTCTGCTTCACAACAGCATCTTTTGAAGAGAGAGTTATCAGATTCTCACAGTGACATTTTGGTGAGAATTAACTGGATATTCCTGAAGTGAGTTGGTTACATTCCTCCATCCAGCTTGCAGAATCGAAAGTGAAATGAACTTCAGACTTGTGAAACATGTCAGTGGGACCAGAACTAATCACCACTGGCCACCAGGCATGGCACAGACATTTGAGCCAATTAATTGGCCCCAGTCAAGTCAGTCAAACGAGTCACAGGGATGCCTTCTGATTCTTCCTGCATGATTTAAAGTTACAGACCATTGCTTCAGCTGGAGTTAAAGATATAGGCTGCCTTAATGTCACAGGTCCATTAGTCATCCATGGACCAAAATGTAATAGAACAATAAAAGAAATGCGAAATAAGGGAATAACAGGAACAAACAGAAAGAACTCTGACAGACCGCTTGTGCTATTTTGGGATGAACCAATGTGTATCCACTTCTCCAACTTTCAGAATATTGCTGTTTATTACCATGGCTGATTAGATGACTTGTAGCCTATTTCACGCTTTCTAATGGAGCTCTGACTGCCAAATATCTTCTTGCTGCAATTTCAAAAGCAGACAAAATGGTTTCCTCATTGTGTGACTTTAAAAGTTTAAAGCCCTTTTCCCAAAAGGGTGTTGTGATTACACATCCTGTGTTATTGTTTGATACTTTTGAAATTCACCCAGCATTGTTTGGATGAAGGACCATCATAATGGACGGTTGATGATCATTCACATTTTTGAACACAGATTAAGTTTAAATGTTTATTTTGTCCATAGTGAAATAGAAAGATCGGCCAGCTGGGATGCTCCGGTTCCTTGGTTGATAGTCCATCCTTAAACAAAGGGGTGTGTAAATTCCACTGATGGCTGTTAACATCCATGTTTAATTAGATATTTGCTCGAGGTTCAAGACGGTCTGCAGCTCAAAATTCCATAGTCACATGATTTCCAGTGATCATTTTAATGACCAGATTGTGTTCAACATTTTATTTCTTTAAAAAATATTTTATTCTCCTCCTTTTTCACATTTTCTCCGTGATTTACACCCACCAACATAAACAATAACCAGCACAAATATGTCAATCCCCATAACAACGATCCCATCCTCCCACCAACCCCCAAGCATTAGACAGCATGTTTACATAAACAAATGACAAAAGGAATCAGGGATTACCTATAGTCACCCTTAACACACACAGCCACCCTCACCCAACCCTCCCACCCACCCGCCCCAACTAATGCTCGATGTTATCCAGTTCTTGAAAGTGCTTGATGAATAATGCCCAGGAATTGTAGAACCCCTCCATCCTTCCCCTCAGTTCAAACTTAACCTTCTCAAGAGTCAAGAATTCCAACAGGTCCCCCCCGCCACGCCAGGGCACAGGGTGGAGAGGTTGTTCTCCACGCTATCAGGATCTGCCTTCGGGCGATCAACGAGGCGAAGGCTACAACATCTGCCTCCGCACCCGTTTCCAAACCTGGCTGGTCCGACACCCCGAATATGGCGTCCAGGGGACCCAGGTCCAGTTTCACATGGACCACCCTTGAAATTACCCTAAAAACCTCCTTCCAGTAAACCTCTAGCTTTGAACAGGACCAGAACATATGAACGTGATTAGCGCCCCCCCCCCCCCCCCCCCCCCCCCCCGCAACGCTCACACACATCTTCTACTCCTTCAAAGAATCGGCTTTCCTCGCCCTTGTGAGGTGTGCTCTGTATACCACCTTCAGCTGTATCAGCCCCAACCTCGCACACGAGGTGGAGACATTTACTCTCTGGAGCACCTCACACCAGACCCCCTCCTCTATAACGTCTCCCAACTCTTCCTCCCACTTTGCTTTGATCCCTTCCAGTGGTGCCTTATCCTCTTCCAAAATACCTCCGTACACCACTGACATTACCCCCTTCTCCAGTCCCCTTATCGTCAGCACGTCCTCCAGCAATGTGGAGGCCGGTTCCTCTGGGAAGCTCTGTATCTCCTTCCTACCAAAATCTCAAACCTGCATGTATCTAAACATTTCTCCCTGCTCCAGCCCATACTTCGCAGCTCCCTCAATCCTGCAAACCGACTCCTAAGAAACAAATCTTTTCGCGTCTTAATCCCTTTCTTTTCCCATTTCCGAAAATTTCCATCCCACCTCCCTGGCTCAAATCTGTAGTTCCCCTGAATCAGCATTTCCCTTGACCCTGCCCCCAACCCGAAGTGTTGGCGAAACGGCCTCCTGAGTTTCAATGAAGCTATTATTACCGAACTCCAAGTATTTCCCCGGAGCTATCGGGAGTGGCGCTGTTGCTAGTGCTTTCAGTCCCGACACCCTGCACAAACTCTCCTCCATTCTGACCCACTGGGAATCAACCCCTCTGACCCAGCTCCGCATCTTCTCCACATTCGCCGCCCAATAGTAGTACATCCGGTTCGGAAGACCTAAACCCCCTGCCTGCCTTCCCCTCTGCAGCAGCACCTTTCTCACTCTGGCCACCTTCCCTCCCCATATGAACAAGGTAATCCTTCCCTCAATCTCCCTGAAAAAAAACCTTTGGCAGGAAAATCGGTAGGCATTGAAAAATAAACAGAAAATGGGGCAACACATTAATTTTAACCGCCTGTACCCGACCCGCCAGTGACAGAGGGAGACCATCCCACCTTGCCAGATCGGCTTTCACTCTCCCCACTAAACTAGAGATCTTGTACCTGGGAAGCCTCCCCCACTCCCGGGCAACCTGCACCCCCAGATACCTAAAGTGAGTCCCTGGCCCAAGGAAAGGCAGCCCCCCTAACCCTGCCCCATCCCCGGCTGAGACACCACAAAATACTCACTCTTGTCCAGGTTCAGCTTGTACCCTGAGAAAGACCCAAATACTCGCAGCAGCTCCAGTATTCCCCCTATCGACACACTCGGTTCCGACACATAGCAAGTCGTCGGCATAAAAGGACAACCTATGCTCTATCCACCCCCCCCCCCCCCCCCCCCCCCCGCACCCCCGCACTATTCCTTTCCATGCCCCCGAACTTCTTAATGCGATGGCCAACGGCTCAATCGCGAGTGCAAACAGCAGGGGGGACATAGGACATCCCTGCCTCGTCCCACGGTGGAGAGAAAAGTATCTCGAGCTGATGTTTGTGCGGACACTTGCCTTCGGATCCTTATATAGTGGCTTTACACAGATCCCAAATCTTGGTCCAATGCCAAACCGCTCCAGAACTGCCATCAAGTACGCCCATTCTACCCGGTCAAATGCCTTCTCGGCGTCCAACGCCACAACCACCTCTGTTTCCTTCCCTTCCGCCGGTGCCATAACGACGTTCAAAGCCCTCCTAATGTTCGAAAAAAGCTGCCTCCCTCTCACGAACCCAGTCTGATCCTCACCTATCACCTTCGTGAGGCACTCCTCCGGCCTACCCGCCAGTACCTTCGCCAATTCTTTTGCATCCACATTCAGGAGTGATATGAAAGTGAAATGAAATGAAATGAAATGAAAATCGCTTATTGTCACAAGTAGGCTTCAAATAAAGTTACTGTGAAAAGCCCCAGGTTGCCACATTCTGGCACTTGTTCGGGGAGGCTGGTCCGGGAATTGAACCGTGCTGCTGGCCTGCCTTGGTTTGCTTCAAAGCCAGCGATTTAGCCCTGTGCTAAACCAGCTCCTCTGATATGGGCCTATACGACCCACACTCCATCGGATCCTTATCTTTTTTTAGCAACAATCAAATCGATGCCTGCCCCAAGGTTTGTGGCAGCACTCCCTTCCCTATCGCCTCTTCAAACATCGCCACCATCAGGGATGCCAGCTTATCCTTGAATTTTGTATAATATTCCACCAGAAACCCATCCGGCCCTGCCACCTTCCCCGACTGCATCCTCCCAATCACATCCTTTATCTCCTGCTCCACTATTGCTCCTTCTAATGTAGCCCTGTCCCCCTCCCCTAGCCTCGGGTTCTCCAACCCATCTAGAAATTCCTGCATCTCACGGTCTCCCCCGGGTGGCTCTGACCTGTACAACCTCTCATAAAATGCCTCAAAAACGTTGTTAATCAGCTCCAGAGCCACCACCAACTTCCCTGCCCTATCCCTCACCTGAAGAATTTTCCTTGCCGCTGCTTCCCTCCGGAGCTGACCTGCTAACATACGCCCCACCTTATCTCCTTGGTCATAAACTGCACCCCTTGCTCGTCTCAGTTGGCGCACCGCCTTCCTGGTAGATAGTCGGTCAAAGCTCACCTGTAGTTCCTTCCTCTTTTCCAGCTTCACTGGGTCCCCATCTTCTGCATAACTCCTATCCACCTCCAACATCTCATCGATGACCCTCTGCCGCTCCAACCTCTCCTCTTTGTCCACCCTGGCCTTAAACAAAATTACCTCACCCCTCACCACCGCCTTTAGAGCCTCCCAGACAACTGTCTTCGACACCTCACCCATATAGTTATAACCTGCATATTCCTTAATTACCTTTTCAATTTTCTCACGGAACACTTGGTTCCCCAAAAGCCCCACATTCACCCTGTTTCCACCCTGGCCTCTGCGCTACCCCTTCTCCAGTACCATATCCACCCAATGCGGAGCATGATCTGACACTGCAATTGCCGATTATTCCGACCCCTTAACCCCAGCCAGCAAAGCCTTTCCCACCTCAAAAAAGTCGATCCGCGAGTTTACCTTATGGTCTGCTGAGAACAACAAGTAGCCCCATTCCCTTGGGTGCAGGAACCTCCAAGGGTCCACCCCTCCCATTTCCATCATTAGCCCAGCCAGCGGCTTCGCAACCCCCCCCCCCCCCCCCTCCCGATTGGACAGCGAGCGCGGCCGTGATCTGTCCAGCCTTGGCTCCTGCACCAAGTTCCAGTCCCCCCCCCACAATCAGCTCGTGTGTGTCCAAGTTGGGAATGGCCCCAAACACCTTCTTTGCGAATCCCACATCGTCCCAATTGGGACCGTATACACTTAACAGCGCCACTAACCTCCCCTCCAGTGCCCCTGTCACAATCACATATCTACACCCCCTGATCTGCCACCACCTTCTCCATCTGGAAGTGTACCCTTTTGCTGACCAGCACCACTACTTCTCGAGCCCTTCCGTCAAATCCAGAGTGAAACACCTGACTAACCCAGCCCTTTTTAAGTCTCACCTTGTCCTTCACCCTCAAGTGAGTCTCCTGCAGGATTGCCACATCGGCTTTCAGACTTTTAAGATGCGCAAGCACCCTTGACTGGACCTCCTAGCCCTCTCACGTTCCACGTGACTATCCTAACTGGGGGTATCTCACCCCCCCCACCTTTCTTATTGATGTATCATCAATTGAACGCGAGACGAGTTGCTGAACAAAAGTATGGCTTTAATATGCTAGATGTTAAGCCCTGCGGTCGATTACAGTAGAAGGACGACCGCCGGGAGTACTGGGTATTTAGGGCGGGGTTAACTCAGCCTCTCGACCAATCGAGGAGCCGTCACATGACTGGTCTCAACCAACTCGTCGAGAGGCACATGACCGACCAGGGCCAATGGTAAGCCGGTGTTCTGCACCAATGGCAGGCAGCAATGCTAATAATACCACCACATTCACCCCTTGCGGAGAAAGAAGCCGGGGGGGGGGGGGGGGGGGGGGGGGGGGTGTCAACGAGAACTGGGGGGGAGGGAGAATTGGTGGTATGAGAAGTAAGGAGAAAAAAAAAATGTATCCTTTGCTTCCCACTGGCCCAGATATTTAGCAACAGTACATAGTGTCCATACAAGGTCCATGGTGGTGTTGAAGTTATATGGACTCGATCAGCCTTTTCGTTGCCCGTGACATCCTGGCAGACTGCCGCAGAGGAGTTGGTGACTTTGGTTCAGCCGATGGTGGTGGTTCAGCTGATGTCCTGGACTCCGGGAGCGATGGTCCTTGAACTGTCTCCGTACCCCGGGCTGGTGGTGGAGACGCCATGGATGGGGAAGGGGTGGCCTGGGTGGGGCGCTGGGGGTAAAGGGGCAGGGGGGGTCTGTGGTGAAATGGGGGAAGGCCGCACGCCGGCAGGTGCCAGGTCCCGGAGGGAGACCGTGTCCTGCTGACCGTCGGGGTACTCCACGTACGCATACTGCGGGTTAGCGTGGAGTAACTGGACTTGTTCCACCAACGGGTCGGACTTGTGCACCCGCACATGCTTCCGGAGCAAGATGGGTCCGGGGGCGGCCAGCCACGTCGGGAGAGGTGATCCGGAGGACGACTTCCGTGTCAGGGTGTATGAAGCTTTCCGTGCTTCCGGAGTCCAGCAGGCAATCCGTCTCGTGCCCGTTGAGGTGGATTTGCGTTGTCGTCTTGGCGAGCGTGCGTGGGCGTGACTGGTCGAGCTGAATGGCCGCGAGCCGTGGAGAAGATCCATAGTCATCGTCGGCCAAGTGGGTGCTGGCAGGACCTTGTGTGCCAGTCCAGGATGGCGGCGCTCAGGACCCGCACGTGGAGTCGGGGCCCCAAGATGGTGGCGCCCAGGATCCGCACGTGGGGTTGGGGCCCCAAGATGGTGGCACCCAGGACCCGCACGTGGCGTCCGGGGCCCAAGATAGCGGCGCCCGCAGGACCCTCGTGGTTGCTGGGGGCGGGGTTAGTGGTGCCGGCGGGCCGATTGGAGCGGCTGAGAGTGGGGGCAGAGAGGCGCGCAGGCAGGACACAGGGGCCCGGGGGCGGGGGGGAGATTGACGCGGTGCACTGGAAGGGCCCGGAAGGAGGAGATCCCCGGTCGCTGCACGGCACAGCAGCGACCGATTTGGCCTGGCAGTCCGACGAAAAATGGCCCTTCTTCCCGCAGTTCTTACAAAGGGCAGAACGGGCTGGGCAGCGCGGGCGGGGGTGTTTGGCAAGCCAACAGAAATAGCAGCGGGGCCCCGCGGACTTGTCGGGGCGTCCCGTGGCGCAAGCCTGAGGGGGGTCGGGAGCGGCGGGTGGCGGTGGGGAAGCGTGCCAGGAGGCCCAGGGCGCTGGGGACATAGGCGCGGGCGTTTAATTCGGCGACCTCCAGAGAGGTGGAGAGAGTCCGTGCCTCAGTTAGGCTGAGGTCGTCTTTTTCCAGCAGCCGCTGGCGGATAGCGGCGGACTGCATCCCAGCCATGTAAGCATCTCTGATCAGAAGTTCCATGTGCTCAGTGGCTGAAACTTGGAGGCAGGCGCAATTCCTCCCCAGGATAGCGAGGGCCCGGTAAAAATCATCTAAGGGCTCACCGGGGAACTGTTGTCTGGTAGCCAGCAGATGTCGGGCGTACACTCGGTTTACCGGCTTAAGAAATTGTCCTTTTAGCGTATCCATGGCCACGTCATATTCCTTTTCTTCCTCTATCATCGCACAGGCTGCCATGCCCACGCTGGAATGGAGAATATGAAGTTTCTGTGCCATTGTGGGGGGCTGCTTGCGGTCGCCAGATAGCTATCAAAACACGGCAGCCAATGCTTGAAGATTGCCGATGCGTTCGGAGTTTGCGGGCTGATGCGGAGGCAGTCGGGCTTTATCCGGAGCTCCATCTTCAAATATCTAGTATATTAAATTGATGTACCATCAATTGAACGCGAGACGAGTTGCTGAACAAAAGTATGGCTTTAATATACTAGATGTTAAGCCCTGCGGTCGATTACAGTAGAAGGACGACCGCCGGGAGCACTGGGTATTTATACCCCGCCCTGGAGGCGGGGTTAACTCAGCCTCTCGACCAATCGGGGAGCCGTCACATGACTGGTCTCAACCAACCGGTCGAGAGGCACATGATCGACCAGGGCCAATGGTAAGCCGGTGTTCTGCACCAATGGCAGGCAGCTATGCTAATCATACCACCACACTTATCCACCATCATCATACCACTGCCCCATAAGCCTGACCCACCCCTGTCCACGGTTAACATTGAACCCTTCCCCCCTCCCAAACCCCCCCCCTAAATTTCCCCTGATCACCCTCCTCCCCCCGCGACTATCGTCGGCCTTTGGGGCCGTTACGGGCAATTAACGGGGCCAGTTTAAAAACCGGCGAAGAACCCCACGTGGGTGTCGGGCAGCGGGGGCTGAGGCGCTGGGCCCAGTGCGGCGTGGAGGTCGGAGCTAAAAGGAGGCCGAGGAGGCAGGCCCGAGGCCAGGGCGCGATGTCGGTGGGATGTCCCACATCGTATGGCTCCCACCTAGGATGAGGTAAGAAGGCTGAAGTCCGGTCCCAGGGGAACTCTGGGGGAATGTAAAGAAGAAGAGAAAGAAGGTTTAAAGGAGCTTGGTGAAAGGTTTTTTTTCTCTCTCCCTTTTCTCTTTTTTTTGTGTGAAGGAAGAAAAATTGCTTTTTTTTTTCAAAAGAAAATTCAGATTGATGAAGGATGGGAGGAAGAGAAAAAAGAAAGGAAAAACAATAAGCCGCTAAAGGATGCGAAGAGCAGCATCGAAGAAAGGAGGAAACACGGGTTCGCCGCTGAATGAGAGGACGAGCAAAAGTGCTGACAGGATGGTGGAAGCCGAACTGCAAAGCGGGGCCGCGCTACTTACGGTGGAGAAGATGACCGAGGTGATGGCGGTGGAGCTGGAAAAACAGTTCGCGAGGAACATGGAGGCCTGGAGGAAGGAGATGGCGGTCACATTGAAGTCATTGGTTGAGGAGGCAATCGCCCCGGTGAGGGTGACTGCGGCAAAGACATCGGCTGAGCTGAGAGAGCAGGGTGAGACCGTGTCACAGCACAGCGACCAGTTCACCTCGATGGGGTACGAGCTGCAGAGGGTGGTGGAGGTCAACAGAGGACTCCGAGCAAAGCTCGAGGACTTGGAGAACCGCTCAAGACGGCACAATATGAGGATTGTGGGCTTGCCCGAAGGGACAGAGGGCCCAAGGCCAACACAATACTTTGCTAAGAAGTTGGCTGAGCTAACGGGGGAGGGTGAGAACCCCTCCCGGTATGAACTAGACCGAGCTCATCGGTCATTAAGGCCGAAGCCTAAAGTGAACGAGCCGCCAAAAGCAGTAATTATCTGCTTCCATAAGTTCTGCATGAAGGAGAAGGTATTAAGCTGGGCGAAGCAGAAGCGTGAGGTGCAGTGGGATGGTACTGCGGTTCGGATCTACCAGGACTTGACGGTGGAGTTGGCAAAAAGATGGGCGGCATTCGAGCGAGTGAAGGCGGCATTGTACAAAAAGGGGGTGTGATTTAGTATGTTGTACCCGGCGAAGCTAAGGGTAACGTATAATGCCAAAGACTTTTATTTTGAGGCAGCTGAGGCATTCGTGAGGGCAGAAGGCTTGGTACAGACGTGAGGAGAGGAGCTGGAAGAGAGACTGTGGACTGTGTTTGGGCAGCTGGAAAATGTATAAATGCTACAACTTTGTTTTTACTGATGTGTATTGTTTTATTTATTAACTGACTGGAAGTTTATAATATACTGGAATATGATACTTAAATTGTGTGTTACTTTATTGTCAAGCAAGGTAAGGCATAAGTGCTTTTTGTGTTTCATATTACCAGTTTTGGCAAATGGAAGAGATGGTTCACTTCCAGGAACATGAAATGCTGAAAAACACACATTACTCATGTTATAGCACCTCATGTTATAGTATCCAAATTCCCACAAGTACAACCTGTACTTTGTAATGAATCTGCCATCTATCTTTATTTATCTCAGTGTATGATTTTCCAATGACATTGTTTCTTTTCTGTGCTGTAATCTTACACTGAATGTGCCAAGGATATCTCAATGAGTGAGCTATTATTGCTACAAATATATGAAGAACTGTTGGTTGTGCTCCATAAATCTATTTCTGGTTGCTTTCGGAAAGTTGCAGTGTCTAACTTGCTTAGTCCCTTGCTGCTGCACTCCCCTTGCCAATGGGCATCACTGATTCTTTCAGGTGGGATTTATAAAACACTTGTATCTCTAAATTCCATTCACAGCCTCACAGTAGAATCCATGGGGGTGATTTACTTCTATTTCTATCAACAATTACATGTTTTATAATGCTTCACTGATCTTGAAAGTGCACATATTATTGAAAGGATACACAATGGAAGATGGCAATTGCAGTTGAAGAGCAATACTTGATTTATTCTGTAAATAAGGATAAGCTTGAAACTTGGAAGATCAAACTTCCAACAAAGGTCTTTGATGTTCTGTACACTTGATGCTGGAATGACAACAATTCTGTCAACTTGAAGTGAAAAACTGAGCGAGTTTGAAATACACAGCAGGTCCATCAGCATCTTAAATAATAAAAGATAGGGTAGCCTTTCATCGCAATAGATTATGATGAAGGATCTAGGACTCAACAATCTCACTTTATAGATTTTGCCCTGCTTTGTACTTCCAGCACATTTTATTTTTAGTTATGATGTTTAGCATTTGCATTATTTTTTTTATCTCAGCGGTTTAATTTTTTTAAGGAGTTTTATCTTTCACTGGGAGTCTGTTCCATATTTTCACTACTCAACAAGAAAAATATCTTCCCATTTATAGTCTCACTTGAGGTTTGCCAATTTTATTTTTGTGTCTGTAATTTCCAAACATAGTTCAAATTAAATATCAAGTTTTCATATGGAAAAAATCATTTAGACCAAATCTTTGAATTGTCATAGTTACCAAAATTAGTACCTAGTTGGAACTAAACTTGATATTTAATATCTTTGGTATCATTTAAGCTTCGTACCCAGAATCTTGCAGTTGTTGGCAGTGCCTGTGAGTAATGGTAGTTTTTTTTTACAAACCGCCCTTTCACTCTTTACAACAAATCAGCATACTGCACATAGGGAAATTATTTTTTTCAAAACGATTCTGAAGAAACATAAATTAATATTCTGTCAAACATATGAACTATTTTTCTGTCTTTTTCCAGTGTTACAACCCCCTGGGCTAGTGCACGGTCGATTTCAGCCCCACTTGACCTGGAGTCGCAATACAATTGAATTAACCAATAATTATTGCAAAAATACCCAAGTCTTTGACCCTTGGCTGACCAATAATTACAGTCGCCAGGTTTGTAAATTTAAACGCAATTACTTTTAATTTATAACAATAACTATAATGAAATATGCAGCAAATACAACTGGTTACCCATTATCTAATTCCTAATCCTCCACTTTAACTTGCCTTGCCGTCAACACACACACACCACATAAGACAGACAGACACAGAGGGATGGGGAGTGGTGAAAATAATAAGTAAAAAGAGTCTTTGTTTTAGATGATTGTCTTTAAGCAGACCTTCCTTCAAAGTAAGCTTTCAGATCCACGTCTAAATTTCCAGCCTGTAATGGTTTCACTGTAGATTCATTCATTCTCTACAGTTTCAGAAATATAGCAACTCACTGTCGAGAGAGAGAAAAAAGCAGGTTTTTCCCGTATGTGTCCAGGGCTCAACTCTGATTTCTATAGGTCTCTGGAAATCATCCCACTCAGGCAGGAACCAATCACCACCTGTTATTGGGCAGAGTATGGATTTTTCATCAATCAAACCTAATCCCATCCCATCTCTTGGGTGCCGAGAAGTCTGAATTTTGCTTTTCGAAAACTAGCAGCACCATATATACTATGTTACAACTTCTTGAATCTCTCATTTTCTCTGCTTGACCTAGAGATACATGTCCATTAAGCAGCTATACATCAAAAACAATAAAGGTAAAAATAAAGAAAGGAGATATAAGGGAATCAGCAAGAAGGACCTTACACTACTATTACTTGCACTCCAATATTCCTTTTTGTTTATTTGTAGTTTCATGTATTTCAATCTGATTCCATTTTTCTTGCACATTCCTTTCACAACAGTAAGTTGCTTTAAGTAACATACATGCTTCAAGATACATGACAAAACGTATTCAGACAAAAATGGATCCCTATACCAAGAGGATATTAGAAAGGTTAACAAAAGCTTGAGCAGAGAAGTGGGCTTTAAGGAGGGTTGAACAGTAGGATATGGGGGTCATGCAACTTTCCCAGACTACATCAGTGAACACAAAATGTATTTATTAATAAGAATTGTAAAGCAGCCACATGGCTACAGCTAGCTCCCCACAAAATGTCTCTTGCCGAAGAGGCCTTCACCCCCTGGGGTGATTCTCCACTCTGAGTCCGAATTGGTCCCTCCAGGCCAGGTGACCCTTAATCCGTTGTGTTGCCCTTTACGGGAAAATTACATCCCTCCCCCTTTTACTCAGTCCTAAATTCTAACTAAACACTATGTACATTTGTTAGACAATTATAAATTAAATCTTTGAGGGTTTTTTTCTGTTCCTTTCAAAGCGGGGTAATTTTGTAGTCTGAGATGCTTCCACAGGATTGACTTTAACAGGAATTACTTCCTTCTGGCTCAGGGAGTTCATTACTACTTGTGCTAAAGTTTCTTCTCTTTCCAGCATTTCAATTCATCATTTCTTTCATCGACCATTTTATCATATTTGTTCGTGTGCTTTTTTTTTATTAGTGTGGCCATTTCAGCAGTCTTGTTCTGGCACGTAATCTCAATTTCTTTCACTGCCTAAAATTTATGAATCTGCTGTCAATTTTAATATTAATACCAGGTTTGTTTCGAATCACTAGCTTTCGGAGCACTGCTCCTTCACCTGAGGAAGGAGCAGTGCTCCAAAAGCTATGCTTTGAAACAAACCTGTTGGACTTTAACCTGGTGGTGTAAGACTTCTTACTGTGCTCACCCCAGTCCAACGCTGGCATCTCCACATCATGGCTACCATCGACACTGCAAACTGCCGGCTCAAAGTGGAGAGGATCTCCAAGGAGATCACGCATATAGACACTGACATTAAGTTTCTACAAAGATGCAAGAAAGCAGACATTCACCTGAGGAAGGAGCAGTGCTCCGAAAACTGGTGATTCGAAACAAACCTTTTGGACTTTAACCTGGTGTTGTAAGACTTCTTACAATTTTAACATTGTTATCCTCTTCAATTAATTTTGCATTGTTAAGCGTCCCTTCTTTTCTAGTTGCTTTTACATGGAATTCAGTTCTTGTTACATTGTCTGATGAATTTCTCCTTCTTAACTTTGTTTTGTAACTTTTTTTGAAATTTCTTTCTTCTCTTAAGTTTGCTGTCAGTCTTTTCTTTTTGTTTTAATGTTTTCTCTAGAGCTTTAATCATTTTTACAGATTCCTCTTCATGTTCAATAGTCCCTAGTTTCTTTTGAACTCTTCAAAAGAGGAGGAAACCATCATGTTCTCAATGGACATATGTATTTCACAAATGAAACCTTCATTTCTACTAGTCTTAACTTCAGCCAAACACCTTTGGTTTCACTGTTGGTCAGGTTTGTCACTGACAAAGTGTTGACTTGTTTACATCCTGCAATTCTCTCGTTGCCCTTCTTTAGGGCTGGAGAGGGTGCAGAGGAGATTCACTAGGTTGATTTCAGAGTTGAGAGGCTTATGAGGAGAGACTAAGTAGCTAGGACTATATTCATTGGAATTTAGAAGAATGAGGGGGGAATCTTATAGAAACATTAAATTATGAAGGGGATAGGATAGAAGCAGGAAGGTTGTTTCCGCTGGCGGGTAAAATTAGAACTAGGGGGCATAGTCTCAAAATAAGGGGGAGCAGATTTAGGACTGAGTTGAGGCAGAACTTCTTCACCTAAAGGGTCGTGAATCTGTGGAATTCCCTTCTCAGTGAAGCAGTTGAGGCTACCTCGTTAAATGTTTTTAAAGCAAAGGTAGATGGATTTTTGAACAGTAAAGGAATGAAAGGTTACGATGAGCGGACAGGTAAGTGGAGCTGAGTCCACAAAAAAATCAGCCAAGATCTTATTGAATGGCTGGGCAGGCCCGATCAGGAACCCAGCAGGTTTTGGCACTCCTCAGAAACACTGCCCCATTGCAGAGGAAGCAGGGGATCAGCAGAGGTCACCCCAACCAGGGGACACCCGGAGCGTGGCCTTTGGAGCCGTCCCTGGTTCTCTGCCTCTCTCAGGGCTGAGTCTCACCAGTGAACCCCTCCTCTCTGGATCACCAGCTCTCTTCTCCTGGTGAGGCTCGCAGCGCTGACTGCCTCTGCCACCACCTCCCAGGCAGTGTTCAGGAAGGCAGGCTTGAATCTGCGGTCCACGCTGCGGAAGAGGGTTTCCCTCCATTCCTCACTGGCATGGAAATGTGTGTCCACCTCGGACTGCTGTCCTTGGAACCAGGCCTTCTGTGAACCACCTTGGTGGCTGCAGTGAGTGTGTGGTAAGTGGGATGGTTAAAAACATCCCCTGTTGCCAGGCTTTCTAACTCCGGCCTCAGCGGTTTGAACACCCATTGGGCCGGGAATTGCTCAGAATTCACGCCAGCAGAGTGCAGGCCAATTTGCATGCCCTGACTCGCTTACCAAATAGCTCCCACAACGCGAACGTGAACCATACACAATTCAGTCCCAGCGGCAACACTTAAATCTTCCAAACGGAAAATCCTGCCCTTTGTCTGTGCCAATGCAAATCTTTGAGGATTTTGCATATGTACATAGTGGTGCATGATAGTAGTGTCATGTGAGAGTCCCTTTAAGAAAAGTGTGTTTTATCAAATGGCTGCAGTGATATCATTGTGTGGGTGGAGCTGGAATGTGATTCTACTTTTTAATTTCATTTTCAGCTGGAAGCGCTTTTTGGCTCTGTGTTTTAGTTTTGCTTTCGGTTGGAGAGCTGCAATAAAGCCAAGCAGATGTATACTGGTGTCTCTCTGTATGTTAAACAGGGTGTTTAGATAACTTGATAATTTAAAAGTGACAACTGTTCTCTGTAGAGAATTCAAATGTATTGGGCACGAGTCTCCCAGCCCCGCGCCGGGCTGAAGAAACGCCGCAACTGCGCCACCCCGACGCGCGATTCTCCGAGGTGTGGAGAATCGGCGCCATTTACGCCAGCGCGTTTGGCACGGCGCCGGTTGCAGGCCACTGTACGCGGTAGGGCTGCCGATTCTCTGGCCCGGATGGCCGTGCGGAAAAAACAGAGTTCTGCCGGCGCAGTCCAAACCTGGTCGCTGCCGGCGGGAACTCTGCGCTAAGGGTTGGGGGGCGGCCTGCATGGGGGGAAAGGGGGCTCCGTCCGTCCCCGGGGGGGGTGGCTCCGATGGGGTCTGGCCCACCAATCGGCGGGCCAGCCTCTTCCCCACCGGGCCTACTTTGTTGCGCGTCCAGCCCCAGAACCCACGCGCCATGTTGCGTCGGGGCCGGAGCGTTCAGTAAGGCCACCGCACATGCGCAGGTTGGCGTGTCCCCACTGTGCATCCGCGGGTTGGCACCGCCCCCAGTGCACGCCAGGAAGTGAGGTTGGAGCGGCGTGAACCACTCCAGCGCCATTCTAGTCCCTGTGGGGGACAGAATCGATAGTGCCCGCGCCCATTTCACGCTGTCGTGAAACGCGATGGCGTACACAATGGCGTGGACACTCTGTCCCGCGATCAGAGAATTGCGCCCATCGTCTTCGTTAAAAAGTGTTTTGGCTTATGGATGTTGTTAGGAAAGTTACTGAGGGTTACCTTTCGAGTACTGTATCTTTTTACGGGGGGGTTATCAGTGTTGGTGCAGCCACCTGGGGTGGCCATGTCCCGATTCCAAAATGGACACTCGCAAAGAGTACAGGGAAAAATGGACAGCACTAGAAAAACAAGCAGGTGCAAGGTTTCCTGTGGATTGGAACTTGCAGAGCCCAGACAGAACTGAAACTACAATCCATTAGCATAGTAATGAGCTATCTCCGGGGACAAAAAGAAACATTGAAACAATCGGTACCAGGACAGAGTTCCCGGCGCCAGTGGAGGCTAAAACAAAGGCAGGCCAACGGTTACCTAGGGCCCGCCCAGCGATTGGGGAACGACCCCGTTATTGGAGAGAATCGATAGAAACGATTGGGACATGGTCCAATTAATCGGGACCAAGCCCAGAGACCGCCCAGAAGGGCACGAAACCCTGGGGACTATAAAGCAGAGTCCCCAAGGTCAGTTCGCTCTCTTATTTCTCCATCTTTATCTTCACCTTGGCCTTTGGCTCTCAGTGACGAGAGGCCCGTCAAGCACCAGCCAAGTAAGTCTAAGGTCAACGCACGCTACGAGATAGGCGCTCCTAACTACTATTCTATACCAGTTTGAAGCCAGCAGTATCAGAACCGGACAATGGCCATTGTTCCTCTGACTGAGTGCCCCCCCCACCCGACACTAAGTATAGGCTTTTAGTAGTAGTTATAGTTTAGTGAGTAGAGTTTGTGCATGAGTAATAACTGACTGTATGTGTAAATAAATGTGCATTGATTTCAAACTTACTAACTGGTGTATCGAGTCATTGATCAGTATTCGGTTTTGAACCTTGTGGTGGTATCAGAAAGATACCTGGTGACTCTTGAGCAAATTAAGGGAAAGCATAATGAGCAACATTGGTAGTTGGTAAGCTGTTTACTGTGGGTTTATAAAATGTTAACTGGATTCATCGAATAACCATTGTTTTGTTTTAAAAATACTATAGATCTCTGTTGCATCACACCTGTAAAGTGGGCCCTTGTGCCCCCCATAACCAAAATCTATTAAAAGTTGTGGGTCAGGTGAACGCCATGATATACTTGGTGTTATCTAAACCCTGGCCCATAACAGTAGCATGTGGCATTTTCGCTCTCCGTCTGCCTCGCTCATGCTGGGTGGGCAGGGTTAAATCAATCCTTAAGGCTGAGAATAAAGGGATTCAAAAAACTTTCCAATTGAATTCCTGGCCTCTTCTGAGTTAGCTGATCTCAGATGGAGCATGTGACATTCGACCTTTGCATTTCTGGGCTACTATCTGTGTTGTTCTCTGCTTTGCTTTACCTGGATGGCTTTGATGCCTAGTGTTGAACAAAGAACAACAAGCTTTGTTAATGAACAAAACTAATTTATTAACTAAATAAGATTTGTACGTATTCCTAAAGTATAAGGTTACTATATTAAACTGTGCTATCTCTAACTGCAGATTTGGGGCCTCACGGTAGCATGGTGGTTAGCATCAATGCTTCACAGCTCCAGGGTCCCAGGTTCGATTCCCGGCTGGGTCACTGTCTGTGTGGAGTCTGCACGTCCTCCCTGTGTGTGCGTGGGTTTCCTCCGGGTGCTCCGGTTTCCTCCCACAGTCCAAAGATGTGCGGGTTAGGTGGATTGGCCATGCTAAATTGCCCGTAGTGTAAAGTTAATGGGGGGATTGTTGGGTTACGGGTATACGGGTTACGTGGGTTTAAGTAGGGTGATCATTGCTCGGCACAACATCGAGGGCCGAAGGGCCTGTTCTGTGCTGTACTGTTCTATGTTCTATGTTCTATCTCTCAAATACATAAATGTGTCTCCTATGCCGAACCATCTTCTGGACTCTCTTCAGCTCACTCTCTCGACTCTCTCAGAAATCTAAGAGTCAGTGCAATTTATAGTACTGCCGCTTCGCTCCCTCTAGTCGCTAGTTTTAACATAACATTAACTCTTCACATGCTCTACATTGTATAATGTCACACTATCAGCAAGCTATAAGGGAAGTTCACATTGCTGATTATTTTCCTTGCTTTGGACCTGCATTTTCAGTTTTCGACCTCCATTTTCAGTTTTCTTTGGGCTTAAGGAATGATTATAAATGTAGATGTTATATATTCACAGGATAGACTTATGTGCTGGGATCCTCCCTTCTGGGGACTAAGTCTCCACACCGGCGGGAAAACCAGAAACATGACTACGGTGTCAACGGCCCCCCAAGATGAGGAATTCTCACCTTTCTAGGGGCCTAGGTAGATGCCGGAGGGGTTGGCGCCGTTCCAGCCGGCGCCGAAGGAACGGCGCGAGTTCGAGCATGCGCCGAATGGCCGGCGTGATTCCGCACATGCACGGACCGCCCATCGTATGCTCGCGCATGCGCGTGGGGTTCTCTTCCCCGCGCCGTCCCCGGGCAATATGGTTGAGCCCTACAGGGACCCGGCGCAGAAGGAACAAGAACCCCCACAGAACAAGCCCGCCCGCAGATTGGTGGACCCCAATCACGGGCCAGGCCACCGTGGAGGCCCTCCTCGGGGTCAGATCCCACTGCAACCGCCCCCCCCCCCCCCCCCCCCCCCCGAGGACCGCCCACGCATACTTACCTGCCAGGTGTTTTGTTACCTGTGTGGTAGGTAACATGTGCTACTCAAACCTTAGAAGGTCTTCTGAATCCCGATGAAGAAGACTCAAACTCGTCCAGTAGTAACAAAAGGTTTATTGAGTAACTATAACAATAATTGCATGAGTTCTTTACTTTAACTTTGATACTAGTGATAAGGTTAACAAGATCTAACTACGGTAACTATACGTAACACCACTAGCCATCTGAACTGGTCTGCTATTGCCCTGGTGACAGTGCACCCAAGAGAGAGAGAGAGAGAGACCCAATGTGGCTGCCTTTTGGTCCATTCCCTCGGGTGATCATGTGGTGCTACTGATTACACATTAACCCTTTGTGTACATGCACATATAGAGATCACTACACCAGGTCCCGCTGGTGTGTGAGTTGAATGATTCACATCGGTGGGACTGGCCAAAAATGGATGGCCGCTTGGCCCATCGGGGCCTGGAGATTCGCCGGGGGGCCGCTGTCAATGGCTCCCGACCAGCGTGGCGGCGATCCCGCCCTTGCCCGAAAAACGGCGCTGGAGAATACTGCAGCAGGCGTCGGGGCGGTATTCTCGCCTCCCACCAGGGATTCTCCGACCTGGCGGGGGGTCGGAAAACCTCGCCCATGATGTCCCCCACATTATATAAGCTGCCAACACTCACAACCCAAGTTCACAGGTGAACACAAGTGAGGTGCCAGAGAGTTGTCAATGCTTGTAGAAGTTACTCAAGTAAACATCAGTGTCTCGCAGGGAGCAGCAAATTAGGTGACAGGGTGGGAATTTTACAAATACATATAATGATGGCAGAATGCATTAAGGCAGTTTCCTGGAGACTGTAGCCAGTATAAAAATCAGTAGAAATTGCAACCAACTGGCAACTGAATTTCAATGTAGGAAAATACGATCCACTTGTGAACTCAAAATGAAGGAAAGCTAGAAACAGTGGAGGCCCAAAGTCACTTCGGGTACATAGAGTCCAAGTAAATAGATTATTAAAATATCATTACAGGGTACAGAAAATAATCAAATAGGTTAATGTAATGAGCCTTTATATCCAGAGGACTAGAATACAAGTGGGTTGATGTCATGCTTCAGTTATACAAAGCCCGAGTTAGACTACACCTGGTACCATGAGCAGTTCTGTGCACTGCACCCTGGGAATTACATATTAGCCTTGGAGGGAGTGTAGCAATGATGTTGACAAGCTTTATCTAATAACTAATGTGAAACATACTTGAAGCTATCCCAACGTTCATCAAATATTTTTAATGAACCTATGGTCTGCAACACACAGGCCAAAAACAGGTTGATTTGTGCAATTGCTTTGAACTCATATCTTTCATGTTGAAATTAAAATACATCGCAGTACATTTCTGCTGAACAACATTTGAAGGTCACCATTCAATCATTATACTTGAATGAACATGGTTCTCCTCGTGGTATAATGCTGCCATGATTCAATCAATGAAGGTAAAAGGTCATGCGGCATAATAGAATGGAAGGTACAAATCACAAAAGTAAAAGTTCTGGCTTGTCACTGAAAATTTAGATTGCATTTAGGTTATTTATAATTTTTCTTGCCTGCATCTTTTGTTCTGCTGAAATCAGATGCTGATAATACCAAAGACAATCAGAAATGTGACTGTAACTCCACAGACCACTGATACTAAATTATGCCAGTGTAAAACAGAACAACTTTGGAGGCTGGTGCTGTTATGGATTCAGACGCATGATACAGTGGCATAATGTTGCAGTGGTTTCAAAACTGAAATGATACAAATTTCAACTACCAAGTGGGAAAGTGGCCTAGCGAGTTGCCAGCTGGTCTTGGAGTGACAATTTTGGCCAATTTTAACAATCGGTCCTCATCAATATGCCGATGACTGAGTTCCCACCTAGAGTGCAAGGCAAGTCAGTGGGAAGCCACAAAAGGTAGTGGTTCTATGCAAGTGCAGTAACAATGGTTCTTTGATGTCATACAGAGACTCCAAGTCACAGATCACGCTTATGTGCACTTGTGCTGAATATAATACTGGCAGTGTGTTCCTTCATAATTTTTCATATTTTACCAAGTAACTTGACTTCATTATAAAGCCAATGCAGTGCAGAACTACCTTACAAAGCAACTATCTGGCAGAATAATAAACAGGAGATGTGAAAAGAGTATTTACAAGGGCTGATGAGTAAAATAAGTCTGGGAAGAGCTGAACCAGGGAAGGATGAGAAAAAAGGGATAAACAAGAAAGCAAGAAAGATAAATTGTCATTGAAGGGACCAAAATCAATGCTGTTTGTCAGTCCCTTATGCTTTATAATTGATGCAAATATTCACTTGAGTTAAACAAAGCATTTCTTGCTTGACATATAAAATGGACAACGTAGCTAATAAAATAGCTACAACTATCATCTTCTTATGTGCATTCAGTTGCAAATTCCTCGACAATATCATAGTCTCCTGAGACTGTTATCCTGGTCGTTTCAGTTCCAGTCACAAAGATTATAATGATTGCAGCCTGGGAATTACACTGTGTAATATTATATGAACACTTCACACAATCAAATTCCTCTGGAACCTATTTCAATAGGAAACTAAAGATTCTTATTAAATAGGTTAGATACATTGACCAGATTGTTCCAGCCTGGAAGTTTTACCAGATAGGAATTTGATACAAAGACATTCATTGCTAATCTGACAACATACAGATCAACATACACATTTTTAAAGACCTGTCCCCCATGCAAACCCAATAAACATATTCTAATCCACAAGTAATAATTTTATCTCTTCAGGATAATTTCTCATTTTTAAATATTTTATGCAAGTTTTGAAGCAAATGTATAGATTGTTGAGCATCTTATAAAAGCAAATTACTGCGGATGCTGGAATCTGAAACAAAAGAGAAAATGCTGGAAAATCTCAGCAGGCCTGGCAGCATCTGTAGGAAGAGAAAAGAGCTAATGTTTTGATTTCGATGACTCTTTGTCAAAGCTAACAGACAGAGAAAGTGGGAAATATTTATACTGTGGAGTGAGAATGAAATATTAATCATACTCCTCCACCATACCCAGTACTAGTCCACTCCTCCACCATACCCAGTACCTCTTCCATCACCCATGGCACCTTTCCGTGCAATCGCAGAAGGTGTAACACCTGCCCTTTACCTCTTCCACACTTAGCATCCCACGCCCAAAACACTCATTCCAGGTCAAGCAGCGTTTCACTTGCATCTCTTCCAATTTGGTCTATTGTATTTGCTGCTCATAATGTGGCCTCCTCTATATCGGAGTGACCAAACGCAGACTGGGTGTTCGCTTTGCTGAGCATCTTCCGTCTGTGCGCATTTAGAACCCTTACGTTCCCGTTGCTTGCTATTTTAACAAAAGACCCTGCTCCCATGCCCACATGTCTGTCCTTGGCCTGCTGCAATGTTCCAGTGAAGCTCAACGCAAACTGGAGGAACAACATCTCATCTTCCGGTTAGGCACGCTACAGCCTTCCGGTCTCAACACCGAATTCAACAACTTCAGATGATTAGCTCTACCCCACCTCGACCCATTTGTTTTCATCCCATTTCATTTTAACTGTCTTTCACCATTTCTTTCTTTCTTTCTTGTCTTTCTTCATATTTATTTAACACCCCCCCCCACCCCCACCTCACCACCCCCCCCCCCCCCATCTTATCCACCTTTCTCCTCTTTGCTTACCCTTCCCCTCCCCCCACATCTATAGTTCACCCTCTCATGTTAGTTTCTCTGCTGTTTGGCATTTCTCTGGGGACTGCCATTAGCACTCTTTCTCCTTGGTTTCTGTGGCTATTAGCACTCGGTTTCCTTTGGTTTCTGTGGCTATGACTCATCTTTCATTCTCACGCCACAGTGTAAATATTTCCCAATTTCTCTGTCTGTTAGCTTTGACAAAGAGTCATCGGACTCGAAACGTTAGCTCATTTCTCTCCCTACAGATGCTGCCGGACCTGCTGAGATTTTCCAGCATTTTCTCTTTCGTTGACCCTTATATTGTGTTAGCAATCTGAACTTATTTTTAAAGGAATCTTCAATTATACAGAACATGATTAAAAACACAAAAACCCAATGAAAATGTAATGTACAGTGTCCCAACCAATATATAGAGTCACTTATTCTTGCTCCTGGAGGCATGGGTAACCTTGCATTGTGAAATCTCCGGAGCCGGGTTTATAAACATATCAATGTGGAAAATTACGTTGACATGGAAGGCGTAAGGGTAAAGAGTGATGGATGTGGGCATGGAATGGCAGTAAGTTCACAAAGGTTCTATGGAGTCAGGCTGCATGGTAGCACAGTGGTTAGTACTGTCGCTTCACAGCTTCAGGGTCGCAGGTTCAATTCCCGGCTTGGGTCACTGGCTGTGTGGAGTCTGCTTGGGTTTCCTCTGGGTGCTCTGGTTTCCTCCCACAGTCCAAAGATATGCAGGTTAGATGGATTGGCCATGCTAAAATTGCCTTTAGTGTCAAAAAAAAGATTAAGTGGGGTTACTGGGTTATGGGGATAGGGTGGAGGTGTGAGCTTAGATGAGGTGCTCTTTCCAAGGGTCGGTGCAGACTTGATGGGCCGAATGCCCTCCTTCTGCACTGTAAATTCTATGATTCTCGATAGAGGGGCTTGGATTGGCATGAACATATGAGGGGCCATGGGATGTGACTATAAAGGCATGAAGGGCCTTTAGGAATAGGTGGGGCATGTGTTGGGATGGATAGGGCATTGGGAGTGTTTGGGGAGTTTGAAGGGGTGTGAGGAATGGTGTGCTGTTTTATGTTTTACTATTTTTATTACAAGTCCCAGAGCACCAAGTTGGGCCTTTTAAACAGCCCTGGAATGAAAATTCCGATATTCGGGCAGTTTCTCCTGAGGCTGGTGTGCCTAGCTGGGAATTTTCCCGACTTAAATTTCCACAAAATTAGGTTCCATTATGGACTGCTTTACCATTTGTAAACTTGTACAGAAGATTATTTGTCACTCAAAAGCCCTATAGATTGCAAATTGTTACAAACTCGGAATTCATTCTGCCTAAGCAACTGATGCTGTATATTTGTACTGTGCTATCAAATCTTAATTACAGTAGAATTTAAGTGCTTTTGACCACAAGCCTTCTCAACTCTCATAATATTAACCATTATTCATTAACTCACACATTGACTGACATGGTGGCCACATGTCCTAAACCCAACCCTTTCTCCTTACTCTTATGTTGGTCACAGGAAGTTTATCATAACTGATTGGCCTCACGAAATTCCAATCTTTTTGTTGCATGTCATCAGGCCCATAGCTCCTGGTGACATTCAAACAGACACTCAATTTCAAACCGTAGCTCCAGTAGCTGACAGTAAATGCCACATCATGATGTTTCAACAATGCATGCATGACCCCAAAAGACAATTTTACTTGCTCTCGTATCTTGATACTCCAATTTAGTTAAGAACACAGACCTTAGTAAGTCAATTAACCTTTAAATGCAAATTGTGTTTAATAAAATAATAAACAGACTGCATTTTGAGGCTTGTCAAGCTAAATAATATAAATCCTTAACAAGGTCAGAAAGTATTTGCTGAAAACCATTTCTTTTGCAAGATATTCCAGTCACCAGACAGACATTAATTATTAACCCTTACCTGCTCATGGTACTCAATACCCATGCTTAACGTGTTGATCAGAATGGCTATCATAATCCCACGGTTGAAATATTTACTTTCCACAATTCTTTTCATTTTTTCAGAGAATTGCGTCCAAAGCTGGATTAATTTATTCTTTTCCTTTGGTTTCTTTTTGTTCTTGTGTATCCGATCTCTTTGGTCACCTTGCGCAATGTCTTGTGTAAATTCGTACACACCATCAGCATCAGAGTCACCACTTCCTGAATCACTGAGCTGGAGGTCTGGGTTTTCCAAAAAACGAGCACAATAGGGGCAGTTCTGAAGTTCACAAGTCAAAATACCAGCCTGAGTATTGGGTGCAGAACATGGCACGTTGAGTCCTGATAACCTGCTTGCAGCTCGAAAGATTCCTTCTGCTGGGAAACCAAAGGCAGTTTTAAGGGATTTATATTTTTACAGCTAAATATCAGAAATAAGATATAATTTTAAATTTATTTAATTTAATAGGTTTGAGGCTAGAAGGGTAAAACCTATAGATAGATTCATGCTGGACCAAGGTGTTTGTATGTGCAGGGATTGATTTCAATTCCAACTGTGATTCTATTGTGTTTAGAGAGGACTACGGCATGAAGAGTAAATAAGCCAGAAATTGTTGCTTAGCACCTGGGGCCTTGTAAGCTAGCTAATTTGATTGCAGTTGGAAAGGGGGCAGGAGTCTCCTGTCCGCCAGCCACGTGTTTCCCGGCTGCTCACTGTTCTCTGGTGGCAGGATTCTATCTTCCCGCAAACTGTCATTAGGATTTTCCTTTGCAACTACCCCACGCGGCCGCAAAACCCACTGATGGGAGTGTGCTGCCGGTGGGAAAATTAAATTTCAACGCCTGGGAAATGCCAGCCAGGACATGAGAGAGAAGGCAGCTTTCACAGCTCTGTCAGACAGAATTGGTTTTAGAAGGCTGAAGAGAGAATATCCCTCTCAGCTTTGATAGAAGAAAATCCATACTATAGAGTAATGGTTAAGAGAACAGATGGCGGAAACCGAAATTGCAGTTAGTTCAGGAAACTAGAAAAATGAAAAGTCTCCAAGACGTCTGGAGTTAATGGAATAGATGAAACCCAGAACCAGAACAGATTACTATTCAGTAATGCAGGAAGAAATCTGCAGTAATGTGACGTTTGTGAGAAATTACTATAGTTTGGGAGAAAGTATTTGAAAAAAGTGTCAAAATCAGTGGCTGCATCTCAGAATTTGTTGAAAAGCCTTTAAGACAAAGGAAACCATAAGGGAGAAGTGTAGAAACTGAAATCAAACCTTGATGGAAGCATCGGAGGGAAAGCATAATTTAAAAAAAGATTTAAAAAGCTGAATTTGAAATCACTCGTGTGGAAGCCAGAGTTCAATGAGTCAAGGTGACTCATGGTATAAGAATTATCTTGGGCGATTTTGAGAAGAAATCCACAGACATTCACTTGGGTTCGGAGAGGAGTGCGTCTTACATGTTGTGTTTGGGCAGCACAGTAGCACAGTAATTAGCATTGTGGCTTCACAGCGCCAGGGTCCCAGGTTCGATTCCCCGGTAGGTCATTGTCTGTGCGGAGTCTGCACATTCTCCCCATGTCTGCGTGGGTTTCCTCCGGGTGCTCCGGTTTCCTCCCACAGTCCAAAGACTTGCAGGTTAGGTGGATTGGTCTGGCAAAATTGCCCTTAGTGTCCAAAAAGATTATGACGGGTTATTGGGTTATGGGGATAGGGTGGAAGTGAGGGCTTAAAGTGGGTCGGTGCAGACTTGAAGGGCCGAATGGCCTCCTTTGGCACTGTATGTTCCAAGTCTATGTCTATGTCTGTACTTTAAGATGAACTCACCAAACACTGCGATCTGTCCAAACTAAAATGCTTTTATTGTGTCTAGTGCGGTAGGATGACAATCTGATACAGAGCACGTTATCATGGAATCTTGCTACTCCTCTGGAACTTACACCTTCTGCTGTCCTGTTACATGTATGTCTTATTACCCGCTCTATCTTGTGTTCCTCTGGCGATGCTTTATATACAGGCCCTAGGTCACATGACCTTGGTCTTGAGACCTCATGGTATGTCTGTACTGCCACCTCCTGGTTGGCGGTCTCACACCATTCAACTATAATATGGCCCATAGACATAACACCACGTTCCCCTTCCTCACAAAACATCAAGATAACATTCTTTCTATAGGCAACATACATTTTATACAGATATGGCATGTCACTGGGACAGTGAGCAAGTTTTACAAAAATGTCCATTTACGATCTGTGGAGGAATCATCGTTTTAGGTCGGTACCTCCTTCTGTAGAGTCTGGCTCACTTGCCGGACTTCATGCTTGTCTTGTGCTTTGTCCTGTATTTTTAAAATGCCTGTGTTCAAGACTGCCAAATCTGCGTTACCAGTCGCTTTCGTTTTCGGGCATGTTGTTACTTGCTAACTGCAGATGCTGTCGATATTGGTTGGCCGGTGGGATACGTGGTTCTCCCAGCCTTTTTTCTTTTTCTTTTTTATTTTCTGGACACGGTGAAGTGCTCTAGTGTGTCTCTTTGTCGCCTTCCTGTCGTGGCCTCTTTCGTGGCGCTGGGTTGTTGTTGAGCAGTGAGGTATCCGATGAGGTCTCGGCGTCTCTTCATCTCTGGTCTGTGTGAGTACGCCCATTTCTGCGGCCTCATCAGCATACTGGATCACCTCAGCTTCTGGTGTCGGCATGGAGGATAGAACTATGTTTGGCAGTCTCACCTCGCCTCAGCTCGGCTTGCTGAAGCATTAGTGACTTGCTCGCCATCACTGGAGCTGCCTCTGGCCTGTGGCTGAACATCACCAGCTTCAGCCGCACTGCCAATATCCACTTTCTTGGTATCATTATCACTCATTTTCCGTCACTTCCTCTTCGATGTCTTCTTTAGTAGTTCTTTGCTAGTGCACCTACCAGCGCCTTTCTTTCTTCTTTTAGCTTCTGGAGCAGCTGACCTGCATTATGGGCGGGTCTGTCTGCATTGCTACCTCTTGAATATGTTGTGCTGACCTAGTAGGCTGTGGTGGTCTACTGAAATCTTCAGCTTCAGTAATTTCTTCCAGTGCCTCATATCCTAACTGTGGTGGTCTTTTTGGCTCCACCTCACCCGCACCGTTGGGTATTGTCCCCCTGTCTTGCACGAGTCGCATGAGATAGGCTCTCGTCACTCAAAATTAAACTGCTGAGATCTGGGCCATCCACATCCAAAGTGGGTAGCAGAAGCTCACTGTCACCCCGCAGCTTGATGAACATGTCATCCGTAGCTGTGTCACTGTCTTCTGAAATAGTCATCTGCTCGTCGAATTCACCTTGCTGGCTTCATGCATTGAGGAGTCCACCACCGAAATGAAATTGTGTGCATGATATGTGTTACCATCTGCTTCTGGAGCCAACTGCTCCCTAATCAGACCAACATTGTCAATGGTTATCTCGTTCTCGGTGGACTGCGTCTCCTCTGCAAAATCTGACATTGCATCGTCGTCATCCTTCTTTACCAGCGCCATCTTGAGACTGTTACAGCTCACAGAGTCCCAGGCGTCTCCCGTGACGACCACGTCATTGCTTGCAGACGACCGGTGGCTTTCAATTCCCGTACCAGCCTCCTGGAACAGGGTCTGGAATGTGTCGACTAGGGGCTTTTCACAGTAACTTCATTGAAGCCTACTTGTGACAATAAGCGATTATTATTATTATTATATCTGAAATCTCATCTGTGCTGCTGGAGAAGAGCTGCGCTAGCAGCCTATAGAGCTCATCATCCGTCTCACTTCATCATGGTCTGCAACCTCAAAACATTTTTTCTGGTATTCGGCCTTGAATTCAGCATGATCGTCAGTCTTTTCACCTGAAAAATGTAACCGTGCACATGGAAATACATGTTTTCGAAATAGGGAGCCAATTTCAAAATCAGCCTTTTGTTTGGCCGCCATTCCTGGGCTTAAAATTCCACTCGGTGGAATTGTAGCGGGCCCGAAAAAGTTGAAAAACAATTCCGTGTATGTAGTTCTTGTCGCTGTTTTTGGATTGCTTTGACTCCTGCAGTTTTGTCTTCTTCGAGTTTCTTGGACTGTTACATTTTTGCCTTCCCTCCAGTTGATTGTGCAGCCTGTGAAGCCGATGATCTGCGACTCATCCGCACACAATTTTAGCGGCTGATGCTTTAATGGGTTCATCATATCCTTGTATCATGCCCTTGAGTCGTTGCACGTTCTTCAAAACTGTTAACCAGAATGCTCACAGGCAGTTCTGTCCCCTCGTCTGGTTCATCTTGCTCCACTAGGGTTCCCTCTGTATCCATATAAACTGCGCATACTCTATTATCCTGTGGGGATGTGCAGTGTTCAACTGGCCATCCTTTCTCTGGGCTACATATCTGCTGAACCAAATTTAGGAACTCACATGCATCGCTCCTAGGATGGATTCACGATTTGTGTTCACAATGGAGAACGCGACAACATGTCTTTTATTGTGCACTCAGGCTTCTAGTTTACACTCCCCTATAGTTTCAAACTCATGCCCACTGTAGTCAACCAGTGTTAGTGGAAAATTTACAATCGCCAGCTTCTGCAGCAGAGCGTGCAAATCACACACACTGAGGAGGTTTGCCTTTGCTCCTGTGTCAAGCTTGCAGTTTACCATAGACTCATTTAACTATATTGGAATGGTCCATCTGTTTTCAATGGTATCAGTGAGGCCATGACCTTCATTGCAATCGGTCCCCAAAATTTCCGCCCCGCTTGGTGCTGGACTCACCGTGGTACAAAATGGCGGGATTGTTGCCCAAAATAGCTGCTCACATTGAGACCAAATTTTGTTTGTTGTATGTTATCAGTGTGCTCAAAATGGCCACCCGCACTGAGACCATGTCACAGCATTGATGCCACTATCTTCCTTATCACTGTTGATACAAAGATTACTTGAGCGAGGTGCATTGCTCTGTTGTGCAGGCACCTCATCCACAAAACACATTTCACTGCGGGGTTCCGATTGAAGCCCTTCTGTCTGGGTACGCGTATTCACCAAATTCCGACTACATGCTTTGCCATTTCTCCTGGAACAGTATCATTTGAAGTATTGTAACACGTCATCGTAGCTTCTGTTCTGTTCTACAAGATGAGGTATTACAGAGCTCTGCCGCCTTTGGACCTGCTGCCTTTAACAGCAATGCGAGAAGCCTGTCTTTAGGCTGCTCCTGCCGACCTAGGCTAAGAGGTAGGGTTGGAATTGCTGCTCAAACAAGCACCAATTTTGTTCTATATTACCCATGAAGCGGAGGTGGCAGCGTCCCCTAACCTCGTCCATTTGTAGCTCCAGCATGTTCTTACACGTTGGGTCACCTCAGGTTGCAGTTCACCAGACCGGTGTTAAAGTCTTTGCCAACCTCAAATCTTTATAACACCTGGTACCATGTTGCGTTTGGTCTTTTGTACTTTACGATGAACTCAGCAGCACTTTGATATGTCCAAACCAGATCCTTTTATTGTGTCTTACGGGGGAGGATGGCAATCTGATGCAGAGCACGTTATCATGGAGTCTTGCTACTCCTCTGGAACTTACAGCTTCTTCTGACCTGTTACATGTACATCTTATTACCCTCCATATCATGTTCCTCTGGAGATGGCCGGATGAGCCTCTCTTTATATGCAGGCCCCAGGTCTCATGACCTTGATCTTGAAACCGCATGGTGTGTCTGTACCGCCACCTGCTGGTTAGAGGTCTCACACCATCCAACTATGATATGGACCATATGCATATCACCACATTACACAGTCATATTGTGTGCTTAAAAGGGACTTTGTGTGTTAATGAGACAGATGTAGCTTACAATGCACTTTGTATTCCATGTTAATCTTAAAATCTGTGTGAATTTATTAAGATCAGGGAGTGTAAAGGAGTATTTCATTATAATCCAATTTTTTTCATGTTTAATAAATGCTTATTCCTTGTTGTTACAGAGAATTAGTGGTCCCGTGACTCTGTTCATCCCTGTTTTATAAAAAAGGTAAATTTAATGTCTTTTGAGCCCAGGTTCCATTCTAGCATATTCCCGTAATATCAACTGGGATTGTAACACTTCGATAAAGATATCCAAACAAAAATATCAGGACACTGTGGAATTTATGTAATTCATGGTTCCCTCTTACCTAAAATTTTAATAACAGTATTCCTTCCTAGTGTTGTAACTTACCATTGTAAAGATCTGCATGCTTTTCACTTAATCGTCAGTTTAGGGCATGTGATATTCATCTACTTAACGAGCACATTTGAAACACCTCTAAGTTTTGTGCGCTGCATTACTATTTGCATTCAGTTATTGTTCCGTTATTGTTTTGAACGGCCACATGCACAATTCAGATTACTAACTGAGCAAGTGTGATTGAATATCATGATTCTGTTTACATGGCAAAGCAAAACAATAAATGGAAACAACGTTAATCGGATACTGTAACAAAATCAACATAAATTGCAATCATTCAAAATTCCTAAAAAATATTTCTTTCATATTTGATTCATTATTAAACACACTGAATTAAAAATATGAGGATAATGTTTTTACATTCAAAATCACTGGTACTCTTATCTTTGGGTTGAACTGAAGAGAAGTGAAAATAGAAATATTGAAGAATTCCTTCTCAGTGGAAAGCACAATGTTTCAGTGGCAAACATCACGATAACATTTTTCGGCATCATTATATCAATGCATTGTGTTTTGAGAATATTTAATAATCTAAACTAGAATTGGAAAATCAAAATAATCTCTTCATTTAAAGGTTGCCTCACATTGGGAAAAGGCAGTAAAGGTTGCCATTTGTTCTCACATCCCATTGTTTTAGTTTACAATAACTGTTATTAGCCCTTCTAATCATTAAGTCACATAGTAAATTGAGAACATTGACCATTTTAGGCTCACTCACTAAATATGGTCAAATGTGGACTATTTACAGTTCTACAGATGGACTAAATGTCTCTCAAGAGATGCATACTAATATTAACATTATCTCTCCACCTTGATCTCGATACATGATCAGTAACTCACAAAATATTTCTCTTCAATGGAAAATTATAAAATTTTAAAACGAAAGCATAATGGAGGAAGATTTACTCAGCATACAGGTGGCAAGATTGCAAACCCATTCATAAGGAACGGGTTTGAGATTTCACATACAGAATAATGAGGAGCTCTTTCCCCCAAATTGTCTAAATTTAGAATGTTCAGACTGTGTAATGGTATTTAGTAGTAATCTAAAAGCAACATATCATGGGCAGTGAGAAAAAATAGTCTGAAGTCACAGTGAAGGCCTAACTCATGTTTCAAAGGAAGACAGTATACCTCAAATAGAGCTTAATTTCAAATGCTGAATAGCACCTTAAGGCCACAATCAAGCTATTAAGATTGATGCAGCAATTTATACATTCATCCAAAATTGCTTCCAGTGGGATGTTCAATGGACAGCCAATTCATTCCATAGATGAATTATGATTACAAATCTGGGCAAAAGCATAGTATTGCAAAATAGGTTTACTTCAGGAAGCTAGGCTTAAAATTATTTCTCAATTATTGGTTCTTAGCAAATGCTCAAGTCTCTTAATTTTTCTGCATTTTTTTTACCTTGGGCACTGTTTTATAAATGCAACTCTAACTTATGTATATTTTTACAATGTAGCTTTATCTTCTAAGTATTTTAGCTTTGTTTCCATATTCTTTTTCGATATTTATTTATTTTACCATTTCATTTTCTATTGGCGGATTTTTCCCATTTTTCATCCAAGTGCTGGCTCAGGAGGGAAAAGTGGCATGCAGCTCGGTGGCTGCACAGCTGGTTTTTCCTCGTTATATTGTGAAACATTTGGATGAAAAAATATCAGGAGGTATGACCCAGGCCATCATGCTGGCGGGTTGGGGCCAGGAAAAACTGGCAACGTTGGGAATCCTGAGATCATCCCCCCCACCCCTCCCCGCAGATATTGGGAAGCACCCCACACCCCATGGAGGCCCACAGCAGGGGCCCGCTCCTGGCACTGCCCTCTGTCCAGGGGACAATGCTACGGTACTCCTGGACATATCCCTTTCCCCTCAGGGACTATACTTAACCTTTGCGCCCCTAGCAGGTCCCCTTCACTGGTTCCCACTTTATAAGCCTGTTTTAAACTTTGCCAATGTCGCAGGAATGTGGGAGATCCCGATGTGGGGGGACGATCTGGCAGGGAAGCTGTTTAATCATATCAAATTTATTTCAATGAGGTTCACGACATTTCTGGGTGGGAACCTTGTTATGTCAATGGAGTGGAACAAACGTGCCACTTGACCTCCCCAGCAATCGTGAGCGCAAAATCATGGTCTATGTCAATAGATCTATACATTCAAATCTTGGTCAAAAATTAGTCTTGATATATGTATTTTCAATCTATTACAATACAATCTAATTATGTTACACGAGGACTGATTTAAAGACAGGTCCCAAATGTCAGTCTAGTATGATCTTTTTGATGCTGGAAGAATGGTGTAAATAACTTTTCACAATTTAGCACCAACCTGAAACAAGATGGCAATTTATTCATTACTGAAGTTAAGAGGCATGCATAAAACTATTAGTAGTTTCTCCACCCAGATTATGTAAAAAAATTAGCAAATTCTAATATTTGTAAAAAGTAAATTATACAGCAAACCACTCCTGATGCTTTGTAAAAATCGATTTTTGGTTGTATTTTCTTGTAAGACTTATGAGAGGTTATTCTTAAAAAAACACCTTAGATTTGAGTACTGATCCTAGGGATATACAGGAGGACTCCAATTAACTTTAATTGTGAATTTAAATATTAATTGCTGTGGAACTTTGGCCTGTTTGTTTGAAGCCAAATAAGTTTCAAAGGAATTGTGAGTCATAGAGAGAACAGTTCTGATACTGCGACAATGGTAGAAATATAGTTGAGCTGACCCAGAGTTCTAGTTCTGTGGTTCCAGCACAGAAAAATGCTGAATTTGAATAGAGGTACAGGGGAAAATTTCGCAGATAGGGTGGCTTCTGGATGAAATTTGGAAAACCTGTCTAGATATGGGGATAGGGTGGCATGGTGGTTAGCACTGCTATCCACAGCGCCATGGACCCAGATTCAATTCTGGCCTTCGGTGACTGTGTGGAGTTTGTACTTCCTCCCAGTGTCTGTGTGGGTTCCCTCCGAGTGCTCCGGTTTCCTCCCACAGCGCAGGTTAGGTGGATTGGCTAAATTTCCCCTTAGTGCCCAAAGATGTGCAGGTTAGGTGGGGTTATGGGGATGGGGTGGGGGAGTGGGCCTGGGTGGACTTCTCTTTTGGGGTGTTGGTGCAGACTGGATGGACCAAATGGCCTCCTCCAGCACTGGAGGAATTCTATGACTGTGTGGTCGCATGGGACAGTGTGGTAAAATGGGAAAATGGCAGCAAGTGGACAAGAATATTTGCTCCACACAAATATAAAAATTTTGAAGATGCTGCTGCAGGAGTTGCATCAACTTATTTATTCAGGTTGAAGATATCTCTCTGTAAAATGACAGCTGCAAGTTCCTTGAAGGTAGATTGAGTAAATTTAATCTTGACTGCAAATGTTTGTTGTCAGGTCGAAGGTATAAGTGTGCCTCACTTTTCTGTGCATTACTTTTGGGATCTATTAGGCAGGGTACACTTTAAAAATGGTAACACCCAGATTTTCTGGGAGGTACTTTATAAAGTATTGTACACCATCATTGTCCTTTGGAGGTTAAGGAATAATTTGATAAAGGTATATAAAATGAGGAAATATTAAAGGGTAGGTGGAAAAAGGCTGTTAATCAGAGAGTTGGGGAGATTGGTTTTAACAGTTGTGTTTGAGGTTGTGGAATGCACTCGCCAAATTAGTGACTGTAGCACAGCGTAGGTTGACAGATAAAAATCGTTGGTTGAAGGAAAGGGTCTGGTTTAGCACAGGGCTAAATCGCTAACTTTGAAAGCAGACCAAGGCAGACCTGCAGCATGGTTCAATACCCGTACCAGCCTTCCCAAACAGGCGCTGGAATATGGCGACTAGGGGCTTTTCACAGTAACTTCATTTGAAGCCTACTTGTGACAATAAGTGATTTTCATTTCATTTAATTTCAAATTAAAGGGAAATGTGGACAGAGCACATGGTATTCATCCTCCATATATACAATAGTTGTAATCATAACACAGACATTGGTTTCATGTTGTAATTATCATACAATTCTTAATAATCTTTGGCCTCGATTCAGCCATGTTTCCCTTAGTCAATAGAAGTGTATTTCCAGCTTAGCCTGATACTGGTCCTCTCTGTTTTATGTTTGGTTCGATGTTTGGCAGGTAGTTTACATCAGGATCAGCTAATTTAATTTTAATTATATTCAACTCCAAACCTGACACCCAATCTAAGCTTCAGTGTTTGTATTTTTGAAGATTCTGGGAGCTATAGCAGCTCTCCATCCAGATTGCTGACAAGTTAAATCCCAGTTTCACAAAAAGAAATAATCCCCCATAACGCAAGGTGTGATTTGGGCGATATTGGTTTGTGTTGTTCTTCTTTACCTCGGGAAAACAGGTTGAGTATTATTTTAAATTGATAACCGGAATGATTCTGCAACTGGAGAGAGGGATAATCACAGCATCCCTCTCAATATCACTCTCTCCAGTTGCTCGGTTATCCCTCTCAGTATTACTCTCTCCAGTTGCTCCGTTATCCCTCTCAGTATCACTCTCTCCAGTTGCTCCATTTGGACCTGTAAAGAGTTAAAAGACTCGCATTCAAAGTATCGTCTTGCATCTTTGACTTTGTCTATATATATGTTTCGGGAACCTACCTCTTCATTCACCTGAGGGAGATGCAGTGCCCGAAAGCTAGTGACTCGAAACAAACCTGTTGGACTTTAACCTTGTGTTGTAAGACTTCTTAATTAAACACCTATACACAGCAAAACATTTACTGACCATTCAATAAAAATGTTATATACTGTAACAAATGTTATATGTTATATACTATAATAAAACTATAGTCTTGTCTATAGTTGTGAGTAACTTCAGGTTTTCTCTCGCACTCCACCACATCAGGTATGCATTATTCTTAATCTTCGCATTTATCCTGCTTAATACCTTTTAAACATCAGTGCATTGGCAAAAAATGAGTGGCTTCCTCATTAAGATTTTAACCCATTTGTATTAATTTTTAAGTGATTACTAAACAATTGCCTCAAAATAACAGTGACATTTCTTACCATGTTCTCCCACAAAATGATGCAGTTTGCCATAGGAATCTGCCAAGTTCATGTTAGGGTTCCCTTTGCCCATAGTGATGGGTGTATTACTGCTTCTCTTGCCTTTTAGTTTTGGTGTGCAGCTGCTTCTACTAGACACAGATGGAACTATTGTTGGATAGTTCATGCCCCCATGATGTGTAAGGCCAGCCATTAGCTTAGCATTAGCTGCATTGGAAGACTTGCATGTCATCTGTGGGCTTTCAAAGTGGCAGTCGGCATGGTAAATACTGTGAACTGATTCGGCACCTGAAGAAGGATTCTGGTGGTTTAGTGAAGATGAAGGAAGCATGAGCTTACTGCCAGCTCGTAATGATTTCATCTCCAGATCACAAAGTTCCGGACTGCCCTGCTGTGCCCTTGAACTACCATTGCTGATATGATAATGATGGTGATGATGATGATGATGGTGGTGAATTAAATGATGAATTGACCTTACACGTCCCTTATTCCGCCATTTCCTCTCCTGAACATTTGAGCTGTTTGGGGTGACCTTCTTTCGTTGTTTATTTTGCCAGCTGTTGTAAAGGCGCAATATCCGCCGCTTCATTTTCCTAAAGAGATGGCAAATGTATTTCAGAAGCTCGTCGTAGAGACTTCCAGGCTCAGAGAAACTGGCAATTGTGCTATCATTTGAAAGGAAGCGGGCTCGCTGCTCCTGCATCAATTGGTTTTCACGTTGCTTTGTTTCTGAAAACTGAGTTGCTATGACAACCAGGCACAGGTTAATCATGAAGAATGAACCAACCTAAAGAATATTTTTAAAGACATAAATACACAAAATCAGTTTTGTATTCACAAAGACAGCAAAGATATTAATTTCCTAAGCTGGCAATAGTACGTTTTCACTCTAATTGCATTCATTAACGAATTTTGTTTTGTTGGAACCAAACCAGTAAGAATGGAACTCAGCTCATATTCAAGGGAGACTGAGGGCACAATCAAATGGGCAGTAAATTTCACGAGAAGTCACTCGCGAGATTTACCGAGCCCGATATGCCTCGTGAGATCTAATGGGATCCAGCGAGATGTTGTGATCTGGATCCTGCCCACAATGGGCGGGACCCAGATTTGCACATTCGAATGAACAGTCAGGCTCACTTGAATATACTATTGCCAGAGTTACCCAAGGTGGGGGATCGAATGGCCTCACCTCGTAGACCCCAAGTGAGTGATGTTTAGCACTGGTGTCCACCAATGTGGACCAGACCTACTGGCAGTTGGGGGCATCTCCCAGGTGATTGGAGGCCCCTGGGTGGTCGGGCTCCAGGCAGGGTGATAACCTAGCACCCCGATGCCACCCAGGTACTATGGCACTGCCTGCCATGCATACTGGCAGTGACACCCAGGTGCCACCCTGGCACTTCCAGCCTAGCAGGGGCACTGCAAGATTGGCAGTGTCAAGGTACCCAGGTGGCATCATGCCTGCACTGGGGATCAGGCCCAGGGCTGCCCTGTCCTTATGGTGTGGGGTGCTTGATGATCACCTTTTAGGACAGTTGGGGCATTGGGGGAGTTCAGAAGCCACGGTGGGTGGTCTGGAGATTGTGGCACCATTTACAAATGGTGCCCCAATCTCTCCTGAACTGGTAAACGGAGCTAATTAGTGCAGGAAATGGGACGAAATGCAGCCTTGGCTGGGCGTTCCTCGCAGAGGACCTGAAATGAAGCACAGTGCCATTTATCAGCTGTATCGTTTTCACCACTGCCAGCATCGGGAAACACCTGGCTAAATGCAGTCGACACAGGACTGTTTCATTTCCGTTAACCCGTGCCCTGAATATCTCTGAGTTGCCTCATATCAGTAATCTAATTTAATGGAAAATGTTGAACCAGGTAATTTATTAAAATATATATCCCTAATGGTTGTGAGAGTGTGTCCAAGATCTAAGATACTGTCCAAAGAACAATTCTTTCCTCAATAAGCCGCAAAAGAAATTTCCACATTAAGGCTACACAGGGTGAATTTTCCTGATCAAACACACACAAAAATTGTTGCTAACCCATTGTCTCCATTCTGTGCTGGAACAACATAATTCCTTAATTTTCTGAAGGTCTTTTTCAGGTGGTAGGATGTGAAAGGGGTACATGGTAATGTAATTCACCTGGAGATAAATGCTTGATGCATCTGTCCACATATTTCATTAATAAATGTGAGTTCGGGGCAGATTGTGCTCCTATCTGTTTGCTGCTTATCACTATGGTGTTGCCCTTTTAAGATGGCATTTCAGGAAAGTCTGCTTATTCTAGTGTGCTTTCTAAGTGAATTCCCACTGTCAAGAATGTCTCCAGTACATGGTTCTGGCCTCAATCTTATTAAGCATGGATCACAGATGGCCCATCCACATGCTGTGAAGTCTCATCGTGTTATCAGGATGGTTGGGTCCAGTCTGACTTCTGTTTCTTGGACAGTCATTGTGCGTGATGGATGGAGGATTCATGTGGAACTGCTGCTACAAAAGAGAAACATCTCTGCCAAGCATACTTACTTTGAAACCATAGTTGAAGCCTCCATATAACTGTTCATTCTAATCTTCAGCTGCAGAGCCTTTGAGGCATCAATGACATCTTGGTAGTCTGCCATTGCCAAGCAAGCTCATCAAGTCATTGTGTCCAATGCTGCAGCCAAGACCTGAATGGCAGCTGTTTGAGCAATGCATTGCAGATGGTTCTGGAATTGACATTCTATCCAAGGTGGTCTGCAGATTCTGCATGGCACTTAGCATTCCATTCACATTGCTGCAGCACTCCTCTGGTAATCCTCCAATGATCGTAAAACCTCTCATCTTCAAAATGTGTTCTTCCCTTGAGGTTTAGGCCTGACCTCAACAACTAGGGTGCAAGGTGACCTCATCCTTGAGAAAAGGCTTCCTGCAATTTCTCTTCCACCTGATCCTGCTTGTGCTGAGCAGTGCTCGGACTTTCTCTCAGTGCTGCCCCTGGCAGCATATCCAATCTATTGAAATGGCTGTATATGAGCTGGTGAATGAATTAAATAGATGCAGTAATGGGCTCTAGTTACGCTGTGTTAGGAAAACAAAGGTTGTTTTAAGGGATTTTTAATTTTATTTTAGAGTATCCAATTAATTTTTTTTCCAATTAAGATGCAATTTAGCGTGGCCAATCCCCTTACCCTACACATTTTTGGGGTGTGGGGACGAAACCCCGCAAACACGGGGTGAATGTGCAAACTCCACATGGACACTGACCCAGAGCCAGGATCGAACCTGGGACCTTAGCGTCATGAGACAGCAGCGCTGACCACTGTGCTACCGTGCTGCCCTGTTTTAAGGGATTTTTATTTGTATTGGTAAATATTAGAAATAAGAGCAGGGATTCCTTGTTGCAAGTCCATCCCGCTACCGCTGCAGAAGACGGAGAATTTTGGCACGCCGTTTGCTGGTGGCGCGACTCTCTACTCCCGAAGCTTGTCAATGGCATTTCCATTGAAGCCACCCCATGGCTCTGGGGAACTCATGAGCAGTGCTGCGCTGCCAGCAAACAACCAGAGATTCCCACTCAAGATGTAGTTTTATGTGGGTTTAATTTAATGTTTCTGTGCCTGGAAGGGTAAAACCTATAGTTAGATTCATGCCGGGCAAAGGTGTTTGTTTGTGTGGGGGTTGGTTAAGTTCCAACTCTGTTTCTATTGTGCTTAAAGAGGGCTACAGTGAGATGAATAAATAAACCCACAGTGATTGCTTAGCAACTGAGGCCTTATAAGGTAGAGAAGCTTTTAAGTTTTAGTACAGCTAAATTGATTACAGCTGGAGATAGGTAGTGAGAGAAGGTAGCTCTCACAGCTCTGTTAGAAGCAGTGGGTTTACAGTAGAAGGCTAGAGGGGGAACATCTCTCTCAGTTTTGCCACAAGAAAAGCCATAACAAAATGCAGAGGTCTGAAGAGCAGAGAGTTAAGTAAATTGGGGAAATGAAGACAAGTTTCCAATAAATCTGAGGTCCAAGATACTAGAACAGAGAACTGTTCAGAAAAGTCAGATCGAGCTGAGAAGAAGGCTGGGATGCCAGAAAGATATCTGAAGTGATTTTTAGGTTCATGAGATTTCACTACAGCCTGTGGCATGGGAGTTGAAATAACTGGAAATCGGTGGCTAGATCGCAGAGTTTGTGTAAAAACAGTTAAGACAAAGGAAACCCGAAAGAGGGTGGCGTAAAATCCTGGACTGGATTTGCTGTTAAAAGTAGAGCGGAAGTTTTGTTTAAAAGTGTAATTTGGAAATACAGGTCTGGATTTTGCAATGCAAACAGTTGCGGGAAAACATACTTATGAGAGAAGATTTCAAAGTGTATTTTTGGGAGTGGAGTTTGGAAACTTTCATGTGACAATCATCTGGGGGGAATTCAAGGACACATCCATAAAATTCACTTGGAGTTCAGAATGGACAGTGTTTTTGTCCACCGTCCTCTCATGTGCTTAAAAGGGACTTTGTGTTAAAGAGGCCATTGCAGATTAAAATTCTATATTCTTAAAATATAAATTCTCTTCAGGTACATCATCTAACCTATTTTATTCCATGCTATTATAGTTTGTGAATCACATAAAATGTCTAATATATCCAGTAATAATAAACAAAATAATTTTGTTTCATTATTTTGTCCATGTGTAATAAAAATCTAAAAGTTCACCCCAATAAATAATATTTTAGAAAATATACAATATACAAATATTCACCTTTAAAGCAAATGTAGACTTTTAAGCTCTTAAATCACACATACTTACTATTATAAGCAGTATAAAATATATAAAATTGTAAAAAGAATGTGCATCCATAACATAATACATGATATCCACCCATCCTTCCAGGGTAATAACCTGGGGAGAAAACAACAAATATTATTTTAGACATTTTTTTGGATAATAGTAACAGACAAATGATTCCAGCATGCAAAAGCCAGTGATAACTTTTTCTATTTAATTCCATCAAATTGCTTTGAGTGAGGGCAGAGATGTTTAATTATCCAACACAAAACAAAATTGCAACTGGATTTTATAAACATGCATGCATATGCAAATTTGCACATTATTATTTTAAGACTTTCATTAAATGAACTAATCTAAAAAAAATTGAACTGCATTATTCCTCATCTTTTTATTACGTTACTTATCCTTTCTCTTTTTAAAAGAGTGCATTACTATACTGATACCAGTAGCATTAGTTCAGGTTCCTACCGGACAGAATCCATTCTATGCCTGCCTCCTGCCTTGTTCTCATCTTAACCTGTGCATGCCTGATTACACCCAAGGCCAGAGTTTCTTCCCCCCGAATCAATTGGTGAATCAAGAGTGACACTACATAGGATTTGCGATCTATGTGTTGCTGAACCGAAGCAGGACGAAAGTACCCTCTCCAAGCTGGGCTCTGATTCTGTAATGGCTATTTTCAAAAGAACTGTAAATGCAATCAAAATGGGGAGCAATGACTGCATGTCGGACAACAACAACCACCACTGCCTTTTTAAAATGAAATGCAGCCTCATATGCACATCACCAGATGCAGACAACAGAAGGAGTAGTAGGGTCGCTAAATAATGTCCACAGCCTTCTCCTGTAAGCCTTATCAATTGAACCTCCCTACCATCCTCCTCTGGTTATTCCATGAAAGTTATATACAGGGAAACCCCATGTTGAACACTAATAAAAAAATTACCCCCATGCTAGGAAGTTGCCTGCAGATCAGAAGAGTCTGCAAGTAGATCAATAAATTGCAAAATTATCAACCAACATCTATGGTTTCTGCAATAAACTCTTATCATCTGCCTTGATTCACTGCTATTATATGTATGCATTCCTTCTGATGAGGAGGAAAGTATAGCAGAATGATGAGGTTTTGGAGAAATAACATCATCCCATCAATAATCTAATTGCCTAAAAATTCAGTGCTTTGAGCACCTCACCCGCAAAGTTCTCATAGCCCGTTCTCCAACACGAAGGCCTGAGGAGCTCAGCATTTTGAGACTCATTGTCATGCAGAAGGTTCAGCCTAGACAGGTAAATGTGCCAATGTGCAGTTAAGTTGGGTGAAGGTCGCAGCGGTCTGCAGTATTGTTGGCTAGCTTTCACAGTGAAACCAAGCGGACGGGCGAGGAGGAGATCAGAGGACTTTGAGGTCAGAGTTGGATATAAGGTTGGAGATATCAGAAGCAGCTACTTTGTTTCACCCGAGATAATCAGCACTGATGCTGGATACTTCAGGCACAGCCTAGGTTGCAAGAGGGGGTAGTGTTTGCATAAAGCCTATTTCTAATATGGGTAAAGGATGCCTCTTACCAAAATGGCAGCCTGCAACAAAATTGTGTGCGTGTGCAGAGTGGATGTTTTTCTGGATACAGAATAAGCACTGCAAATCCCTGGACTACAAAACCAAATTTCCAGTCCTATGTCTACAGAAAGATTGTGGACACAAGCCAGTTCTGGCAGAATATTTTGACAGACATACTGGTGAAGACTCTGCAAAACTGAAGGGAGCACCATAATATTTTGCTGTGCTTTTGTATAGGTTTTATCCGTAGAAGCAATTTAAAAGAGCCAATAAACTGAAAACCAAATACCCTGCTTAACAAATTGTCAAAAAACAAAAAAAATACATAATGGAATATATATGATAAAAAGTGAACCAACTGTCCCAAATTCACTGGCGATTCGAACATTTCTTAAATGTGGTTCGCAATCAGGAAGAGAAGAATTTTAACCAAGAAATCTTACTCTGCTTTATTAACACTCATCATTCATTTAATTTATGGATGTATCATCCCTGTGCAGTTACTGAACTGCAGCAACTTAAAAATGAGCATCCTCCCACTCGCCACCCACCCCAAAATTGGTTTGTTAGGTATTTATTTAAAATATACAATGGTACCTTTCTCCTTTAATGAGACGGACAGTTCAATTTATCAAAAGTTTCACATTAGGAAGCGACTGAATTAACAGTTCCCTTGACAGCCTGATACTGTTATACAGTTGAAGAATTATTGAAAACCGTCAGCTCAGTTAGAAATTGTTCCATTCTCAACACTGATTGAAAAATGACCTCAGAGGCTCTTCAGATGTTCATCAGCCTGTGAATCTTAAACATTAAGATGTACTTGGCAAAATGACTGAGATCTTGAAGCCGACTGCTTCTCAACTCAGTGTAATTAAAAGATTAAGGCCTGAATTTTCCATCTGAGAGACTAAAACTCAGGAGCGATTCACTATCCCTCGCCATGCAAATTTATACATGGTAGGGATTCCGAAGCAGTCTGTCATGAATCCCGCTATCAGGCCACTGTTTTGAGTGGGTGGCCTGATAGCGAGTTCCGGCAGCTAGGCCCTCTTCCCCGCAACCCATTTCCGCCCCCCTCCCACGGGATTTTCTGTCATCCCACCTCCCCCCCCCCCTCCACAGTACAAGGTTGACCCAACCCCTCCTACAACCCCACACCCCTCTCTGTCTGGACTACTCTTTAGCTTCCAGGCAGGGTTCTCTATAATTGGGGACTTTCAGGCATTGGTCTCTGTAATGGGGGGCTTCCTGGCTGGGGTCTTTGTAATGGGGGGTGTTCCTGGTCGGGGTCTTTATAATGGGGGCTTCCCGACAGGTGTCTCTCATGGGGGTTCCCCTCTTATGGGAAGTCACTGGTGGGTGTGTCTCTTATGAGGCAGTCTATGATGGGGGGGTCTCTGTAATGGGGGGGTTTCAGATAGGGGGCTCTCTTATAGGGGCAAGGCCGGCAAGCAATTCAACATTAATTGGTCCACTTAATGAGGTTTCATGGGCTTCTCATCGCAAATGAAGGTTCGCCAGCTGAATCACCGGGACCCCACTCGTCAGCAGCCACCCCCCCCCCCCCCCCCCCACTAACAAGGGGAGGCTTCTAGACACGGTGGAAACCAGGAGAGGTGTCCTGTTCCCCCAAGGGTCCTGGAGCTAGTGCTGCCTGGAATGAAGTGGTAGCAGCTGTCAGCTTGGGAAGTGTGACCATGAGGACTGGCCTTCAGAGCTGAATGAAGGTCAACGACCGACACCGGGCAGCATTAGTAAGTAGACACCCATGCTACCCCCCCCCCCCCAACCCTTCATCCAGCCCCTCCCCCTTCAATCCCCCCCCCAAATATTCCCTCACAAAACCCCCACCAATGTGAATCACGTGTATGGCTAACGATCCCCTCCTTCTTGTCCTCAGGAATAGCTCTCCCATAACCGTCAGGAGAGGGCCCAGACTGGTGGAGGGAGCCAGACTTGAGAATCCTCACTAGCTTTGAGGAGCGTGTCCTGGAGCTGACCGGGATGGCCAAAGACAGATCGGTCACCCATGCGGAAGCTGGCGGAAGCCGCAGAGGTGAGGAACCAAGGGGCTCCACCCAGAGGACCTGTCAAACATGACTTGTTATTGCCTTACTGGCTGATCCATCCCTCCCACTGACCACATGTCTATTTTCCCAAAGGTTTTCCAGCCGACGGCCCTGGCCCATCCTGGGCGGCATCCTCTCCTGGAGACAAAAACGTCTGGGATCTCTGCACTGATAGCGTGGTTCCACTGGCTTTGGCTGATTGTCCGCTGAAGCATTCCTGCCGTAAATGTTGTTCACCAGCGAGGTACATGCCAGCCAATCTTACTCATCCGCTCGAAGGCGATCTGCCAGAGCCAAAACGTCTTTGTCACCCGACTGCTGCAAGTGCTGCACTGGTTTCTTCTCCTTTGTCACCGAATTTTGCGACTTTGTCGTCTTCTCCTCCTCATCTTCCTTCAAGAGGGTCTTTGGACTTTGGGGGAGTAATATAATAACCAGCACAGGACATATGGGGCGGGATTCTCCAACTCCGCGCCAAAATCACGCTCGATGTGGGGGCAGAGAATTACCCAAAATAGGCTCCCACGCCGGCATGTGACTCTCCGGCGACTGTAGAATCACTGCCAGTCGGGGCCGTTGAAAGCGCCCCCCGTGGCGATTCTCTGCGCTCGACGGGCCAAGTGCCCGCCGAGTTCCACTGGCATGGTTCACATGTGGTCCCACCCAGCGTGACTTCGCCGTCTGGCTGCGAGGTCCGTCCTGGTGGGGGGTGGGAGGATCCACAGTGGCCAGGCCCGCGATTGTTGCGTCTCAATCGACGGGTGCACTCATTCCAGTGGGTCCTATGTTCCTCCACGCCGGCCCCCTATAGAGCGCCGCCATGTTGCGCGGTGGCTGCTGCGCGCATGAGCAGACCTGCGGTCGGCTGCTGTGCTCATGCGTGGCCGCCGGCGTGCGCATGCGTGACGCACGTGGGCGTAACTGCAAGGCCCTGCCAGCAGCCAAAGTTGCAGGACACACGTCAGGGCCCTACAGGCTCCCTTGAGGACAGAGAATCACCCCGGACTTTCTCGGAAAAGGTCCAGAGTGATTCCCGCCCGTCTTCCGGCGGGCATGGGGACTTAGTCCCTAGAAGGGAGAATCCAACCCATGGTTTGGGGATGATTGTGTTCTCCATGCAGAGGAGTATAAGTATGTACAAAAGAATGGCCAACCGGGAACCGACTGTCTGGAAAGTACCCGGTGAGGTTCTAATGGCGCCCATGTACATAACTGTTGTAAAATAAATGTTGTTTACTTTTACTCACTTTGGGCTCCCCGAGCCTTACTAAAGTGATCTCATTGAAACCTACAAAATACTTAAAGGGATGGACAGGATAGATGCAGATAATGGGCTAGATTCTCTGTTTCAGTGGCTAAGTGCCAGCACCAGCGAAGCACATGTGGTCTTTTACAACCGAAAAATCGCCGTGCCACTTTCCACCAATTCTGGCACCGGTGAGGGGCTAGCACTAGTGCCGAATGAAACCACCGCCGTCTGCGCCAAAAACGGGCGGAGAATGGCTGGGTCCCGGGCCGTGCATGCACATGGCTAATGACCTGCACTATACAACATGGCGCCGGTCGTGTGCGACCCCAACCCCCAACCCGTGACCCCACAGCCCACCCCCCCCCCCCCCCCCCCCCCCCCCCACCGGCCCTTTCAGAAGGCCGGCACGGTTCCCGGCTGAGTGTGGCAGCATTGGACATAGTCCGCAGCCGTCATGCCAGGTTCCCATATGGTTGGGACCACACCTGTCCTGTGACGTTGGGAACACAACCCATCGGAAGGGGGCGAGGCACGGCAGACTGGCATCAAACCAGCACCGGCCCTGATTATGGTGTGAAAATCCATTCTCCGCCCGATCGTCGAACACAATTCCAACATCATGCTACGGAGAATCCAACCCAAGTTCTTTCTCTTGATTGAGGAGTCTAGAACAAGGCAATATAAATTCAAATTAGCGGGGGGGGGGGGGGGGGGGGGGGGGGGGGGAGCCATCTGAGACTGAGGTGTGGCATTTTCTTTACTGTTGTGAATCTTTGGGATTTTCCATCCCAGAGGGCTGTAGAAGCTCTATCATTGAGTGTGTTTGAATCAGAGATTGACAGATTTCTAAACACCAATGACATAAAGGGATGCTAGCACTACTGCCTCAGCGCCAGGGACCTGGGTTCAATTCCGGCCTTGGATCACTGTATGTGTGGAGTTCATACGTTCTCCCTGTGGTCTGCGTGGGTTTACTCCAGGTGCTCCAATTTCCTTCCACAGTTCAAAGATGTGCAGGTTAGGTGGATTGGCCATGATGAATTGGGCCTCAGTGTGCAGGGATGTGCAGATTAGGTTATGGGGTAACAGGGATAGAGTGGGGTGGTCGGGGTGGTGGACATGGGTAGACTGCTCTATTGAAGGGTTGCTGCAAACTCGATGGGCCAAATGGCCTCCTTCTCCACTGTAGGAATTCTATGATTCTGTATGGGGATAGTGTGGGAAAAGGGCATTGAAATAGATGATCGGCATGATTGTATTGAATGGCTGAATAGTCTACTTCTGCTTCTATATGCCTATGTCCTATGTCACTATATTATAATGTAAGAATAGAAATAATGTAGAATTAAGTTGAGATACAAATCAAACAATTGCCAGCACGGTTACTGATCAACCATGCCAGTTCAAGATAAATGAAGGGGTGGTGGCTTTGTTTCAAATCCCACCATGGCAGATGGTGAAATTTTAAATCAATAAAAACACCAGTTGATTGTTGTAAAAAAGGTATCTGGTTCGCAAGTGTCATTTAGGAAAGGAAATCTGCCATCGTTGCCTGGTGTGGCCTATACGTGACTCCAAATCCACAGCAACGTTGTTGACTCTGAACTGCTCCCTAAAGGGGGCAGTTAGGCATGGGCAATAAATGTTGGCCCAGCCAGTGACACACACATTCCATTAAAAAAAAATCTCTGGATAAGATTCATCCGTAGACCCTTAAATAAGGCATTGTAATATTAAACTTCAATGTATCCCAACATCTGATTTGCTTAACTCACTGCCACCCGGCATTCTTGAAAATCTATCAATCAGATTCCTCCCCGCTCAGATTGCTTTTCTTTTCCTTGCACATTGTTTTCTTTTGCACTGAAGTAACAGTGCTGGATTTTCTTGTCTCCAGGTGAAATATTTCTCTATTTTGAATTTCATCTGCAAGCCCTTTGCCCAAATCCGAAGTTTATTCAAACCCCCCATTAGCTTATCCTGTTCGGGTTTGGAGTGTACCAACCTCACTGTATATGTAACAATTCTTCTCGGGACTTGTAGCTCCAGATCATTTATGAAGATTTAAACAAAAGGGTTTTTCCAAAGAGAAATCTGTGGAACCCCACTGGTAACATTCTCCCAGGCTAATAGCAAAGAAGAAATATGCTCAGTGAGAGTGGCAAGAACATAAAACACGTGTGGATTTTTCAGTATATAATGGGCAGGAAACGCCCCCCCCCCCCCCCCCCCCCCCCCCCACTCAACAAAGTTGGCCCCGCCACGGCAGCCCTGTTGGTGGGATGGGCAAACCATGAAAATTGCCATTGACCTGGACGGGACCAGAAGATCCCAACAGCAACCAATGGTGATCGCCTCTGTAGTGGGAAAACCAGCAGATGGGGGTGGCCCTGGAAGATTCCGGCAAGTGAATGGATAAACCCCGAGAGAATCTTTTCATATTAATAGCATGCTCAGAATGGGGACAAATGGGGACGTGGGCAAAAAATCTTGTGAGAGGCCAAAAATTAGAATCTTATGACGCGATCGGCCCCGTGCCCTGCCATTGATGTAATTGAGGTGCCTGTCAGGAAGGTCGGACACTTCATTTAAATCTCATTAGCGCGCTTCCCCACTGTATCATACCCCCAAGTTACGTCGGTGAGGTTTACGACAGGGCTGGAGCAACCATGCTGAGACACACAAGGGATAGAGGGACATGATCGAGCAGTGGCAACATCACTAGACTAGTAATCCAGAGACCCACAGTCTAATGTTCTGGAGGCAAGGGTTCAAATATCACTGTGGCAGCTGGTGGAATTTAAATTCAATTAATGATCTGGAATTGAAAAGCTAGTCTCAGTAAAGGTGGCAATGATTGTCAATTGTTGTTTTAAAAAAAAAATTTGGTTCTCCTGTGTCTTTTAGGGAAAGAAATCTGCCATCCTTGCCTGGGCGGGTCTACATCTGACTCCAGATCCACAGCAATGTGGTTGACTCTTAATTGCCCCTGAAATGATGTGGCAACCCACTTAGTTCAAGGGCAATTAGAGACAGGCAACAGATGTTGGGCTTGCCAGTGTTACCTATGAAAGATTAAAATAATTAGTCTCCGTATTAATCAAAATAATGCTTTGAGTATGTTTCTTTGACTTCAAATAGCTTTCTGCCAAGAAGAAATGCAAATTTCTGTTCATGTTCTGTTTTGCTGAATATTCAACAGTTTTACTGCAAAATTACGCCACACCAATAAGTAATTAGCGACCACCTACCGGGTGCAATGGTTCAGCTTGATTTGTTAAATAGTGTTTGTGAATGTTAGGCAGATACGTTTCCTGTGGTTCTTATTATACAACCAGCAGGGGATAGAGACACTCAGAAAAGAGGTGAGAACCTATTGGTATCCTGGAATAATGCACTTTTAACAAAAATTGGGATGCCACCATGAAGCTGACATATTTGTTCTGGCAAAATCACAAAATCCTCAGTGGTTTCTGCAATCACCTTCACTGTTGGAGACTCCAAATGATCAGTTTAATTGCTCTGTTTTTCCCTTAACTGAGATCGACAGCACTGATTCAAATTAATCTCTTAGAGGCAGTTAATAAAGTCACAGCTCAATATCAACCAATATTTTCTGGATCTTAAAGTGCCCTGTGCTGTCAGACTCTCGTCCTCCCTGCTAATGTTGACAGAAGCAGTGGCAACAAAATAGTATGTTTTCAGTTTTTCAAATATTCAGGTGTCATTGCCACCCATTAGGGATTAGAAACACAACAGCAAATCTAATAAATAAATATCACACAATATGCTGTGGGTACTTAAAATGACTTTTCAGCACTAACTGTAAACAGAATGTAAGCACCTGCTATCACAGCTGCTCCAGTATATTTCATACAGCACCGTCTGCTTAAAGTGTTTGTCGTCAATGGACAACATGTTATCAGCATCCCTCATCATTTGTTTAATATGTTGCCATTTAAACCTTTGTGTGATGTTTCTGGCTCTGTATGCGATGAGTCTAGCCTTAAATATGTTGGCAGGATTGGCTGCTTCAGCCAGGAGCATACCCACAACAAGTGAGTCGAGTTGACCAGAGACGTCATTAATACACACCACATTAACATGAGGAATTCGTTTGAGAAGACTGACGTTGAACACAAAGAGAAAACATTTAGTGACCATCAGCAATGAGTTCTGTAGAGTTGAAAGCATTGTACCTGTAATTATCGTTATTTGGGACATATATAATATTGATGCTTATGTGTGTGTTTATTAAAATCTGTACGACTGAGCACTTCAATATGTTCATGTTCTAAGTACCTTGGTTAATTTGAAAGATGCTGCCTGACAGTCCCGTGTACAGACATTGAGACGCAGGCATCAAGGTGCGATTGCGATGCTAGGCAATGACTTCCACATGCTACGTGGCCTGCCTACCCACATGGGATGTGTAAAGTGCTCACTTAACCACGATTGCCAATTCCCTAGCAATAGCCTTCAGCCACATGGCTAGAGGCCTTGGCAGTCGGTGGGGGTTATGACTGGTCGGTGGAGCAGACAGGTAGGGACACGGGTTGCCCCAGGTACGGGTACACCCGAACCAAGGGTTGGCATGGTGGTGCCACGAGATCCTGATTTCACCTATTGGAGCGGGCCGGTTGCATTGCAAATTATTTGGCCCCTCCCGCTATTCACCGGCCTTGTTTCGCTTGAGAAAGAGCATAACGAGGCCGAAGAATCGCGGCCATAGTGTTGACGGTGAGACTGAATTATGAAGAGGGGTTAAGAGGTTGGACCTGTACTCACTGAAGTTTAAAAGAACGAGAGGCAAACTTCTTGAGACTAATAGGACTCTTAGAGGGCTTGATGCAGATGCTGAGAGCATGCGTCCTCTTCTGGGATAGTCTAGGACCAGAGGGTATAATCTCAGAGTAAGGAATCACCCACTTAAGGCAGAGGAGAGGAGGGATTTCTTCTCTCAGAAGGTAGTGAATCTGCAGAATTATTTGCTGCATTTTGACATGGACTGCTTCATTATCTGAGGAGCCGCTAATGGTGCTGAACTTTGTGCAGTCATCCACAAACATCCCAACTTCTGACCTTTTGATGGAAGGGATGTCATTGATGAAGCAGCTGAAGAGGATTGGGCCTAGGACACTACCCTGAGGAACTCCTTCAGTGACGTCCTGGAGCTGAGATGATTGACCTCCAACCACCACAATCATCTTCCTTTGTGCCAGGTATGACTCCAACCAATGGAGAGTTCCCCCCCCCCCCCTGATTCCCACTGACTCCAGTTTAGCTAGGGTTCATTGATGCCATACTCGGTCAAATGCTGCCCTTTTGTCCATATTTGAACCAAGACTGTAATGAGGTCAGGAGCTGAGTGACCCTGGCGAAACCCATCTGAGTGTCCGTGGGCAGGTTCTGCTGAGTTCCGCTTGATAGCACCGTTGATGACTCCTTCCATCACACTGCTGATCATGGGGTGTTAATGACCAGCCTGGATTTGTCCTGTTTCTTGTGCACAGGACACACCTGAGCAATTTTCCACATTGCCGGGTAGATGCCAGTGTTGTATCTGTACTGGAACAGCTTGGCTTGTGGGGGGGGGATTCTCCAATCCCGCAGCAAAGTGTCCATGCAGTCGTAAACGCCGTCGTGTTTTACGACGGCGTGAATGGGCCACTCTCACGACTAATTCTGGCGCCTACAGGAGGCCAGCACGGCACTGGAGCGTTTCGCGCCGCTCCAGCTGCTGATCCTGGCGCGAACTGTGCGCCGTGGCATCCGCGCATCCGCAGTTGCGCCGGCGCCAAAGAGGAATATACAGTGGCGCCGGCGTCAACATGTGCATGCACAGTGGCCTCCTTCAATGCGCCGGCCCCGATGCAACATGGCGCAGGACAACAGGGGCCGGTGCATAGGAAAGGAGGCCCCCAGCCACAGAGACCGGCCCACCGATTGGTGGGCCCCGGTTGCGGGCCAGGCCACATTGATCGAGCCCCAACCCCCCACCCCCCCCCGTAGTCGGCTCCCCCCTCCCCGCCCCCCCCTCCCCCCCTCCCACAGGCTGCCACCTGACCCTGCCACGGCGAGGTCCCATCGGCCCAGAGCACGTTAGACCGGCGCCGGCGGGACTCGGCTCTTTTCTTACGGCTGCTTGGCCCAACCGGGCCGAAGAATCGCCAGGCCGGCCGCGTAGAGCAGCCCACGACCGGCACCGCGCCAACCACGCCGGAGCCAATGGTGCCGCTTCTCCGCATGCCAGTGTCGGGGCGGCGTGGCCCACTCGCAGGCATTCTCCATCCCGGCCCCAGGCTGGGAGAATCCCGCCCCTCATTTTTACTTGTTTAATAATTAAGTTATACATAATCACGAACTAGGGGTTGGGGGTTGCGGGGTCGGTTGTAATGTTTTATTGCTAGTTTCTGCTGTTGCTGTGTTTTTTCTGTACTTTTGTAATTGTTATATGGTTATTTATTTGGGTTTTGTTCTGTTTTCTTTGGGGGGCATGGTTTGAGATTTGTACTTTGCGGGGGGGGGGTTGGGGGTTTGTTGTATTTTTTATGGGGTTGGGGGTATGGGGTGGGGCTGGTATTTGGGAGCTGTGCCAGAAGGGTGTGGTGGGGCAGTGCGAAAGCACAGGCTTTCCTCTGGTTTCCCGCGTTGCGGGGCTGGAGGGGTGGAGATGGCGGGGGGGGGGGGCTTTTACTGGCTCCTTCCCGCGCTGGAGCGGTGCCTTGAGGAGTGACAGGAGGGGGGACAATCCCACTTTGGGAGGGGTCGGGTTTTGGCTGGAGTTTCCGGGGTCAGCAGAAGTTCGCGGACCCACGGAAGTACAATGGAGGACGGTTCGCGGCTAGGAGGGTTTCTAGCCTGGGGGGGGGGAATACCGGGTTGCTGCTGGCAGGGTCAGGAAGGAGCTGGTGTGGGCCGGGGGGACAGAGGTGAGGTTCTGTCGCCGTGGGGACTGGGTCGGGCGGGGGGTGCTGGCCTGGGGCGGGCAGTCGACGGGCTATGGCTAGTCGGCGGGGGAGGGGGGCGAGATGCCCTCTGATCCGGTTGGTCACCTGGAATATGAGAGGACTGAATGGGCCGGTGAAGCGGTCTAGGGTACTTGCTCATCTGAGGGGGCTAAAGGCAGATGTGGCAATGCTTCAGGAGGCCCACCTGGAGGTGGCGGACCAGGTCCGTCTGAGGAAGGGGTGGGTGGGGCAGGATTTCCACTCCGGGTTGGATGTGAAAAACCGGGGGGGGGGGGGCGATTCTGGTGGGGAAAAATGTGTCGTTTGTGGCATCTGAGGTGGTGGCGGATAAGGGGGGTAGGTTTGTTATGGTAAGGGGCAGGCTACAGGGAGAGAAGGTGGTACTTGTTAATGTGTATGCCCCAAATTGGGATGATGCGGGCTTTATGAGGCGTATGCTTGGACGTGTCCCGGATCTAGAGGCGGGAAGTCTGATTATGGGTGGGAACTTCAATACGGTGTTGGATCCTTCACTGGATTGGTCCAGTTCAAGATCGGGTAGGAGGCCGACGGCGGGCAAGGTGCTGAGGGGGTTTATGGACCAGATGGGAGGGGTGGATCCATGGAGGTTTGTGAGGCCGAGGGCACGGGAGTATTCCTTTTTCTCCCATGTACATAGGGTTTATTCTCGGATAGACTTCTTCGTGGTGAGTAGGGGACTGATTCCGAGAGTGGAGGTGATCGAATATTCGGCCATTGTAATCTCCGACCACACTCCGCATTGGATGGATTTGGAGATGGGGGAGGTGCGGGACCAGCACCCGTTGTGGCGGTTGGATGTGGGGTTGTTGGCGGAGGAGGAGGTGTGCAGGAGGGTCCGGGCAAGTATTGAGGGGTACCTCTAGGCGAATGATACGGGGGAGGTCCGGGTGGGGATGGTCTGGGAAGCCCTGAAGGCAGTGATTCGTGGGGAGCTAATATCCTTCCGGGCACACAGGGAGAGGAGTGAGAGGGATAGACTGGAGGGGAAGATCCTGGAGGAGCTGGTTAAGGGGATCGGGCAGATGCTGTCAGGGAAGGCTCCGGGACCGGATGGGTTCCCGGTGGAGTTTTATAAAAAGTTTGTGGACCTAGTGGGCCCCCTGTTGGTGCGGACACTTAATGAGGCATGGGAGGGGGGGACTTTGCCCCCGACGATGTCTCGGGCGCTGATTTCTTTAATCTTAAAGAGGGACAAGGACCCCCAGCAGTGTGGTTCGTACAGGCCCATATCTCTCCTTAATGTGGATGCCAAGGTTCTGGCAAAAATCCTGGCCACCAGGATAGAGGACTGTGTGCCAGGGGTTGTACATGAGGACCAGACAGGTTTTGTTAAGGGAAGGCAGCTGAACACAAATGTGCGGAGGTTGTTGAATGTCATCATGATGCTGGCGATTGAGGGGGAGGCTGAGATAGTGGTGTCGCTGGATGCGGAGAAGGCCTTCGATAGAGTGGAGTGGGGGTACTTAAGGGAGGTGTTGGGGAGGTTTGGATTTGGTGAAGGGTTTATTAGATGGGTGAGGCTACTGTATGAGGCCCCGATGGCGTGTGTGGCCACGAATGGGAGGAGGCCGGTGTACTTCCGGCTTTACCGAGGGACCAGGCAGGGTTGCCCCCTGTCCCCCTTGTTGTTTGCATTGGCAATCGAACCGTTGGCGATGGCGTTGAGGGATTCAGGAAGGTGGAGGGGTTTGGTGCGGGGTGGGGAGGAACAAAGGGTGTCGTTGTATGCCGATGACCTGCTGCTGTATGTGGCGGACCCAGTGGGAGGGATGCCGGGGGTGATGGAGCTGCTAGTTGAGTTTGGGACCTTTTCAGGCTATAAACTAAATCTAGGCAAGAGTGAGGTGTTGTGGTGCACCCTGGGGACCAGGAGGAGGGAATTGGTAGGCTCCCGCTTAAGAGAGCAGGGGAGAGTTTTAGGTACCTGGGGGTGCAGGTGGCCAGGGACTGGGGGACTCTTCACAAGCGTAATTTCACCAGGCTTGTGGATCAGATGGAAGAGGAGTTCAACAGGTGGGACATGTTGCCATTGTCGTTGGCGGGGAGGTTGCAGTCTGTCAAAATGACGGTGCTTCCGAGGTTCTTGTTCCTCTTTCAGTGCTTGCCCATCTTCGACCCCAGGGCCTTCTTTAGGAGGGTGACTAGCAGTATTTTCAGCTTTGTGTGGGCGCATGGGACTCCGAGAGTGAAGAGGGTTTTCCTGGAGCGAGGGAGTGATAGAGGCGGGCTGGCGCTGCCCAACCTTTTTTGGGTACTATTGGGCGGCCAGTGTGTCAATGGTGCGTAAACGGGTGTTGGGGGGGAGGGGGGGCGTGGAAAAGAATGGAGATGGCGTCTTGTAGAGGTACAAACCATTAGGTGGAAATCATCGGTTCATCCCGGGGAACACTGATGGGGGATTTAGGGGGTGGTATAGGGTGAGCAACAGTAAATTGAGGGATCTGTTTATTGACGGGAGGTTTGCGGGCCTGGGGGAATTGGAAGATAAATTTGGGCTCCCCCAAGGGAACATGTTCAGGTACTTGCAGGTAAAGGCATTTGCTAGGCGACAGGTGGAGGAATTTCCTTTGCTGCCCTCGCGAGGGGCGATGGACAGAGTGCTTTCGGGGGTGTGGGTCGGAGAGGGGAAGGTGTCTGACATTTATAAGGTAATGCAGGAGGTGGAAGAGTCGTCAGTGGAGGAGCTGAAGGCTAAATGGGAGGGGGAACTAGGGGAGCAGATAGAGGATGGGACTTGGGCGGGTGCCTTGGAGAGGGTTAACTCTTCCTCTTCATGTGCGAGGCTTAGTCTCATCCAATTTAAGGTGCTGCATCGGGCCCATATGTCTCTGACTCGGATGAGTAGGTTCTTTGAGGGTGAGGACAGGTGCACCAGGTGTTCGGGGAGATTGAGGTTGGGCGAATGTTTATGACTGTTATTGTTATTGTTGGCATTTTATTGCTGTTCGTTGTTACATAAATACAAAATTTTTGAATAAAAATTATTCAAAAAAAAAGATTTAACATAATCTGACAGTTTAAACATGCAAACTGGCTAGTCAAATTAACAACATTGTTTCTTAATTTCCATTCATTTTTAAATCTAGATTTAATTCAGAGATTGATGCTTGTTGAAATTTAATCTTAATAAGAACTAGGAGCAGGAGTAGGCCATCTGGCCCCTCACGCCTGCTCCACCATTCAATGAGATCATGGCTGATCTTTTGTGGGCTCAGCTCCACTTTCCGGCCCGAACACCATAACCCTTAATCCCTTTATTCTTCAAAAAAAATCTATCTTTACCTTAAAAACATTTAATGAAGGAGCCTCAACTGATCACTGGGCAAGGAATTCCATAGATTCACAACCCTTTGGGTGAAGACGTTCCTCCTAAACTCAGTCCTAAATCTACTTCCCCTTATTTTTAGGCTATGCCCCCTAGTTCTGCTTTCACCCGCCAGTGGAAACAACCTGCCCGCATCTATCCTATCTATTCCCTTCATAATTTTATATGTTTCTATAAGATCCCCCCCTCATCCTTCTAAATTCCAACGAGTACAGTCCCAGTCTACTCAACCTCTCCTCGTAATCCAACTCCTTCAGCTCTGGGATTAACCTAGTGAATCTCCTCTGCACACCCTCCAGTGCCAGTACGTCCTTTCTCAAGTAAGGAGACCAAAACTGAACACAATACTCCAGGTGTGGCCTCACTAACACCTTATACAATTGCAGCATAACCTCCCCCCCAGTCTTAAACTCCATCCCTCTAGCAATGAAGGACAAAATTCCATTTGCCTTCTTAATCACCTGTTGCACCTGTAAATCAACTTTCTGTGACTCATGCACTAGCACACCCAGGTCTCTCTGCACAGCGGCATGCTTTAATATTTTATCATTTAAATAATAATCCCGTTTGCTGTTATTCCTACCAAAACATGCAACATGTAAGCAGCAATACAATTTTTATCTGAACCAAAGACAATTATTTTTGTATTTCCAAGACAGCCGGTTCAGGTCACTCAGTTTAATGGAATTAATTAACCTGTAAAAACATAGACCAGAAAATAATTAATTTGGGGCTGAAGTAAGAAAAAATTGGTATAACACGGGCGGCACAGTAGCACAGTGGTTAGCACTGTTGCTTCACAGCTCCAGGGTCCCAAGTTCAATTCACGGCTTAGGTCACTGTCTGTGCCGAGTCTACACGTTCTCTCCGTGTCTGCGTGGGTTTCCTCCGGGCGCTCCAGCTTCCTCCCACAGTCCAAAGATGTGCAGAATAGGTGGATTGGCCGCGCTAAATTGCCCCTTAGTGTCCAAAGAGATTAGGTGGGGTTACTGGGTTAAAGGGATCGGGTGCAGGTGTGGGTTTAAATAGGATACTCTTTCCAAGGTGCAAACTCGATGGGCTGAATGGCCTCCTTCCGTACTGTAAATTCTATTCTATGATAACTTCCGAAGCCAGCTGATGGTTCATTTTGTCAGTGTGTGAGAAATATGACGATATTTAGGTGTCAACTGTGGCCCTGCACTTCCACCTGAGTTATTGTATATGGGTTCAAGCCCCACTCATATCTATCTGATCATTATCACCCTGTTGTTTCTGGAACCTTGCAGCGTGCAAATTGGCTGCCAAGTTTCCCTCAACAGTGACTCCGCTTCAATGGTTGTACCTAATTTTTCATCTTCAATTTGTTCCACCACATCAGTTTTCCATGTCATATTAAGTGTCTCCAATTTTGTTTTGTGTTCTATTTTTAACCTGAAAGTCGATTGCTGGTACTTGTTGAGACAAGAAATAACACTCGTGGAGAATGGAAATTCAAACAGTACGACGTCTGACACATTGCAACCAAAGTTTCAAAATCGTCATGATTTTTATTCTCTCTGAGGGCAAATGAATTGCCCCACGGGGTTTCTGCAGGAACTCATTGCTGTTCCAAACATCTAATGATGATCTCACTGGCATGCACCGTGGTGCTAATTTACTCCAGGGGTGTAAGTGAGAACTTCTAGTCTTGATACAGATCAGTGACTCCGAACCACAGACTAGAAAGAATCCCCTCTGAAAGTAACATAGCAGCTCCAGATAAGGGCCAGGTCTCGCGTTTGAGGAGGTGCCTTTGGAAACAGGAGGATGTTGCTCTGCGAAAAGGAGAGTGACGATTCTGTAGCTTTTGTGGAAACGTAGGTCTGGTTAGCCCTTTTAATAGATGGATAAACTCCAACCTTATATTTCCTGTTTCTTTAGATTTTCAATTATCAATCCAAAGACTTGAAGAGTTCAATTTGTATTGGTTTTGTGCTGTGGTTACATGTGTACCACAAGGTAAACATCGAAACATGTATCAAAATAAACTTTGCATTATTCGTCCACTGAATATATCTGGGTTCAAAAACTGCAGTGGCTAAAACTGGTCTCGTGTATTGTAGACAATGAATTTGCAACAGTTCAGTTTATTGACTTCGATTAAAAATTTTACCGAGTGTCATTTTGAGTACAGAGTGTTATCAGCCTTTCTCCTATGTAATTGATTCTCTGGCATCTGTTCAGGGGTTTGAGCATGTGCAGGCTTAGGTGGGTTTTTCAGTCTGCAAGTGTCATATGTTTTGCCTAATATGAATCTGGGGAACAAGGGAAAATCCTGTTTAGCCAGCTGCCTTCCAGCGTTCGGAGTGCAGAGAAACCCCATGCTATCGAACGAGACTCTGTTCACATTCAGGTAGATCCGGGGCCTCAGCGGGAAACTCTCTGATGATACTGCACTGAGTCCCGTTTTCTGCACTGAGGAGCTCCGCCCGTCGGAACTCCTCAGTGCGAAAGGAGATCGGGATGCCAGTTCTAAATGGCCTCTCGATCTCTCGACTCCGCTGACGCGACCCCTGACCCCCCCCCCCCCCCCCCCCAAAAGCCCCAACTCACCTTTCAGGGGGTACTCAAGCCCCCCCCCCCCCCTGCACCCCCACAGGGCACCATCAGGCCCGATCCCCATCATGGAAAAAATGCCAGCTTCGCATCTTGGCACTTCCAGCCTGGAACCCTGACAGTATCCCTGTCAGCTAGCAGTGTCACCTGGGCAGTGCCAGGCTGACATCCAGGTGGAACTGCCAGGGTGCCAGACTGGCAGTGCCAAGGTGTTTGGGTGGCATCGGCAATACCAGGGTGCTATCCTGCCCAATGGTCAAGCATCTCGGGCCCTCCTATCCCTTGGGAGACCCCACAAGTGCCGTTCCATCTGTTCCCCATTTTTGGTGACCAGCACTGAATAGCGCTCACCCGAGATCGCCAAACAAAAGGGATCGATCGCAACACATTGGTTAGATTGTGGTTATGGATATTAGAGTGAGACTAGCTGTCTCGCTCTAATATGCAGATTTGTGAATCCGCCCACAATGGGTAGGATTCACATTGCAACGTCTCACGAGATTGTGTTCGACCTCGCAAGGCATGGTGAACCGGGTAGTTCCCGGAAGAGGGATCTCCCGGCATCTATCGGCTGTGTTGTGCGCACTGCCTTTTGGGCATAATGCAGTCTGTAGATCACGGCCATTACTTTCGTTGGTAATTGTGTCCTGATGGGGGTTTGGAAATTAAGGGTGGAGAAGTGTTCCATCGTGTCATTTTGAGTTCAGAGTTACAAGCCTTTCTCCGATGTAATTGTTTCTCTGGCGTTGGTTGAGGGTTTTGAGCATGTGCAAGCTTTGGCGCGTTTTTCAGTCTGCAAGAGGGTGACCTGTAAGGAAGACCTGTTTTACGAGTGCTCCTGCTTTCATAGTTAATACAGTTACTACTGTTCTGCTGAATTATTGTTAAACTTTGTTACTTATTTATATATATAAAGTTTCGTCTTTTAAACAACATATTCGACGACCTCCTCTGCGGTCTCAAGTTACCACAAAAAAGATATCAAAGTCCATGGGGCGAGATTCTCCGCAAATGCGGAGAATCGTAAAGGCTGCCGTGGGACAGGCCGTGACCCACGGCAGCCTTCACGCCCACTTCCGGGGCCGATTCTCCCCCCCCGGGCGGGGCTAGGAGTGCGGCCCCGTGCATCACGGCGGCGTGGCCTTGACGACGGTCGTCAAGGCCGCATGTCAAGCGTCACGCCGGCTGACACTTGGACATCGCCAACCCGTGCATGCGCAGTTGGCGGTTTTTCCCTCAGCCGCCCCGCAAGACGTGGCGGCTTGAACTTGCGGGGCGGCGGAGGGAAAAGAGTGCATCCGTTACGGACGCACGGCCCGCGATCAGTGGGCACCGATCACGGGCCTATGCCCCCCTTGGGATGGCCGTGGTACTGCCATGCCAATCGGGCCCCCAGGTGCCCCAAACGGGCATCTGGCGCCTGTTTCATGACGGCAGCAAGCAGGTGTGTTTGCTGCCGTATTGAAACGGGCGTGAAGGCCTGGCCGCTCGTAAAAAATGGCGAGCGGCGATTCGTGGCGTGGGTCGGGCGTGGGGGGGGGGGGGGGAGAATAGGGGGAGGGCGTGAAAAATGTCGGGAGGCCCTCCCGTTATACTCCCACCCGGCGTGGGGGGCGGAGAATCGCACCCCATGAATATTTTAACAGCTACATTTTAGTGTCGATTGCAGTATTTTAGAAGTGTGTGAGTTTCGTTTGGGCCTTGCTTAGTACAGTTAGCTATAAGTAAATTTCTTTCAATGAACAGAATTATGAAAAGATGAAAAACAAAAGGCCATGGAAGCATCAAATTCTTAGCTAGTATGGGAAATCAGGGCAGTACAAAATTGGATTGTTTTATTGATATTGGACTATTACATCAGCTGACAGTTTAAGTGGCACTAAAAGACTGATGTGAAATGAAGAAGCAGTTCAGTGAGGGATCAACTTTTTTATGGAGGTTATGCCATATTTAGACTAAAGCCAGCTTAATCTTCATTTATACTATGGGTGAACAGAAATGTCACTGCTAAGTATAAGCACAAATCTGAATATTAGTTCAAGACACAAGCACTATAATATCTACACCATTGTCAACCTGGTTACAATTCATCAAATCAAATTAATATTTAATATTGCAGCTATTGCAATTATTAATGTAGTTTATATTCTTGCTTTTGAAAAGAAAGACAAGTGTGGGCAGCATATAAATTAAGAAAAACAATCCTTTTTGGGGTTTTAATTAAGGCCTTATATCATTTAACCACAGACAGTTTTAAAATCTGAGCCTATGTTCACTAGATTTTTTATTATTTAGTTCATTTATGGAGCTCCTCCCATTCTTCAGTCCCCTGTATTACTGACTGCTGGGTGAGTCTCAATTAAGGGAAAATAATGTTTGATTTGTACTGAATGGGGAAAAACTAGAACAATGCCCAAGAATCATCAGCTTATGTCTCTCAATTTTGTAATATTTGTCAAGCAGGTCCATCTCGCTGATGTGCCCCATTCACATTACTGAAATAAATTTTCAGTAAGTACAGAAGTACATCTCGACAACAAGGACTCCTACATCAGACTCCTATTTATTGACTACAGCTCAATTTGAAATGTCCTCTATTAACCAACAGAGATAGCAACTGCTGCTGTTTGCGTGACATTTTGTCCTCCTTTGACCACCATGAGTATTTGTGAAATATTACTTTAAAAGAATCAGTGCAACACAGTCAACTGGAGTGAACGTAGTGTGTCTTGGGGGAGTGCAGAGTCAAATGCCAGCAATGCAGCATTTATTAACACTTTTTATTATGTGTGGTGAATCGACTCGATCCCTCTTGTACAGAAACAACAAGACAAATCGAGATGCACTGAAATTTAACAAGTCACAGAGTGTACAATTCTGTCAAACTTGAAAGTTGTTGACATTTCTGCATGCTATTATCCGATTGAATGGAGATCTGTAACCTTCAAAGGAGAGAATAAACTTTCCTCAGATGTGACCACAGTTCAGTAAGCTTTAAGGTACTGATGGATAAAGATAAGTGTAGTCCTCAGGTGAAGGTGATAAATTGGGGGAAGGTTAATTACAACAATATTAGGGAGGAACTGAAGAATGTAGATTAGGGGCAGATGTTTCAAGACAAATCAACATCTGGCATGTGGAAGGCTTCATGTGTAAGTTGATAGGAATTCAAGACCGGCATGTTCCTGTAGGGATAAAGGATAAGTATGGCAAGTTTCGGGAACCTTGGATAACAAGAGATATTGTGAGCCTAGTCAAAAAGAAAAATGAAGCATTTGTCAAGGCTAGGAGGCTGGGAACACACAAAGCAAGTGTGGAATACAAGGAAATTAGAAAGAAACTTAAGCAAGGAGTCAAGAGAGCTAAAAGGGGTCATTGGCCAGCAGGATTAAGGAAAATCCCAAGACTTTTTCTACATATATAAAGAGCAAGAGGGTAGTCAGGGAAAGGGTTCGACAACTCAAGGACAGGGGAGGGAATCTATGCTTGGAGCCAGAGGAAATGGGCGAGGTGTTACATTTGCGTCAGTATTCACTAAAGAGGACTTGGTGGATGATGTGTTTGGAGAAGAGTGTGTAGATAGTTTGGGTCATGTTGAGATTAAAAAGGAGGTGGTATTTGGGGGTCTTGAAAAACATTAAGGTACAAAAGTCCCCAGGGCCTGATGGGATATACCCCAGAAAACTGAGAGAGGCAAGGAAATTGCCGGGGCCTTGAGAGAAATCTTTGTATCCTCACTGGCTACAGGGAAGGTCCCAAAGAATTGGAGAATAGCCAATAGTGTTCCTTTGTTTAAGAAGGGTGGCAAGGATAATTGAGTTAATTACAGGCCGGTGAGCCTTACGTCAGTGGTAGGGAAATTATTGGTGAGGATTCTTTGAGACTGGATTTACTCCCACTTGGAAATAAGTGGATGTATTAGCGAGAGGCAACGTGGTTTTGTGAAGGGGAAGTCTTGCTTCACTAACTTCATCGAGATTTTCGAAGAAGTGATGAAGATGACTGAAGAGGGTAAGGCAGTGGATGTTGTCTACATGGACTTCAGTAAGGCCTTTCATAAGGTCCCTCATGGCAAACTAGTAAAGAAGGTGAAGTTGCATGGGATCAGAGGTGAGCTGGCAAGATGGATACAGAACTGGCTCGGCCATAGAAGACAGAAGGTAGCAGTGGAAGGGTACTTTTCTGAATAGAGGGCTGTGCCTAGTGGTGTTCGCAAGGATCAGTACTGGGACCGTTGGTGTTTGTAATATATATAAACATATGTATGTGTATAAATGATTTGGAGGAAAATGACTGGGTTTGATAGGTAAGTGAGGATGCCACATAGGTTGGTGGAATTGTGGATAGCGATGAGGACCATCAGGATACAGCAGGATATAGATTGGGTGGAGACTTGGATGGAGAGATGGCAGGTGGAGTTTAATCTGGACAAATGTGAGGTAATGCATTTTGGAAGGTCTAATACAGATGGGAAATTTACAGCAAATGACAGAATCCTTAAGAATATTGATAGGCAGGGGGAACTGGGTGTACAGGTACACAGGTCACTGAAAGTGGCAACACATGTGGAGAAGGTAGTCAAGAAGGCATATGGCATGCTTGCCTTCATCGGCCGAGGCATTGAGTTTAAAAATTGGCAAGTCATGTTGCAGCTTTATAGAATCTTAGTTAGGCCACACTTGGAATATAGTGTTCAATTCTGGTTGTCACACTACCAGAAGGATGTGGAGGCTTTGGAGAGGGTGCAGAAGAGATTTACCAGGATGTTGCCTGGTATGGAGGGCATTAGTTACGAGGAGAAGTTGGATAAACTTGGGTTTGTTCTCACTGGAACAACAGAGGTTGAGGAGCAACCTGATAGAAGCCTACAAGATTATGAAGGGCATGAATAGAGTGGATAGTCAGAAGCTTTTTTTCCAGAGAGGAAGAGTCAATTACTAGGTAGAATAGGTTTAAGGTGTGATGGGTAATGTTTAAAGGAGGTGTACGAGGCAAGTCTTTTACATAGAGGGTGGTGGGAGCCGAGAACTTGCTGCTGGTGGAGGTAGTAGAAGCAGATACGATAGTGAAGTTTAAGGGGCGTCTTGACAAGTACATGAATAGGATGGGGATAGAGGGATATGGTCCCTGGATGGGGAGGGGGTTTAGTTCAGATGGGCAGCATGGCTTGGAGGGCCTAAGGGCCTGTTCCTGTGCTGTAATTTTCTTTGTTGTATTAGAAATCGGTTAGGGATGATTGCTTGGTTGTAGGCAATCGAATGAGAATGTAAACAGCAACATATATTTGCACACAATACTTCTAAAATTGCTCAGTCAACATTTCTTTCATCACATATCATATCATCTACCTTTGATGAAAGGTCATTGACCTGAAATGTTTGTGGAATTTAGTGCCTCCCCTTGGCCAGATTGGTGGCTGGGGAAGGGCATTTAATCAGGCAGGATTGTGGCGGATGGGGTCCTGACACCTTCCTGCCTCTAAGCCTGTGATGAGAAGGCCCAATTCATTCCCACTTAAGGATTGCATCCGGCTGTTACTAGTATAAGAGGTTGCCTATTAAAAATGTTGAGGCAAAACATTTTTCACTCGGAGAGTTCTGGGGTAGGATTCTCCCATTCAATGGCAGAGTGTCCACGCCGTCGGAAATGCTGTCGCGTTTCACGATGGCATGAACGGGCTGCTGGGAGCACCGATTCTGGCCCGTACAGGGGGCTGCACGGTGCCGGAGCGGTTCACGCCGCTTCAGCCTCTCATCCCGGCGCGAACTGTGCGCCGTGCCAACCCGCGCATGTGCAATGGCACTGGCGTCAATGATGACACACGCAGTGGTACCGGCACAAACCCGTGCATGCGTGGTGGCCTTCCTCTACATGCCGGCCCTGACGCAACATGGCGCGGGAGTTCAGGGGCCGGCGCGTAAGAAAATAGACCCGGGGATCGAGAGGCCGGCCCGCCGATCAGTGGGCCCCAATTGCGGGCCAGGCCCCATCGGAGGCCCCCCCACCCGGGGTCGGTACCCCTCCCCCCGCAGGCCGACCCTGCGTGCAGAGTTCCCGCCGGCTGCGACCAGGTGTGGACAGCACCGGCGGGATTCTGCCTTTTTTGAGCGGCCACTCGGCCCATCGAGGCCAAGGAATTGGCAGTCCAGCTGTGTAGGGCGGCCTGTGACCGTCGCCGCGTGGAGAATCATGTGCCGGCGTCGGGGCAATGCGGCGCGGTTGCGGGAATTCTACGGCCCGGGGCTGGGAGAATCCCGCCGCCGAATCTTTGGAACTTTTTTCCTGAAAATGTTGGGGAAGCAGAGTAATTTAAGGCCGAGGTCGGAAAGATTCTTGGTCAGCAAGTGGTGATAGGTGATCGGGGGTAGACGGAGTGCAGATTTGAGGTTACTATCAAATCAGTCATGATTTTAGTGAATTTGAATAGTGGAGCAGGCTCGATGGGCTGAATTGCCTACTCCTGCTCCTTGTTCATATATAATCCAGAGGCAGGTGGAAGGCTCAACATGCAGAGATCGTGAGGGGTTTCTTGCAGGCACTCAGGCAAGTCCCTTGTTCAAAGGAACTCTGCCTGATTGAGGCACCTGGCATGAGGAAGAAGGAGCCCACTGAGAGCCAATTCACTCCCCAAACCCTTGCTGCCAACCACACTCCTGCCATCACTCACTTGTGGCCTATCAAATTACCAAATTAATAGCATCCACTGTCCAATCACTATTCTCCAAGAATTTGTTGCTCCTCTCCCCTTCCTTGCATCCCCATTGTCTGCTTTCCTATTTCCATGATGTGGAGATGCCGGCGTTGGACTGGGGTAGGCACAGTAAGAAGTCTTAAAACACCAGGTTAAAGTCCAACAGGTTTGTTTCAAACACTAGCTTTCGGAGCACTGCTCCTTCCTCAGGTGAATCATTCACCTGAGGAAGGAGCAGTGCTCCGAAAGCTAGTGTTTGAAACAAACCTGTTGGGCTTTTACGTGGTGTTGTAAGACTTCTTCCTATTTCCAATTTACTCTTGCAAGTTTAGGCCTACATCAGTGTTTTGTCTCATTGAAGAAAATGATTCTTTAAAGATTTAAACAGTCCTCCTAGATCAATTTCCAGTTTTCCTCTCCATTCCACACTCTCCAAGCTGAGGTGAAGCAATGTTTGCCACTGCATCTGTAACGCATCTCAGCAAAAGAGATCACCCAAAGGAAGCAGCCCATTTCCAACATTATTCAATGCTTCCTTTCAAAATCAGAGTCCTTTGAGGCGGAAGTTAAACACTAGAGTTAATTGGCTGCATCGTGTCTAATTACTTGAATCATTTAATTTGCTTTTCTTTGTGCAAATATCCTAATCATATCAAACAAAAATGAAAACACAGAACTTCCACCTCAATAATGAGCAGTACGTATAAGAAGCATAATGTGGTTATCTTTCAAAGGTTGTGAGGCAAAGAAAAAAGGGGACGGCATTGATATGGGACTTTTTCCAGTGGATATCCCAATGTGCTTTACAGCCAATGAAGTTTTGAAATGTTATTATTGTAATGCAGAAACTTAGCAGTCAATTTGCACAATCAAACTCTCCCAATTAGCAATGTGATAATAGTCAGATGATCTGCTTTTTCATGATGTTGATTTAGGGATAACTTCCCTGTTCTTCTTTGTAATACTACTGTGCCATGGGATCTTTTGCATCCACTCCAACATGCAGATATATCAACCAAAAGATGGCACCTCTGACAATGTGGCACTCGCTCAGTACTGCACTCAAGTGCCAGCCTTGCTTTTTGTGCTCAGATCCTGCTGTGAATCTTGAACCCAAAACCTCGTGATCCAGAGGCAAGAATACTCTCGATGAAACCATGGCTTAAATTCAATTGTGTTATACAAAATAAAAAATTGTTAAGGCCCAGCACAAGCAAATAAAAAATGGGAACAACCAAAATTTTGATCAAATCTTACTAATACAGAAAAAAAATAAAACATCATATGCAATATTCATATTCATGAGTACCAATAAGTTATATTTTTGTCAGGCCACTTCCAGCTAACAAGCACCATTGCAAGGGTAGCAGGATGAGCAGGTGGCTTGTTGTGAAGGTGCCAAGGTGCCTGGGTGGCACTGCCAGGCTGACAGGGGCACTGCCAGGGTGCTTGTGAGGCAGCGCCTGAGTGGTATTGCTAATGGTCTGGCTTGAGTCAGGCCATGCCCATGAAAGGGGGTATGGGGGGTGAACGGCAGGTGTGAATGAGTTCATAAAGGTTGGAGGGGTTATTGGTGAGGGTCCTGAAAGGGGGGGGGGGGCGTGCTGTAAGGGGTATGGAAGCCTGAAAAGGTAGGGACCCTCGGCAACCCCAAAGCAGCAAATCCTCGCTTGGAGAGGTGTGGGGTAATGCCCATGTGTGCAGGGGGTGACAATGCTCGCAGGTGGAGGATGTGGTGAACCCTCAAATTTACTTAGAGAGGGCAGCACGATGGCACAGTGGTAGAACTGCAGTCTCACGGCGCCGAGGTCCCAGGTTCAATCCCGGCTCTGGGTCACTGTCCGTGTGGAGTTTGCACATTCTCCCCGTGTTTGCGTGGGTTTCGCCCCCACAACCCAAAGATGTGCAAGGTAGGTGGATTGAACATGCTAAATTGCCCCTTAATTGGAAAAAATGAATTGGGTACTCTAAATTTATTTTTAAAAATTCACTTAGCGATCCAGACACTCTTTCAAAATGGCAGCCACATCTCTGAGGAACCGCTCTTGCCAGCGATTTCAGCTCCCCAGTGACGAAAACATTTCAAAGGGCGCAATCTACCAGCTGCATCCCACCTGAACTGGGGTGCGCCATGACCGATATATCCTGGGAGAAGCCTTCCCTGCGATTCTTGATGGATGTTATGATTAGATCTCGTAAGACGTCGCGATCTCGCATGGCTAAGTGGGTTCTTGAACCCACTTAGCCATGCATGCGCCGGATCTAACGGTCACCTGTGAGAAGTCGCGATCTCGCACGGTTAAGTGGGTTTAAGAACCCACTTAGTCGTGTTTGTGCCGGATTTAACGGTCACTCGGCACTACCAGCCTCGCTGAGGAGACCCCAGCCGGGCTCCGTTCATTACTGGTCCCTAAGAAACGGACATCAGGCGGAACAGTACTTGGGGAGGCCTCCCAGGCGATCGGAGGCCCCTGAGTAGTCAGCCTCTGGGCAGGCTGGCGCCCTGGCACTACAGTGCTTGGACAGCACTGCCAGGATGCCAAGGTGACACTGCCAGGCTGCAAGGGGCACTGCCAGGGCGCCACGCTGGTAGAGCCAAGATGTCAAGCTGGCATTCTGCCCATGCCAGGTTTCGGCCCAAGGTGTCCTCCCCGTGCGAGATGGGACTCGATTACCCCCTTATAGGTGAGTTGGGGAACTGGGGGGGGGGATCCTGGGGTTGCATTGGGGGGGGGGGGTTGAGAGATCACTTCCTGTACGAAAGAACTCCGCTTGCTGGAGCTCCTCAGTGCAGGAAATTATGCTGAGTGCGGCGCCAGAGCACAAATAAAAACCAAAGTGCCATTAGATAGCAGGGTCGTTCCAGAAGCTAAACCCGCCCAGAACGGACATTAGGGGCGAAATTCTCCCAAAACGGGAGAAATCGTAAAACTGCCGTAAAACCCGGGCGGGTTTTACGGCAGCGCGCCCCTTCCCGACGGGGGACCGATTCTGGTCCCCCGTCGGGGCTAGCAGCCCGACGTCGGAGGCTCCGACAAGTCGGGCTTAACGAAAATCGTTAAGCCCGCTTGCCGGAGTTAGCGCCGGCTGACGCGTCATATGACGTCAGCCGCGCATGCGCAGGTGGGAAGACTCCACCCGCGCATGCGCGGGTGACGTCATCGCGTTTTTGCGCGAAACCCGCGCATGCGCGGGCCGGGTTGCCCCTCAGCCGCCCCGCGTATTGATACTGCGGGGCGGCGGAAGGACAAATAGTGCGCGGGCATCGGGCCCGCTGCCCGCGATCGGTGCCCACCGATCGCGGGCCCATGGCACCCTTGGCACGGCCGTGGTACTGCCGTGCCAATCAGTGCCATGGTTATTTTTTGCGAGTTTGTCACGACGTTTTTACGAACGGCAGGACCAGGTGTGTTTGCCGTTCGTAAAAAGGTCGTAAAGGGCTGGGACTTCGGCCCTTCTAACAGCTGAGAATCGCTGCCGGCCGTAAAAAAATGGCGGCAGCGATTCTTGTCGGGATTTCGGCGGGGGGGGGGGGGGGGAGAATAGCGGGAGGGCGTCAAAAAAGTCGGGAAGGCCCTCCCCCTATTCTCCCACCCGTCGTGGGGGGGGGGGAGAATTTCGCCCTATGTTTCATTAGTTAGATTGTGCTCAAAGTGTGGGCTTGACTGGGAGAAACCCTCCGGAAGGTTCAAAAAAGGGTGGTTGAAAGTGGTGTGGATCTCATCCAAAAAGCCGGCGAGAAACACCTCGCCAAACCCACCTAAAATGACACCGCGACATTTCTGGTGATTAGTTTGGGAGAAAGGGGATTTGCTTTGTCAGACGATGGCACCAGTACTGGGGTAAGTGAGGGCTGTGCCACTGGAGCGGTCTTCAACTGAACCATGTTCTAGTGAAACATACAGGCTGATGGAGAGAATATTAAAATAAAATAGTGGGAGAGGGATCGCTGGAGAGGGAATGTGGTAAATTAAAGCGAATGGGCATGGCAATATAGCAGGGGAGAGTTAGGGATAATAGCCACCAGAACCTGGCAGGAAGACACAGAGCAAACAGATGTAAGATTTAAAAAAATATATATTTACAGGATGTGGCGCTGGCATTGCTGGTTGGGCCGGCATTTATTGCCCATCCCTAGTTGCCCTTTAGAAGGTGGTGGTGTGGGGCAGCACGGTGGTGCAGTGGTTAGCATTGCTGCCTCACGGAGCCGAGGTCCCAGGTTCGATCCCGGCCCCGGGTCACTGCCTGTGCGGGGTTTGCACATTCTCCCCGTGTCTGCGTGGGTTGCACCCCCACAACCCAAAGATGTGCAGGGTAGGTGGATTGGCCAGGCCAAATTGTCCCTTAATTGGAAAAAATGAATTGGGTACTCTAAATTAACAACAAAAAAGGTGGTGGTGAGTTGCCTTCTTGAACCGCTGCAGTCCTAGAGGGGTGGGTACACTCACTGTGCTGATAGGGAGGGTGTTCCAGGATGTTGCTCCAGCGACAGTGAAGGAACGGCGTTATATTTCCAAGTCAGGGTGGTGAGTGACTTGGAGGGGAACCTCCAGATGGGGTTCCCAGATATCTGCTGCTCTTGTCCTTCTCGATGGTAGTGTTCATGGGGTTGAAGGTGCTGTCTAAGGAACCTTAGTGAGTTACGGCAGTGACCTTGGTGAGTTACTGCAGTGCATCTTGTAGATGGTACACATGGCCTCCACTGTTCGTCGTGATGGAGGGTTTGAAAATTTGTGGGAGGGTGTTGAGCTACTTTTGTTGTTGGAGCTCCACTTATCCAGGCAAGACCATTCCATTACACTCCTGACTTGTGCCTTGTAGATGGCACAGGCTTTTGCGCGGGAGCGGAGGTCAGGAGGGGAGTTACTCGCCGTAGGATTCCTAGCCTTTGACCTGCCCTGGTAGGCACAATATTAATATGGCTTGTCCAGTTTAGTTTCTGATGGATGGTAACCTCCAGGATGTTGATTCTGGGGGATTCAGCAATTGTAATGCCATTGAATGTAAAGGGGCGATGGTCATTGCCTGTCACTTGTGTGACATGAATGTAACTTGCCACTTGTCAGCCCAAGCCTGGATATTTCCAGGTCTTGCTGCATTTGGACATTGACTGCTTCATTATCTGAGGAGTCGCGAATGGTGCTGAAGATGCGTGTGCAGTCAACTGCAAACATCCCCACTTCTGACCTTATGATGGAAGGGAGGTCATTGTTGGAGTAGTTGAAGATAATTGGTCCAAGGATACCATCGTGAGGAACCCCTGCAGTGATGTCCTGAAGCTGAGACGATTGACATTCAACCACCACAATCATCTTTCTTTGTACCAGACATGACTCCAACCAATGTAGAGTTTCCCCTCTGATTTCCATTGACTCCAGTTCAACTAGGGCTCCTTGATGCCATACTCGGCCAAATGCTGCCTTGATGTCAAGGGTAGTCACTCTCACCTCACCTCTGACATTCAGCTCTTTTGCCCATGTTTGAACCAAGACTGCAATAAGGTCAGGAGCTGAGGGATCCTGGCGGAACCCAAACTGAGCGTCCATGAACAGGTTATTGCTGAGTAAGTGCCGCTTGATAGCACTATTGGTGACACCTTCCATCACTTTGCAGTTATTGGAGAGTAGGCTGATAGGACCATAGTTGGCTGGGTTGGATTAGTCCTGTTTCTTGTGCACAGGACACACCTGGGCAATTTCTGGATGGCAGTATTGGAGCTGTACTGAAACAGCTTGGCTAGGGGTGCGGCCAGTTCTGTAGCACAAGTACTATTGCTGAGAGATTGTCAGGGCCCATAGCCTTTTCAGTATCCAGTGCCTTCAGCCATTTCGTGATATCACGTGGAGTGAATCATATTGGCTCAACACTGACATCTGTGATGCTGGGGAACTTCAGAGGAAACCGAGATGGATCATCCACGGTACTTCAAACTGAAGATTGTGGCAAATGCCTCAGCTTCATCTTTTGTACATATGTGCTGCGCTTCTCCATCATTGAGGATGGGGATATTTGTGGAGCCTCCTTCTCCAGTGAGTTTAATTGTCCACCACCATTCACGAATGGATGTGGCAGGACTACAGAGCTTAGATCTGATGCATTTGTTGTGAAATCGCTTAGTTCTGTCCATTACTTGCTGCTTGTGCTGTTTGTAGCTTCAGCAGATTGGCACCTCACTTTTTGATATGCCTGATGTTGCTCCTGGCATGCTCTCCTGCACTCTTGATTGAACCAGGGTTGATCCTCTGGCTTGGTGGAAATAATAGAGTGGGGGATATGCCGGGCCATGAGGTTGAATACAATTCTGCTGCTGCATCAGCAAATAAGGTCAAAATAGGGAAAATGGCAAAAGGACAGAATTAAAGACTCTTTATCTGAATGTACACAACATTCATAGTATGAATTGATAGGACAAATAGAAAGAAATGAATATATGATAGTCATTATAGAATCCTGCTTGCAAAGTGACCATGGCTGGGACCTAATTATTCAAGGATTTTTCACTTTTCGGAAGGTAAAGGAGATGGGGTTGCTCTGCTAATAAAGATCAGTGCAGTATTGAGAAATGATTGTGGTTTGCAGCATTAAAAATAATCAGTTTGGGTGGCGATAAGGTGTGGGATTCTTCGATACTCCAGCTGCATGTTTCTCGCAGCGCGCCGTTCACTAGTGGTGGGATTCTCTCTACCCCTCGCTTGTCAATGGGATTTCCCATTGAAGCCACTCCACACTGCCAGGAAACCCATGGGAGGGGGTGCTCTGTCAGCAGGAAAAGAGAATTCCAATGACTGGAGGATTCCAGCCAAGAAATAACAAAGGAAAAAAAATCACTAATTGTAGTCTCTAAGCCCACTAAGAGTAATTAAATTGTGGGGCTGAGTATAAATCAAGAAGTAAATCAGCCTTGGAAGAAAGTTCCTGCAATAATTATAGAGATTTAAATCTTCATACATATTGGACAAATCAAATTGGAAAAAGTAGCCTGAGGGACAAGTTCACAGGATATATTCAAGACCACTTTTTAGATCAATACATTCTGGAATCAACCAGGGAGCATTTTAGACCTGGTATTGTGTGATGAGAAAGGGTTAATTAGTGACCTCATAGTAAAGATCCCCGAGGTAAGAGTGCTCCTAACATGATATAATTTGAAAAGAAATGAAAATCGCTTATTGTCATAAGTAGGCTTCAAATGAAGTTACTGTAAAAAGCCCCTAGTCGCCACATTTGCCTGTTCGGGGAGGTTGGTATGGGAATTACTTATTTCACAAGCAATTTGAGGGGTGAAAATTTCGGATCCAAAATTAGGGTCTAAATAAAGAGAGGCTTATAGCGGAGGAGGCAGTCTTCTGGCTGGCTTGCTGTAAACTTATTATTTGGGTATTGCGATAGCACAGTGGTTAGTACTGTTGCTTCACAGTGCCAGAGACTCCGGTTTGCTTCTGGGTTGGATGAGTGTGCGGAGTCTGCACGTTCTCCCATATCTGTGTGGATTTCCTCCGGGTGCTCCGGTTTCCTCCCACAAGTCCCAAAAGATGTACTTGTCGGTGAATTGGACATTATGAATTCTCCAGCAGTGTACCCGAACAGGCACCATAGTGTGGCGACGAGGGGATTTTCACAGCAACTTCATTGCAATGTTAATGTAAGCTACTTGTGGCACTAATAAAGATTATTATTATCCTTGGAGGGGGTTAAGGCCACGTGAGAGAGGAATTGGGGCCCCAGCTGGAGGAGGGTGTGAGGTGTGACATGTGTGTAGGGTGAACGCAACATCAACATGTGCAAGGTTAAGGCTTATATAGTTGACAGTAGTGCATACTTTTGACCAAATTCAGGATGAGCAGGTTATTTGTTGGTATGGAGGATGAGCGCGAGTGTTGTGGGAGGGGCTCTGTTAACCATGCACACATATTCTGGTCATGTCCAAAGCTCGCGGGGTTCTGGGTCTCCTTCTTTGGCACCATGTCGGCGATCCTACAAATTGAACTGAAGTTTTGTCCCCTCAGGACCATATTTGGGGTATTGGCCCTGCCGGAGCTGCAGACTGGGGCAGGGGCTGATGTTCTGGCCTTCGTCTTGCTGATTGCTCGAAGGCGGGTGCAGATGGGTTGGAGGTCAGCTTTTCCACCCAATACTTTGGTATGGCTGGGGGACCTTATTGAGTTTCTGTATGTTGATAAAGTGAAGTACACCATGAGAGGTGCAATTGAAGTGTTCTACCAAAGATGGTAGCTGTTTATTTTGTACTTTAAAGAGCTGGTCGCTGTTAGCTGTTAGGGGGAGGGGCAGTGTCTGTTCTTACCTGATATTGCTTTTGTTACTTATAAAATTGAAAACGCTGAATAAAAATATATATTTTTAAAAACTTGAATAAAGGCAACTTCAAGGGTGTGAAGACAGAGTTGGCTAAAGTGGAATGGGAAAATAGATTCAAAGCTAAGACAATAGAGAAGCAGTGGAGACATTTAAGGAGGTATTTCATAACTCTCAATAGGCATACATATTACATTGAGAAAGAAAGAAGAAAGCACCATCTGTGGCTAACTAAGTTTAAGGATAAAATTGAAAGAAGCTGCAAAGATTAGAGAAAATTTTAGAAGAGGATGAGTAAAAAATAACGAAGAAGGAGAAATTGGAGTACAACAGAAAATTAGAAAGGAACACAAAAACAGAGAATAAAAGCTTCTACGAGTATAGAATAAGGGAAAGTTTAGCAAATCAAGCACTGGTCCCTTAAAAGAGTGAAACTGGGGCATCAAAAGTGGCAAACAAGGAAATGGCAGAGGTTTTGAATAAGTTTTTCTGTATCTGTCTTCCCAGTCATAGACACAGAAAACATCCTAAGAGTATTAGAAAATTAAGAGGCAAAAGAAAGGGAGGAACTTAAAACAATCACAATCACTAGAGAAAAAGTACTGGAAAATCAATGGGACCAAAGACCCGATGCCTGACAGCATGCATCCTAGAGTAATTCACAGTATTAGTGGCGGTCACATGAATAAGGTCAAGGACAGAAATACAGAAGCAACATCTCAACAATAGCTAAATTTGTTTTTGATGTTTAAAAAGAATTATTCACACCCATACTGGAAGTATTCATTGCTTTCTTTTTTCATCATAACAATAGTGATTTGCAAAGACATCCTTAAATTATACAAATTAGTCAAATGGATAGCTCAAAGGCACTGAATTAAATTGGAATTGGAGCAACTTTATATTTAATGCTGGAAAAAAGGAAACAAAAAATAAATATTAATGATTTGGAACCTTACCTGAAAAATAGCAATCCAGGCATATCCTATATTATCAAAATTAATGGCACCCTTATGTGGGTTTATATCTCCGGTTCTGCACACATTGTAATATTGATTCCAGTTTATGCAGCCACTTGAGTCGTTCATTTCCAGGTTATATCTTGGGTGGTTATAAGAATCTAAGGTAAGAAAACATTCAGCTCCGTTTTCTTTCAAATTTGGAAGGGCCTGACATTTCTGCATGCCATTGTCCCGTGGTAGTGAGCAAATAAATGGAGTTTCATCACCATCAATCTGGTAATATAGAGGTAAAGAAACATTGTAATACCTAAGAAATAAAATAAGAGGGTATTAGTCAGTGTTAATTCTCTTCAATTGATTTTCACACATTATTATAAAGGTTTAATCAAGATCGAAAGGTCGTAATTCATGAGGCACAAAAATCTATGATCACATCGCTTATTGGTAAAATATACATCATAAAATAAATGCTCAGTCTTGCAAGTAAATATTAATTGGTCTTTCAAGAAAAATTCAACTTCTACAAACTGACTTTTTCACTAAACAAAAAATTATTAGCACAACTGCTGAAGATTTCTTTCATTATTTTTCAGGATCTGGACAGCATTCGCAAGGCCAGCATTTATTATCCATCTCCAGTTGACCTTGAGTAGATTCTGGTATGGCTTCCTTCTTGAACCATGGAGTTTTAATGGTGAAGGTGTCCCCACAGTATTTTTAGGTAGGAATTTTCAGGATTGTAACCCAGTGACAATGAAGAGACAATGATAAATGCTCAAATCATTTGGGGCTTACAGGTGTTCACAGGTACCTGATGCCTTTGTCACTTCAAAGTGCTGGAGGCGTCAGTGGCACGGTAGCACAGTGGTTAGTTAGCACTGTTAGTACACAGCAGCAGGGTCCCAAGTTCAATTCCTGGCTTGGGTCACTGTCTATGCGCGGTCTCCATATTCTCCCTGTTTCTGCGTGGGTTGTCTCCGGGTGCTCCGGTTTCCTTCCACGAGTCCCGAAAGACATGCTGTTAGGTGAATTGGACATTCTGAATTCTCCCTCTGTGTACACGAACAGGAACCGTAGTGTGGCAACTAGGGGATTTTCCCTGGAACTTCATTGCAGTGTTAATGTAAGCCTACCTGTGACACTAATAAAGATTATTATTATGTCTTTGAGGAAAACAATTATAGCTTGGATCCACTGTTAGGCCTGGAATAACCTGATTTACACAATAAGGCACAACTGTTCTAGATTAAAATATATATTCCAAATTTTGGAAGACAGCAGGTCTTCGGAACCACTCTGCATTTTATATTTCCCACATGAGACGTGGTTCTGGACTTCCCTAAACAAGCCTTTTTCAATTTGATGCTATTTTCTGAGAAATTACATATCATCTTTGTGCTACCGCCTGGCATCCATTCCATACTGGATAAAAATATTAGAAGTCTTAAATTAAAGGAGCTTTATTATAGAGTGATGGAAAAAGACAATATCGGGAATGAATGATTGTGGAAGCATTGAAGAAAGTAGAGAGAGAGAGAGGGGGGAGGAAATATGCTGAGGTGAATGATGGCGAGGGGACTGCCAGGAAAAAGAGCAAGGCCAAAGACCAAATGGCAAGACTGGTGGCAAGAGGCTTAAGACCAGCTGGACTGGAAGACGAATGGGCAACTAACAGGAGTAGATAAAAAAGGGTGATCCACCATCATTGTTATGACACCAAAGTACAATGGGAAAAGCCAAAAGGCAATCCCAATTAGTAGCAATCTCCTTCTCTTTCCCCATAGCCCTGCAAATATTTCCTTTAAGAGGATGAAAAAACTCCTATCCCCTCTCAATGTGCTAGGTTTTCATGTCCCATAGGCATCTGGAAATCGTTTTGATTTATAGCTCAATCGGACCTCCAATTTATTACAGGTCTTGGAAAGGTAACCAGCCCCAATATAAATTTCCATTTAGAATACCGTCACATTTAGTTTCAATCTTCCAACTGTTCAGTGAAATAAAGTGTTCAATAAAGTATTTTAAAATTTTCCTATTCAGTTCTTTGTATCTATGAACGTTTTATTTTGTGATCGGCAATTTTCCCTCCTGAAGGCATTCACTCCTTGCTGGGCCATGGGGCTGCACATTTTATGTGCCCCCTGCTACGGTGGGGGTGCATATAAAATAGGGCAAGTTCCCACCTAACCACCTTCCACACCCATCCCCGAGCTCACCCCCATAATACAGGGCACCAAAATCAGCAGCCCACCCACCATATTTAGATTGGAAAGCAAGAGTCAATTGGGATTGTTACCAAGCCCTGATAATACATTGCCCATGCCATAAATGCTTGGCGTGGTTTAGTCGGGCGGGAGTGGGCAGCCAGGTGGGAGTGAGCAGCCAAAATGTTTTAAATAAATTCTCCAAAGGACAGGAAGGAAGGGGTTCTATCCTCGGGGGCTGTCTTATGAGGATTGAGAGGTGACTCCCTTAAGATAGAGCCTTCCCTTTCCTCCTACCCATCTGCAGCCTTAAACCCATCATCCAAACCCCTCCATGTCTCTCTTCCTTACCCGCCCAAACTCTCCTTCATTAAAACCCCAGACTTACCCATTTTGAGGTCTATTGTTCCTTCTTCCTGTTCCTCATTGCAGTCCCAGCACTGCCCATTAATGTGCTATTGGTGTTACCGGGACTGATGAGCTGCTGGCATATTGGATTTTTCGGCAGCACTTTTCAGCGAGCTTTCTGCCGAGTGAGGGGTGGAAGTTGCACCCGCTCCTAGTTTAGCCTGCCCAGAATGCATTATGGCTGCAGGATGGGGCGATGTAGAGCTGACCTGCTCCACACACTGACTTTCTTTCCAAGAGGATGAGCCATCGGTTCCATAATATTCAGCCCATGGTTTCACACTGAACAGGTGCAAACTATTGACAAATACACAATTTCACAGGAGTTGCCAATAATAATCAGGTATGAAAATCTGGAACGATTTCCCCTGAAGTGAACTGCAGCACGCCTACTGACAATGCACCTAAGTAATGAACTGAGCACAAAAGAAGGACAAATCTTCTTTAATTTTCTCCTGTTCCCTTGCGCAATTTGTGACAAACCGTTTCTATTTTGCTCAGAATATAATTTAGGAATATGCATGCACCATTTGTTCTACTTGTTATTGTGCTGCAACCCAGCAGGATGTCTTTGGAAAATACCATTCAATAGAAAAAGTGACAGAAAATGTTTACTTCAAAGAAAGTCAATTTCAAAAGCTGTGAGGAACATAATGTGTGTTTGCTGTTTTCTGCTCTAATTTACTTCCCACTCCATCTGATGGCATACAGTTCCACACACACCTGGTTGGCCGGCTGGTGCGGTCTCCAGGGGGGCGCTGGTGTTCCGGCCACGGGGGTATGGGGGCACAGTTGCCTGGCCCGTCATCGGGAGCCACCGATCTGCGGGTAGGCCTGTGCCGTAGAGGCACTCTTTCCTTCTGCGTCAGCCTCTGTTGGGCTCCGCAATGGCTGGTCCGGAGAAGGCACCCCCTTGCACATGTGCTAGAATATGCCAGCCAGTCTGCGCGTGTGCGGAACCATGCCAGCGGTTCTGCGCATGCGCTAACTCACGCCGGCCCTTCGGCGCTGGTTGGTGCCGCGCCAACCCCTCCGCCGCCGGCCTAGCCCCCGGATGTGCGGAGGATTCCTCAACTTCCGGTCGTCCCGACGGTCGAGTGGTTCGCGCCGCTTGTTACGGGATTCGGGAGAATCCCCCACCAAGCCTTCAAGCTTGTTTTTTTTTTACATTGATTGCCCTTTTAGAATTATGACATAATGTAGCCCCTTTTGATTTTTGTCTTTGGTTTCTCTGCCTTCCACTTTTCCCTTTACTGCATTTTGTTGCTTTCCCTACATTACTTCCCTCCCTTCCTGCATCAATTCCCATCCCCCTGTCATATTAGTTTAAACCTTCCCAACAAACACTCCCCCTAGGACATTACTTCCGGTGCACCATGACAGCTGGCTGTTTACCCTCCCACCCAGAATGCCCTGCAGCTGCTGCAAGACATCCTTGACATTTGCACGAGGGAGACAACATACCATCCTGAAGTCTCGTTTGTGGCTGCAGAAACACCTATCTATTCCCCTTACAATTGAATTTTCCTCTGTCTGGTGGTCACCCATTCCCTATTTTCCTCTGTAATTTTCATCTGCGGTGTAACCAACTTACTGAACGTGCTATCCCCGCTTTCCTCAGCAATACGGATGCTCTGAAGTGATTCCACTTGCAGCTCAGAGCCATCAAGTGGTCTGAGAGGAGCTGCAGTTGGACACACTTCCTGCACGTGAAGGAATCAGGGACACCGGAGGGGTCCCTGAATTCCCACATCGCACAGGAGGAGCATGATTTGGGTCTGGGATCTCCTGCCATGACTTAACCCTTACGTTAACTTTACAACAACACCAAGAGAGAAAAAAGGGGGGGAAAAAAATTAAAATAAAAAGTACTTACTAGTGGGTGACTGGACATTACTGCGGTGCTCCAGAGCTTGACCCATCCACAAAAGGGTCATGACTGAGGGCCTCAAGAGCATTGGCCGGATGCGGAGGGACCAATAACAGACACAGCGGGACACATCAGTGGCACGGAGGGACATGTCTCACTCGCTGAGGGACATCACTCTGTTTGAATGTGCCACGGCCGAGGGCACAAAACCTTGGTTCAGATGAGGCAGGCTTTCAGGATTCGCAAAGCCAGGTGATGATCGTGCCTCCAGAGCACAATCTGGCCTCCACTCCATCCCATGGAGTAGCCCGGGGGGGGCCAGTGAGTACCTCGAGTGAAGAAGAGGTGGTGGGTCCATGCTGATGCCTCTTACAGTGGAGGCGCTGGAACGCCTTCACCCTTCTGAATGCCCCCCACCTGACACTGGTGCATCCACTGGGCAGCAGGCTGAACAGGCTGACATGTCGTCACCTGTGACACCTGAAAGTCAGTCAAGCCCAGGCCCTCCAGAGGACACCCGCCAAAAGCATCACAGAGCAGAGAATGCGACAAGAAGTAGGATGCCTCCACTTTTGATGTGCTGCCTGAGGTAACAGCAAGAAGAAGCGGTAGGCCCCGAAATGTTGAAAGATAGATGATACTTAAGTTGGCACAGGTGCAGTAGAGAGTAGATCGTAATGGGGAGGGGCACACATGTGGTTAATACTCACCATTGCACACATTTGCACCACCAGTCAGATATTTCTGTAATCTTTGCCTCATGGGTGTGAAGGATGGACTGGGGCTGGGTGCTGTGCGGCAGCTGGGTGGAGGTGAAGGTCTGGGAGAAGGGCACCTATGATACATGAACATTCCACATGGTTACACCCTCACAGAGATGTAGCAGGGCATATGGGCAGCTGTGTGTGCCTGGCTTGTGTTACAGCAACCCCCCAGTTAGTGAGCACCAGTCGCTTGCCGTCTCTTGCTCGCCCCCCCCCCCCCCCACCCCCCCATCCCAAACATATTTGAGCCCTTGAGGAGGAATCACCAGCACACATGCAGGAATCATTTGGATGGACACAGTGGTATGTTTTCTTCAAGGTAGGAGTTAGACTTTGTCAGACAATAAGGAGAGCAGAGCTCATCTCACAGCAAGTCGTCATCATCCTTCTCCGTCCCGTGGACAAGTCCCACTTATACTGCCAATCCAGGGCCAACACCCTGTGGTGATGCTGGTATGATCCTCGGAGGGGGAGAGGAGCTTTAGTGGGAAGGAGTGGAAGGCTAGAGGGAAGATGGAATGGACTGAAGGACTAAGGGAGAAGGAAGGAGTGGAAGGATTAAGGGAGGGGAAAGGGTTGAGAGAATCAGGGGAAGGTGGATTCTGTGTGAGGAGGGGTTCGAAGTAGAGGGGGTGTGGAAGAGATGGGATAGGGCAGCAGAGCTGCCACTGGCCAACCTCCTAGTTGGTAAATCGAGGGGTGATGAGGTTGTCCAATATGCAGCAGCCCTGGATCACATGTTGGGCAGCCTGCCGCACCAGTTCCGGCTACAAGCCCGGGTCTTCCTGGAAACCAACCCAATCCTAGTGAGGTGAAGCCTGCTTTCTTCCTCTTCTGCCAGCATGTTGTCCCATTGCTGCGCGACGATATGAGGGATGCAACAGGTTACCACGATACTCAAGATACACAATGCTATATTGGACTGCCCCACCAGTATCCAAACATCGGAAGTGCATCTAGAGCATGCCGATGCACACTTCCGGTGGCGGCGATGTCCGAGTGAGCCGCACATTCGGCGGGCTCTCACTCCGGCGGGCGTTTAGGGGCTGATTCCCCGCGATAGCGGGACCACAGACCTGAAGGAAGGCGGCAGCGCAAGTGCTGAGGAGCGGGCTGCGGCACATGGAACAGCGGGAGTCCAGGAGGCAGAAGAAAAGAGAGAAAAAGGGACAGAGGCAAGGACCTGAAGAAACTTACCTGGAACCTAAGATGGTGGACACACGGACCCCAGACTCAGCAATCCAGCAGGCGCTGGATAACATGCTCCAGGTAATGAAGTCCAGTTTTGAAGCGCTGAAGCGGGACAGCTTGGACCCAATCCAGAAAACGGTGGATCAGCTGAACCAGAGGCTGGATGCGCAAGATGTTAAAGTTAAGGAGCTGGGAGAGGCGGTGGAGGAGCAGGCGGATGCGCAGACGGTTGCGGCGCTAGAAGTTGACGGGCTGAAGGAGCGGCAGAGAAGACTGCTGGACAGAGTGGAGGAGCTGGAGAATAGAGCCCGCAGGAACAACCTGAGGATGGTCGGCCTCCCCGAGGCAGGGGCGGCCGGGCGGACACTCCGCCCGATGGTGATTAGGTTCCACAGGTTTGTGGACAAGGAGCATATGCTGCGGTGGGCAAAGAGCGCTAGGAGCAGCACGTGGAACAACAGTGTTCTCCGCATTTACCAGGACCTAAGCCAGGAGGTGGCTCGGCGGCGAGCAGCCTTTAAGAATGTCAAGGAGGTGCTGTTCAAGAAGCACGTGAAGTTTGGTCTGCTGTTCGCGGCTCGCCTATGGGTCACGCACCAGGGTCAACACCACTACTTCTCCGAGCCTGAAGAAGCGATGGATTTTGCAAGGGATCAGGGGCTGGTCCCGAAAAGAGGCCCCACGGACGCGAATTAGGGCCCGAGGACTACCGTGGGAAGGTACGCCGAATGGGCCTGGACTGCTGTTCAACGGTTTGCTGGGTCAAAGGTGCCAAGCGGAACATTTGGGACTCTTTCCTTTGTTCATGGACATTGGTTTGGGGTTTTTTTTTCTCATGTTTTTGTTTCTTCCCCTTTTTTCTGTTTTTTCCTTTTTGGGCGGATTTGTACTTTTTGTGCAGCTCGCGGAGGACACTGGAGCCGGCACGGTAACAAAGGGGGGCCAGTCAGCAAGGAGGGGTCAAGGACGTGGGTTGGGGGTTTTTTTGTTTTTGTTTTTTTTTGTTTTGTTGATGTCCATGACTTCCTGTGCCAGTGAGTTTGCTCCAGTGGGTTGGAGAGGGGGATGGGGCGCCAGGGAATGGGGAGGAGGACGGGGAAACAATGGGAATGAGACAGGAAGGCGCCGGAGTGTTGAGTCACCGGGCTAGCGGATTGGCTAGTCAACGGAGTCAGGTGGGGGGGAGATCACAGCCAGTGGATGGCAGGGGTGGGGGTATCGGGGGATGTGGTTAGTGGGGGGGGGGGGTTGTTCTGCTGACGTGAGAGGGACTTGAAATAGGCACTGGAAAGGAGGTCGAGGGTAGAGGCAGCCAACGGGCGGGCCAGGAATGGTGCGACGCACGGGCCGGGGGCCGGCCCGAGAAAGGCTATGGCTGACCGGCGTGGTGGTGGGGGTGGGGGTGGGGGGTTGTGCCCCCCGACCAGGCTGATCACCTGGAACGTCAGGGGACTGAATGGGCCGGTTAAGAGGGCGCGGGTGTTCGCGCACTCTGAGGGCGGACGTAATTATGTTGCAGGAGACACATCTGCAAGTGTCTGACCAGACCAGGCTAAGGAAGGGCTGGATTAGCCAGGTCTTCCACTCGGACTTGGACTCGAAGTCCAGGGGGGCGGCAATCATGATCAATAAGCGGGTGCAATTTGAGGCGGAGGGCATAGCCGCAGACAGGGGGGGCAGATACCTGATGGTACGGGGCAGACTGGAGGGGAGAAGAGTGGTGCTGGTGAATATATATGCCCCGAACTGGGATGACGTGGACTTCATTAAAAGAGTGCTGGAGAAGATCCCGGACCTGGACTCTCGCAGGCTAATAATGGGGGGGGACTTTAACATGGTCCTTGACCTGGCTTTGGATCTGTCGTGTCCCAGAACGGGCAAGGGAGCTGAAAGGGTTTATGGAGCAAATGGGGGCAGTGGACCCCTGGAGAGCTAGACAGCCGACAGGAAGGGGCTACTCGTTTTACTCGCACGTCCATAAAGTATATTCTAGGATAGATTTCTTCGTACTAAGCAGGGATTGTATAGGGGAGGTAAAGAACACGGAATATTCGGCAATTACTATCTCAGACCATGCCCCGCACTGGTTAGACCTGCAGATCGGGGGGGCGAACTACCAACGCCCGCAATGGAGGATAGACGTGGGACTGCTGTCGGAGGAGGGGATCTGTGAGAGGCTTCGGAGGTGTATGCAAAATTACTTGCGGGTGAATGACACGGGGGAGGTCTCAGCGGCGACCCTGTGGGAGGCGCTAACGGCAGTAGTGCGAGGGGAGCTGATTTCAATTGGGGCCCACAGAGCCCAGGCAGACAGGGCAGAGATGGACAGATTGGTCTAGGGAAATGGGTCGGATAGATGAAGAGCACGCGGAGTCGCCGGGGGAGGTTTTACTCAGGGAGAGGCAGAGACTACAGGCGGAACTGGGGGCACTATCCACGAGTAGGGCCGTGGAACAGCTTAGGAAGGCGAGGGGAGTGGTGTACGAGCATAGGGAAAAGGCTAGCAGACTGTTAGCGCAGCAACTCAGGAGGAGGGAGGCGGCCAGGGAAATACATAGAGTGATGGATGGGGAGGGGCGCAAAGTGGAGGACCCGGCAGGATTGAATAAGGTATTCCGGGACTTCTATCGCAAGCTGTATACTTCGGAGCCTCCGGAAGAACCGGAGGAGATGAAAAGGTTTCTGGACGGGTTAACATTCCCAACAGTAGGTGGGGGGCGAGTGGATGAGCTGGGGGCCCCGATTAGAGTGGAGGAGGTACTGGGGAGCCTAAAGGCCATGCAGTCGGGGAAAGCCCCGGGGTCGGATGGATACCCAGTAGAGTTCTATAGGAAGTTTTCTGAGCTGGTGGGCCCGGTCTTGGCGAGGGTTTTCAATGAGGCAAGGGACAGAGGGACCCTGCCGCCGACAATGTCACAAGCCACTTTATCACTGATATTGAAGCGGGGTAAAGACCCGGAGGCGTGCGGGTCCGACAGGCCAATCTCCCTGATTAATGTTGACGCCAAGCTCCTGGCAAAGGTACTGGCGGGTAGAATGGAGGACTGCGTACCGGAGGTGATTGGGGAAGACCAAACTGGGTTCGTGAAAGGTAGGCAGCTGGCGGCCAACCTGAGAAGACTACTTAATATGATAATGATGCCCACGGTGGGCAGGGAGGTGGAAGTAGTGGTGTTGATGGACGCCGAGAAGGCCTTTGACCGGGTGGAGTTGGACTATCTATGGGAGGTGCTCGGACGGTTTGGGTTCGGGGAGGGACTGGTGGATTGGATCAAATTATTATATCAGGCCCCGAGGGCCAGCGTCAGGACTAACAGAGAAGTGTCGGAGTACTTTAGGCTGTACCGAGGGACCAGACAGGGCTGCCCACTCTCCCCGCTGCTGTTTGCGCTGGCCATAGAGCCGCTGGCAATTGCGCTGAGAGCCGCAGAGGGATGGAAGGGGATGGTGAGGGACGGGGTAGAACATAGGGTCTCTCTTTACGCAGACGACCTGCTCCTGTACGTATCGGACCCAGTGGCCGGGATGGGAAGTATACTGGGAATGTTGAGGAAGTTCGGCTAGTTTTCAGGTTACAAATTAAATATGGCCATGAGTGAAATGTTTGTGGTACAGGCAAGGGGCCAGGAGAACAGATTGAGAGGGCTACCATTTCGGCTGGTTGAGGAAAATTTCCGGTACTTGGGAATCCAGGTGGCGCGAGACTGGGGCAGGCTGCACAAGTTAAATTTGGCCAGGGTGGTGGAGCAAATGAAGGGAGAGTTTCGGAGATGGGATGCACTCCCGCTGTCGCTGGCAGGGAGGGTGCAGGCTGTAAAGATGACAATCCTCCCTAGATTTCTGTATTGTTTTTCAGTGCCTCCCGATCTTTGTCCCACAGTCCTTCTTCAAAAGAGTTAACAGGATGATCATGAGCTTTGTCTGGGCGGGAAAATCCCCGCGGGTGAAGAAGGCGATGCTGGAGAGGAACCGCAGCGAGGGAGGGCTGGCTTTGCCGAGTCTGATTAATTATTACTGGGCGGCCAACACCGCTATGATAAGGAAGTGGATGGTGGGGACGGGGTCTATCTGGGGGCGGGTGGAGGCAGCTTCATGCAGGGACTCCAGCTTTGCAGCCCTGGTCACGGCTCCTCTACCGCTGCCATCGGCCAAGTACTCCACCAGCCCGGTAGTGGTGGCGACCCTGCGGATATGGGGCCAGTGGAGGAGGCATGTAGGGGAGACGGGGGCGTTGGTTTGGGCGCCAATCTGTGACAACCATCGGTTTGCCCCCGGGAGTATAGATGGGGGGTTTCGAATATGGCGGCGGGCAGGGGTGGGAAGGGTGGGCGATATGTTCCTGGAAGGGAGCTTTGCAAGTTTGAGGAGCTTGGAGGAGAAATTTGGGCTGGTAAGGAGAAATTATTTTAGGTACCTACAGTGCGGGACTTTGTTAGTAGACAGGTCCCATTTTTCCCACGCCTCCCGCCAATGGGGATCAAAGACAGAATAGTCTCTATGAGGGAAGAAGGGGAGGGTAGAGTCTCTGGTATTTATAAGGTGCTCATGAGGGAGGAAGGGTCCCAGACGGAGGAACTGAAACTTAAATGGGAGGAGGAGCTAGGCGAGCAAATGGAGGACGGGCTGTGGGCAGAAGCCCTGAGTAGGGTAAATTCGACCGCGACATGTGCCAGGCTCAGGCTGATTCAATTTAAGGTCGTTCACCGAGCCCACATGACAGTGGCTCGGAGGAGCAAATTCTTTGGGATAGAGGACAAATGCGCTAGGTGCGCGGGAGGATCGGCGAACCACGTTCACATGTTTTGGGCATGCCCTAAGCTTAGGGGGTACTGGGAGGGATTTGCGGGCGTCATGTCCCGGGTGCTAAAAAGAAGGGTGGCGATGGGTCCAGGGGTGGCAATTTTTGGGGTTTCGGAAGACCCGGGAGTCCAGGGGGAGAAAGAGGCCGATGTTTTGTCCATTGCTTCCCTGATAGCCCGGCGACGAATACTATTGGCGTGGAGGGACTCAAAGCCCCCGAAGACTGAGTTGTGGCTTGCGGACATGTCGAGTTTCCTGGGTATGGAAAAAATTAAGTTCACCTTGAGGGGATCTGTACAGGGGTTCGCCCGGAGGTGGCAACCATTTATTGACTTTTTTGCGGGAGAGTGAGCGTCAGCAGGGGGTGGGGGGGGGGAGGGTAGAATAGAGTAGAGTAGGAGGGACAAAATGGCGGGTAGTACCAGTGGGAGAGGAGCGGGCTTGTGCAGTATGTTACAATTGAAGTATTGAAAGTACATGGATGTTAGCACATTTTTGCCTTTTTTGCTTTCTTTCTGTTGATGTCTGTAACTGTTTACAAAGCCAAAAACTACCTCAATAAAATTGTTTGTTAAAAAAAAGAGCATGCCGATGCACCACCTGGTGATACTCCTAGTTGCTGTGTGCACATCATTAAAATGGTTCTCTGTCTTGGACTGGGTCCTCCGCAGAGGTGTCATTAGCCATTACCTCAGAACGTAGCCCTCATCACCCACTAACCAACTCCTCACATGAGAAAGCGCCTCGAAGGTATTGGGAACCGATGAATGCGGCAGGATGTTTGAGGCATGCATGCTGCCTGGATATCGGGTGAAGATGTGCATGATCTGTAGCTGATGGTCGCACACCAACTGCATATTCATGGAGTGGAAGCTGTTGTTGAAGGGCCACCTTGGAGGACGACATACATGCATGCCACGGACCTGCGACCAGCCAGCGATGTGGTCCAATGCTCGGGCACATAGGGCATCTATGATAGCATGGATTCACTTGTATGCAGACATTTGCAATATCCAGCACAGGTCCCTGCTCAAGCCCAAGAATGAGCCAGAGACATAAACGTTCAGAGCGACCGTCACTTTGACGGCCACTGGGAATGGATGCCTTGCTCATAGCCCCATGGTGCCGGTGCACCACCATCTGGCACAAAGTCTCCCTGGTGAGCTGGATTCAGCAGCACAGGTGGTCTTGCAGCTCCTTGAAGGACAGGCATGGACGACATACACATGGCCTAATTTAGTGCCTCCTTCAATCCTCCCCCTCGGCCTGGTGGATGGCCAGCACCTGAGCCTCAAGTACTGGCCCATGCTCTTCTGGTGAAGCTCCCATTGTGCAGGGTCCTTACTGGGTTGCTCCTGGCACTCTTGCCATCGTCCATCCACAACGGATGCCGCAGCCAAGTAGATAGCAGTAGTTGAAATCTCTGCAGGTGGAGGGTCATAGACAAAGAATGTCAGCAAGATGAGGATTCCCTTAACCATCCAATGCCACGTGATCACATGGTCACCCTCAGTTGTACTTCTGCGCCACCCTCAACATGTGCACCCACCTCCCCCTGCCCTTCGAGTGATGTAGCCCGCACTGCACCGGTGTCCGCATCAGTGACTGGCACCCAGCCTGTGATGTGAGGAGCCTCTAACCTCACCGGCTGACTCTGCAGCTGGAATATCGGAGGCTGCCGCATTCAGTGTTGGCACTATGCTCTGTGGCCTCTGTCCTGTATCTCCTAGTGTGGTCTACTGTGGGTCTCCTCACAGGGTGAGCCTTGTGCTCTTCCTCCAGGAGGGTGGCAACTGGTTGTGTGGTGGGGATGTTCATTTTCTGCAGCCATTTAACTCCATACTAAGATGTGGAGATGCCGGCGTTGGACTGGGGTGGGCACAGGAAGAGGTCTTACAACACCAGGTTAAAGTCCAACATATTTGTTTTGAATCACTAGCTTTCGGAGCGTAGTTCCTTCATCAGGTTATTCAGCAGTACCACAAAAATTTGTTCCTTTGTTTCAAGGAAGGTTGGATCCTCGTTATAATTTTTAATAAATAATCTTTATAATTACTGTAATTATACTCCAAATAAATGACACAGCAAGGACCACAGAGCACTGCTGTAGTTAACTCACTGATAGTTCCCTTAAAGACAAAGGCCATTAATCAAAGGTTGACTCAGGTGTCACACACCAATATATTATAAACCAAAAGCATGAAAAAGATATCCAATCTTAGATAGATCCTTGAGATCAAGGATTATTTGCCTCCACCCCAGTTTGATGGGTTCCAAAATGGCAGATTAGTCCAATGCGCAATCTGCAGATGCTTGAAGGGTTGGGGAGATGGGTTGTTTGGAAGTTTGTGCACTCCTTTTGACACCAAGACCTCTCATCTGCACATTCCTGATGGAAGTTTCTTATGTGTTTGGTGCCTTCCTGCATGGGCCTTGCCCATTTTGAACAATTACAGCCAGGGACTTGCTTGAGTCAGCAGGGATGTTTTCTCTTCAGGGCTACTTGTCAACCCCGCCCCCCACAGCATGCAAGCATGAGGGTACCCCAAACCCCCCAGCCCCCCCCATCAGATCCCCCAACAGAACCTCCATCAGTGACCCCAATCACATCCTCCATCAGAGAATCCCAAAGAGAACCCCCCCAACAGAGAACCCCCCATTCAGAAAACTACCCCCCCCCCCCCCCAAAAGAGACCCCCCTCCCATCATCAGAGACCCATGCCTGCAAGCTGAAGAGCAGACCAGGCAGGAGAGTGAAAAATCACTGCATTTTCACTTACCTTTTTCCAACATCTGCAGCCTCAGATACAAGGGGCGGGATTCTCCAAGCCCGCGCCGGCTCGGAGAATCGCTGGGCGGGGGGGGTGCGTGAATCCTGCATGCTGGGACTGCGATGCTACGAACTGGGAAAAAGCTCGGCGACGGGGACTGCGCCGCGCGGCCTGCAGAATCGCCAGACCTGGCGCGACGTGCTGGTCCCAGGGCCTGCTGCGGGTCTCCGGCCCGGATGGGCCGAAGTCCCGCCAACGTGACCACGGCTGAGGCCAGAATAAATCAAACATGGTATTTAACGGCGTCAACCATTCATGCTGGCTGACGCCAGCGAAGGAGGTAGGGGTCGGCGTGGGAGGGCTGCTACATGTCAAGACGGATGGGCCGTGGCTGGGGGGAGGCAGTTTGTTTGGTGGGGTGGAGGCTGCCCAGTGCCGGTATGCCGGGTGGTGTCGGGGCTGGTGTCTGGGGAGGGTGAGGGTGGGGTGGGGAGGGTCGGGGCTGGTGTCTTGGGAGGGTAGGGGTGGGCCAGGGGTGGTGTAGGGAGTGTCGGGAATTGGGGGGCACGGGTGTGGTGGGGAGTGTCGGGGATTGGGTTTTTTTTGTGCGTGGCCAGGTGCCACCTGACAACAGCGGCGACCATGCAGCCCAGGGCACCAGGTCGTGGAGGTGGATATGTGCAATGATGACATGGCGTCTACCCCCACCACCTGCAGACCGTTATGTTTGGCAATCACCCAGCGATGTTGGCTGTCGTGGCGGGGGCCGCTGTCCTGCATGCAGCCCTATGGCAGCTGGAGCAGGAGCGTGCCAGGGAGGCGGTGCGGAGGCAGCTGCAGAGGAGTGTGTCGCAGAGGGGTAGGTGGCATGCGTCCAGGCCGGACGGCCTGCTGCCCGACAAGAACAAGGACGAGGAGGAGGATGAGGAGGTGGTGGTGCCACAGCAACAGAGCTGCCCAATGAGGCCCCATGTGTACCGGTGCCGCATGTCCTACCAGGACCTCACGGATACGGCATACAGGAGGAGACTCCGCATGAGGCTGGAAACCATCACCCATATCTGTCACTTGATGGCACACCTGGCACCGCGAGGGACTGGGGGTGGACCCCTCTCCCGGTAGCCATCAAGGTGACGGTGGCCTTGAACTTCTACGCCACAGGGTCGTTCCAGTCGCCGAGTGGGGACCTCTCCGGCATCTCCCAGACATCGGTGCACCTGTGCAGTGACGGATGCCCTGTATGACATTGCGGTGCGGACTGCTACATTCAGTTCTCTGTGGACCGCTCCCACCAGGATGCCTGGGCAGCAGGCTTCGTTGCCGTGGCCAAGATACCCATGGTCCCGGGGGCGATCAATGTGATACACGTCGCCCTGCGGCCAGCAGATAACAGGGACGTGTTCATGAACAGGAAGGGGAAATACTCCATGAACGTGCAGGTGGTCTGCGACCATCGGATGAGGATCCTGCATTTCTGTGCCCATTACCCGGGCAGTGTGCATGACTTGTTCAGATTGGCACAATTGTTCATCCCCGACATGTTCGAGGGGCAACCCCCCCCCCCCTGCCTAAGGGGCTGGTTGCTGGGTGACAAGGATTACCTGTCGCGGTCGTGGCTGATGACGCCTATACGGAGGCCACAGATGGATGCGGAGAACCGCTACAACGATGCTCATGCAGCCACCAGGGGTGTGGTCAAGAGGTGGTTTGGACTGCTGAAGATGCACTTCAGGTGCCTGGACCGCTCTGGAGGGGTTGTCCAGTACCCGTCGGTGCGGGCCGGTCACATCGTTGTGGTCTGCTGCATCCTGCGACGTGTAGCCTAGCAGAGGGACGATGTGCTGGAGGCAGAGGAGGAGGAGGAGGAGGAGGAGGAGGAAGACGACGATGGGCACGCCTCCCCAGATGAGGGGGATATGGAAGGGGGGTGGAATGCACGGACCATACAGGCTGGACAGGGATGGGAGGCTGCCCACCGATACCGGATGGGCCAGCGGGCACGGGAAGAATTGATAGCTGCACGATTCACAGACTAGCGGAGGGGGGGGGGGATTGCTGAGCATGGGCATGGACAGCATAGTACCGCACCACTCCACCACCCTCACCCCACCCACCACCAACCACCCGCATGCACACCACCTCTCCATCACAAATCCACCTGCGGCACAACAGGCAGGGCTCATATGATCGCAAGTGGAAACAGGTCTATTGCATGGCATGGAGGATGACGACAACCCGCTCTGCGATGAGCTCCGGGCTCTATATCAAAGAACAAAGAGAAATTACAGCACAGTACCAGGCCGTTCGGCCTCCAAGCCTGCGCCGATCCAGATCCTCTATCTAAAACTGTCGCCTATTTTCTAAGGATCTGTATCCCTCTGCTACCTGACCATTCATGTATCTGTCTAGATACATCTTAAATGACACTATCTTGCCCGCCTCTACCACCTCCACCGGCAATGCGTTCCAGGCACACACCACCCTCTGCGTAAAGAACTTTCCACGCATATCTCCCTTAAACTTTTCCCCTCTCACCTTGAACTTGTGACCCCTAGTAATTGAGTCCCTGTGGTAGTATGACTAGGGAGATTACGGTACTTTAGAACCATGCTGCCATTGGTGCAGAAGACTCGCTACCCATTGGCTCAGGCAAGTCATGTAGCGCTCTGACAATTGGCTGAGGCTAGTCATGTGACTACCTGCCGATTGGCTGAGAGGTTAGTAGCTCCACCTTCGAGGCGGGGTATAAGAACCCGTACCGGCTGGCAGTCGGCCTTTCTCTGTACGTCTACTGCCGGGCACGCATCTAGTGTATTAAAGCCTGTTGTTCGGAACTACTTCACAACTCGAGTCCAATTGATGGTGCATCAATCCCTCACTCTGGGAAAAAGGTTCTTGCTATCCATCCTGTCTATACCTCTCATGATTATGTAGACCTCAATGAGGTCCCCCCTCAACCTTAGTCTTTCTAATGAAACTAATCCTAATATACTCAACCTCTCTTCATAGCTAGCGCCCTTCATACCAGGCAACATCCTGGTGAACCTCCTCTGCACCTTCTCCAAAGCATCCACATCCTTTTGGTAATGTGGCGACCAGAACTGTACGCAGTAGTCCAAATGTGGCCGAACCAAAGTCTTATACAACTGTAACATCACCTGCCAACTCTTGTACTCAATACCCCTTCCGATGAAGGAAAGCAGGCCGTATGCCTTCTTGACCACTCTATCGACCTGCGCAGCCACCTTCAGGGTACAATGGACCTGAACACCCAGATCTCTCTGTACATCAATTTCCCCCAGGGCTTTTTCCATTTACCGTATAGTTTGCTCTTGAATTGGAGCTTTCAAAATGCATCACCTCGCATTTGCCCGGATTGAACTCCATCTGCCATTTCTCGCCCAACTCTCCAATCTGTCTATATTCCACTGTATTCTCTGACAATCCCCTTCACTATCTGCTATTCCACCAATCTTAGTGTCATCTGCAAACTTCCCCTGGTGAACCATCTCCCCCAACAGTATCCAAAACGGGAGATGACCGCAGGGGACACCTGCACTGCCTTCCTGCTTTTTCTCTACCTTTTGGTCACCCATTCCCTTTCTCTCTCAGCAATCCTAATCTGTGGTGTGACCAATTCTCTAAATGTGCTATCCATGACCTCCTCAGCATCGCGGATGTTCCAAAGTGAGTCCATCCGCAGCTCCAGAGCCATCATGCGGTCTAACAAGAGCTGCAGCTGGACACACTTCCCGGACGTTAGACAATGTCTGACTCATGGTCACCGTAACACCCTCCACCTGGACCGTCCCTGCATGCGGCCTGGACACTGCAGCGCACGGAACTGTTGTCTGCCAGGGGGCAGTGTGGCGATGGCGACCCAGGACGTTGGGGATGCGCACGCTACACTCACCTGAGCCTCTATCACCCCTCACACACACTGGCGCCAACTTCCCACCCCACCACCACACACATCGTACAGAGCACAGAAGCATCTTCTGTAGGTGTGAAAGAGATTTTAATTACAAATGGTTCGTATACGTGCCCTAGCCTCTATAACCAGTCTGTGCCCTGCACCCGTACCAACTTACTCAGTGTCTAATTTTCTGGCCTTACGGGCCCTATGACTACGTCTAGGTGCTTCCCCAGATGGTACAGCAGAACTGGAGGTGGACTCCTGTGATTCCTGCCCTGTGACAAGGGTCCCCTTCAGCGTGCTTTTTCTGGGGCAGCCCGGCTTGGATGGGCCAGGCTGCGGCTCGGGTGACCGGGATGGAATGGTGCCAGCCTTTTCTGCCCGTTGTCCACCAGATGCACCTGGGACGGAAGGGGGAGAGTCCGAGATGTCGCGGTCTTCCGGGACCCGCCCTCCTGGGCTAGGGCCATGGCCCACTGGGACCGGGCCACGGCGTTGAGAGCCTCTGCGATCTGCAGTTGGCTCTTGCTCATGGCTGCCTGTGAGAGGGCAGCCATGTCGTGAGCCACGGACGCCGCCTGTACGGAAAGCCCCAGGCCTTGCATACTCCTACCCATGTCTGACACTGTCGCACCCATTGCTTCCACCGCGGGCGCCTCTTGTGCGGTGTCGGCCTGAGTGGCAGCCATGACTGGCACCACTCACTGCGACTGCAGCTGCTGCAAGCTGGTCGTCACCCCCTTCGATCGTCCCTTGGTCCGTGACTGCATCGGGTCTATGGGCGGGTGCGGGAACTTAAGGAACCCGGGACCCGTCTGGCAGCAGCTGGTTGCTGGAGCCGGGCTGCCCTCCTGTCCGGCCCCTCCTACCTCTAGCTGCTGTACTGGTATGGCTGTGTTGTGCGCACCGGTGAGTATCCCAGAAGCCTCATCACTGAAGTGCCCAACCGAGGTGAGAGTCTCTGCGATGGTGGAGGATGTAGGAGATAACAGTGGCATTCCGTGGATGTCCTCATCGGAGCCGAAGTCTGGGGTCCCCTGGGGTGGTGCGTCCTGTGTTTGTGTGGCCTGGGTGCGTGTGTCCTGGGTGCGTGTGGCCTGGGTGCGTGTGTCCTGGGTGCGTGTGTCCTGGGTGCGTGTATCCTGGGTGTGTGTGTGTGTGTGTCCTGGGTGTGTGTGTGTGTGTGTGTCCTGGGTGTGTGTGTGTGTGTGTGTGTGTGTGTGTCCTGGGTGTGTGTGTGTGTGTATGTCCTGGGTGTGTGTGTGTGTGTGTGTGTCCTGGGTGTGTGTGTGTGTGTCCTGGGTGTGTGTGTGTGTGTGTCCTGGGTGTGTGTGTGTGTGTGTGTGTCCTGGGTGTATGTGTGTGTCCTGGGTGTCGGTGTCCTGGGTGTCGGTGTCCTGGGAGTCGGTGTCCTGGGTGTCTGTGTCATCAGTGTGGGAGCCCTGAGTTGTCGTGTCTTGGGTCGACTTGGACGGGGGGGGGGCTGTTGGTGTGAATGCCCTCCCCGTCACTGGATGAGCCCCAACATCATGTTCGCCCCGACATTGGCTGGGGGCGACCTACGCCTGATGGCCCGGGTCAATCCCTGCCGTGTGGTCACCCTGGCACGGCCCGGGGGCGGTCTGCATCCGTAAAGATGGGTGGATTGCCATGTGGTCCTGCAATACACAAGACGGCATGCATGGTTTGATACGCAGAGGGGGCTGAGGGGGTGATGGGGGTAGAGGGGGAAGGGGGGGAATGAGGGCAGGGGGGAAGGGGCATCTCACATGGTGGTGCACCCCCGATGTCTGCATCTGCAACCTCCCAGTCCTCGGGAACGCCTGCGAGGTCCATGGCACTCTCCATGAACGCTGAGGGGTCGCATATCAGGTGGACCCCCTCCGGTCCTGGCACGCTCCCGGTTGTTACAGGCACCTTCTCGGGGGGGGGGGGGGGGGGGGGGGGGGGGGGGCGGGGGGGAGATCATTGAGAAAGATCAAAGCTGACGGCTTCTCCCACCTCCCTCCACAGGCGCCGGCTGGTGTTGGCAGTGACCCTACGACCGTGTCCAGGGTACAGGGCCTCCCTCCTCCACTCCACGGTGTCCATGAGCACTTTGATGTCCCGCTTCTGGAACCTCAGTGCTGCGCGGTGGGTGGCCATCTTCCCGCGTTGCCGTTTCTCTCCTAATGGCGTCAATTTAACAACAATGCCGCACGGCATTTATTACGGCGTGTGCATTGGTGACGCCATTCCGGGTTGTGCCGTCGCACTTCCCATGACGCCTGTGCTGGCCCCTTCTGTGGCGCAGAATTAGTGCACTTTTGCTCGGTCCGATGCCGGAGTCGTTAATGCCAATTTTAATGCCGGTGTCGGAACTTACACGCGGTCAGGGAGAATCCCGGCCCAGGTGTTTAAATCATCAGCTGTTCCAAGTAACAGAGACTTCCTCAAAAGTCAAGTAGACTTCAACGGGCTTCAAATCCCTTGACAGTCTTTGAATTGCAAAACTTCCATTCAATTTTAAACAGTAGTACATTGCATTAGCCAGTCATTGAGTTTTATTATTCCAGAGACAGCTACTTAGTGGATTATTGATCTATCTTTCCCTTCACACTTGAATGCATCTTAAGTCTCCTGCTTTAATGCTAACCACAATATTCATAAACACTTGCTCTGATTGACAGTTCCTCACCACATCAAAAAGCAGCTAAATGCTTTCACTTCCTTTTTTTCATTAAACTAGGGGTGGAGGGGATGAATGCCCCTACTTTCTGGGACAGGATTTGCTTGTGCAGGAGAGGGGGCCTTCAGATGGACTTTGGGGGCACCTCAGTTATGCACTGACTACCTTGATCCACCCTGGGGTCCGCCGCATCAGGGCCACACATGGACGACGTTGCACCTATGTCCGCTCGGAGGATTTCCCTTGGTGGGGGTCGGTGCAAAATGGGAAGTGTGGTGAATCGGGCTTCCAGCCCATTACTCAAATGGAAATTGATGCAAATTTCCTGCTGGCGCGGGGTGGGTAGAACACTGAGGCCTCAGGCATTCCATTCCCTGTCCAATTAGGAATCCCAATACCATTGTGGGCAACAGAGAATCCACCCCAATATATTATCCTGCCGTCATGGCTGATCAATCAATACAGCTACAACAAATGTGTATTTACTTGTAATTGCAGAACAATAGAGCTATCTAGGAGGGTTAAAGTGAGAGTTTGATATTGAGCCCTTGATCGGTCTATTCTCCGTTTGGTTATTTCATTGAATTAACTCAATGAGAATAAAAATGTATGCAGGCAGAATTGTATTTGCCACTTGATGAATTGCCCCTGGTGATAGGATGGAGCATGCCCATTAAAATTCCATAATACTTGGTGTACCAATTTAACTTAAAATACTGAAGCAATAATTAAAATGTAAAGGCTACTAGAGCATGTGGCCATATTTTAATCAGCATAATTCAGTGGGAATCAATATAAAATAAGGTCAATTTTTTGTTTGTAGATGGTCCTTCCTCTTCTCAGTAAAACTGGTTATATGAATAATACATTTTTCAAGTTTCTACAAGAAAGAAAGAAAGATTAAGTATTATGCAAAGACGGTTACCATTCGCTAACTTTCCTACACAATATAAAGCAGCACAACTGCCTGGGGTACTAATTATCTGCTCTAACGAAACAGCTACTACAGAATATGGAACAGTCTCAAGACTAGGTAGGCCATCATTATAGCTTGTCTAGGTTTGAAGAAGTCTTAAACACAGACCTATGATTAGAAATACCACGCAATCATTAAAATGCCATTTTCTGCTCACAAAAAACTAAAATAAAAAACACAATGTATGAACTTCCTTATTAGAAGTTTTCTTTCAAGGGTCCCTGACAGTTTCCATAAAGCATGTAGCTGAAATCTGTGCAATTAGTTGCCAGAATGTACAAACTGGCAGAAAACAAAGAAATTTGCCAACAATAGCTCTTGCAAGAGGCACATCAGTTTACAATCTTTTATATAATTCTTTCGAAGGTATGTTGGTTTGTGAGATATTGCAATAAACCTAGTTACATTATCCTTTTCCTTTATGTCAAAAGGCATGAATACTCTTTTGAGGGTGTCAATCAGGCAAAGCAACATGATTTACAAATTGAACATAAAGTCCACTTCTTAGGGTAATTTCACAATACCACATCCCAAGTGTGGAGACTTATCCATCGGACACATGTCAGAAATTTGAGAGCAGTTTTCTATGTTTTCCTGATATCTCTTTCAAATGGTCAGAAACACAACGTATATGCCTAAATTTCTGATCTGTGCTAGTGTGAAAGTATTATTACCCACCAGCGTAGTTGGAAAATTACCTCTTACTATTCTACGTGTAACACATCATCTTGTATTTCTCGTGTACCTATCCATGATATAGTTAACAACAACAATTAAACATAATTCATTCTCATGACTGGAAGATTTATTTGTGAACAGCCTCAATTTTCTCAACTGACCTTGGAAGTATCATTTTACACAATTTATCAATGTCATGGTAGCTTGTTTTAAAAAGGAATCACCGCGTTACCACTTACACATTTAAAAAAATTAATTTAGGGTGCCCAATTCTTTTTGTCCAATTAAGGGGCAATTTAGCGTGGCCAATCCAACTAGCCTGCACATCTTTGGGTTGTGGGGGTGAAACCCACGCAAGCAAGGGGAGAACGTACAAACTCCACACAGACAGTAACCCAGAGCCGGGATTGAACCTGGGACCTCAGCGCCGTGAGGCAGCAGGGCTAACCCACTGCGCCACCATGCTGCCCAACCACTTACACATTTTAAATATAATTCTTAAGTCACAAGATGTGAAAAAGGCCAGGAAAGAGAAAGAAGCAATGTAACAAAAGGAATATATTAAATGGAATAGATGGCCCAGTATTCAAAATACTCAACATTTTGGTGGTATGCAATCCACTTATATATATGGGTAGTAAGCTAGCATTGCCTATGCATAGAATGCAAGGAATAGTCCTGCAGAGGAAAACAAGATGTTTCTGCTTTGTTTTCATCCAGCGACAGTATCAAATGTTCCAAGATAGTGTCTTGCATGGAAAGACAGTTCCAGTGACAGTGTGCCAAACACAGTAACAGATGCATACACCCACTGTGCCAACATGCCATTGCTTAAACTGCCAATTCTTCTGAATTTCTGAGTGAGACCGCCAAGTTAATATAAATCCTTCCAAGTTTAAAGACAGCTTTACGTTTGTTGCTTATGCCACATGGGAACTGGATCAAGACCTTCCAAATAATTCACTTACAGTTACCACAAAGACAACATTTCAACCTTCTCAGTCTGCCAGGAGTTTGAATACAGATGTCATAGACTGGTCTAACCTGGTCCCTTAACTCATAAAGTTAAAATACACTTATCCATGAGAAAATGTGCAGAGTCTGCACATCCTCCCCGTGTCTGCGTGGGTTTCCTCCGGGTGCTCCGGTTTCCTCCCACTGTCCAAAGATGTGCAGGTTAGGTGGATTGGCCATGATAAATTGACCTTACTGTCCAAAAGTGCCCTTAGTGTTGGGTGGAGTTACTGGGTTATGGGGATAGGGTGGAGATGTTGACCTTGGGTAGGGTGCTCTTTCCAAGAGCCGGTGCAGACTCGATGGGTTGAATGACCTCCTTCTGCACTGTAAATTCTATGATCTAAATCACAGAATTTTTCCGGGTTACTATGCAAGTCTAAAATGTTAATTTTACAATGCGTTCCAACTGTAGAAAATGGGGTAAATGCAATGTAAACAAGCTGGGAAGTTATTAGACTAGGTCAGAACATAAGGATACAGCTATAAAATAGCAGTTGGAGAAGTTTAAACAATGCATGTTCCAACTGAAATCAGAAACTGAAAATGGAAATGGAAAATGGATATGGAAACTGACCCTCTCGTTTCTAAGGAAACAAAACCTGAACCTGTAATTTGGAAACCAAAGTCACTGGGCCGACCGATACTGGTGTGAGACAGAGCGATCCAAGTAGCAGCTGCAGCTTGGAACTGATGTGTGCCATTTGCAGCTCACTGAAAAGCAGGGCCGGCTCAAGGTACTGGCAACTCGGGCTGTCGCCCGGGGCGCCATGTGCTAGGGGGCGCCACCAAGGAGTGATGCCTTTGGTTGGAAGGTAGCGAGGGAGCTTAAATATTCATGATTTTTTCCTCTCTCTCCCTTATGCAGCTACTGGGTTTGTCCTCTGAATTTATGTTGAAATGTGGAGGAATTGCGTTAATGAATGCATGCCTGCACACGTGGAAACAGAGACCGGGTAAAGAAATAACTCTTAAGCTTTGTTTCTTTAAAATCTACCACTCAACCAACTGTTCCCATGGAAAACAGAACAGGAAAATATTGTGTTTTTAGCAATTGCCAGATTTAATTCTAGACTCCCATCAATACAAAATGCAACCTGTGATTTCCGTCGCCCCCTCCCACCCAAAGAGAAACTCTCAGTGAGGCTTGTCTCCCGGTGGTAAGCATTTTATTTAACTGGCGTTTTTTAAATTTAAAAAGTAATTGAGCACCAAAGTAAAATAGAAATGTTTTAGGCGGTGACCAGTCAAGTGTCCATGTTGTCATGTTATCATGTCATAAAGTTTGACCATCCCAAATCATTCTGGGAGGGGTTAATGACTGAACTACGGAAATTATAATCGAACAGTTTGTCAATGTGTTTTTTTTTTAACCAGTTCTCCTTTGACAGCCTGGTGCTGACTAAAAGCAATGTCTTTCGAAGTTCAAAGCATGTTTAGAAGTGAGGGAATACAGGAATGGGTTGAATTAAAATTGGTGTTTTAAATTTGCAACGAATCGTTTTCTTCCTTTGTTTTAACACAAGTCAGCAACATGTCACCACACCTTGTATCATCACAGTTCCATCTCAACATTAATATAGACACAGATGTTTGGAACTTCTTTGTGCAAAGCACCAGTTTGGTTGATGAATTGACATTGTGCTGAGAGGAAAGAAGAGGACACGTTTGCTTTGGCGTCAGGATGTTGGAATGTTGTCCATTTAGCACTTGAGGGAATTGTGTTTTCTCTCTCCCCAGGCGATCGGTAAAAATACTTCTGTACCACGACAAAAACAGGCACCATGACTAAATGTTCAAGCGGGGACTGACCAGAGTGGATTAAATTCGTAATCATATTTTTTCTCTCATGTATTATTTGACATTCCACATCTGCCCACACCTTCCCACATTATCTGCCTCTGTCTTTTATGGACAACGAGGCTAGCTTTAATTGGGATATATGTGCATTTATAACAAAATACATTTTTAGTGTATTTTCAAAGTTAGTGTGTTTGCCAAAGTTGGCTGTCCATAATGAAACCTCGATAGAACAATTTTATCATTACAATCCATTTTCAGACTTTTAGAAATAAACGTGTTACTGATCCATACAATTCTGTATCCAAAATCATTACATCACGTTTCATAGCTTACTTTTCTGCTGCATATGTTGAGGTATCTTGCACTGTGTTGTTAAACATTTTCGGATCTTGTTTGAACAAAAAGTCCAAACATTTAAAAATAACTGCACGGCTCAAATGGCGAATATGGCAATTTGCTGAATTGCGTTGGCAAATTCGGACATTGAAGCAATTAAAACAACAAGAATCTTGTCCTTGAGCGGTAAGTTATTTGCTGTGATCACTGATTTATCATCGGGATTATACTTGTAAGGGCGCCGAAGTTCAGCTTGCCCGGGGCGCCAGCAACCCTAGGGCCGGCGCTGCTGAAAAGAGACAGCCAAAATAAATGGCAGTTAGACAGACCTGCACTGTAAGTAGAGTAAAAAACTAACTTCACCATTCACTGTGCGGAAAGCAGGTGAGGTTAAATCTCAGTTTGAATTTTTTGAGGGAACAGAAGCTGGAAGATTGCCCGGTTTGAAACTGGAAGAATAGACAGTGAACTCCACAGAATCTTGTGGCAAAGAAAGCAACCGGCAGATTAGCTTGGAAAAGTAATCAGAATTAGGCAACCACAGGCAAGAGATGGCAAATTCAAATTTTACCTCTGCAAATGGCTGGAGCGGAGGAGAATTAAAGGTGGTTTCCAGAGCACTGTGGCATATTTTTGGTTGTTCCCCATAGAAGTAAATCACTTTTAAGAAATTGTAACATATGAGAATTCTTGGGGCATGCAAGAAGTAAACCTAAGGGTCAGGCATATGTGGATATAAGTTATAATTTGTTAACTTAATTCTATCTGCTTTGTTTATTTTGTTCTAAAGATAATAAAGTTTGTCTTTTGTGTTAAAAATGGGAAATCTTGTGGCACATATTTCTATTGATTTAAGCAAAGTGTTTGGATTTCTCTTTAAATGTTAATGGTTTCTTACCTGATCATAACACTACTTATTCGGAAAAAATAAGCTCTGCCTCTGAATCATCCCTTCTGCTCCCATAAAATGAGTGATATTCTCACTTGATGTCCATATGCCCATTTTCCAACAGAAGATACTAAACAACAATCAGAAGCTGGAACACTGGCTGCCAATTTTCCATCTATAGCCTAGAAATGCTAATAATCGTTATGGCTCTTTTATGGGTGAATTTTCTTGAAAGTACTGAAAACTGTGCATAATCACACATTCAGCATGCTGAAAATTAACAAGTTTTATTTGTGATTCATCAGCCCAGGAAGTGGCACAAGTTACTCTGCATCTGTACATATTATACAGATATATAAATTGCTTCAAAATTCCTCACATACCAGGTTTGATCCCCAGGTTTTGCTAATCTCAGCCAGAGTTATTTTGTCTGTCTGTGTTGAACCGGAAGGAAAGGGAAACACCCACAATCTAACTTAAAAAAAGATTGAAACAGCACAGAGCTATGAAGATTATCACATTCCAACGAATGCTTGTTTGAAGATTTTAATGAAAGTGTCATTCAATTGCATGCCATTTGATTCAGTCTGAAGTAACCAGGAGTTACCAAGCTCGGCAGAAGATGGTGAGAGACCTGGCCAAAGAGTTGAAAGAAACCTGTACTGCTGCAGCCAATGTAAGGATGGCTGGGGGGGAAGGGCTGGTGCAAGGTGGAAAGACCCAGATGGAACAGTTGATGGCTTTTATTAAGGTGCAATTCCGCCAGTTTAGGAGAGAAATGCAGGAGGATCGCTCAAAGGCCATCAAAGGAGCTGTGGCATCCGTTGGAATGGGTGGAGAAGTGTTTGGAAGTGCAGGGATCGCAGATTTGGGAGATCGAAGGAGTGATCTCGAACCACAGCAATCGTGTGGTGGCTCTGGAGGCAGAGGTGGGGCTCCTAGGGGACCTGTGTAAAACGTTGAAGGCAAAGGTGGAGGAGCAGGAGAATATCTCGAGAAGGCAGAACCTGCAAATAGTGGGCCTGCCTGAAGGAGTGGAAGGTGTGAGTGCCACGAGGTATGTCTCAAAAATGCTGGCGCGGCAGGTGGCGGAAGGGGTGCTAGGCAAGGCCCTTGAATTGAACTGAGTGCACAAGTCCCTGAGGCAGTAGCCTAGAGCTGGGGAGCACCGTGGGTAGCGAGTCTCCACAAATTTGTGGAGAAAGAGAAGATTTTGCGTTGGGTAGGGAGAAGCGTGCTTGCGAGTGGGATGGGAACAAGGCCCGAATTTATCAGGGCATCGGAGCTGAGTTGGCGAAGCGGTGGGCAGGGTTCAACAAGGCCAAGGCGGGGCTGTGCCAGCGGCAGATCAGATTTGGGGTGCTCTATCCGATGGAATTATGTGTGACGTTCAGACGTTGAGAGTATTATTTCAAGACCCCAGAAGCGGCTGAAGACTTCATTAAGGAGCATAAACTGGGGGAGAACTGAGGGGACAATGTTTGGGAACTGGGCTGCTTGCACTTCATAATGGTTGGGAACATGTTCGAAGTGGGGGTAGGGATTGGGGGATTTTCGTCCCCTCCGGTTTGGAGCGGGTCCTTTTTTGGGTTTGCGGTTTACTGTTGAGATTGTAAGGGGTGGCAGAGGTGAAAGGTTTAATTGGGGATGAATGTTCCCATCCTCCCCTCCTGTTTAGGATTTGTTTGTTTGCTTTTGGGCGAGGTGGCCTGGGATTCACAAGTCTTTGCTTGCGTGGGGGAAGAAAAGATCAGCAGGGAGCCTTCTTCCTTGAGCTGAGGAGTGGGGAGGGGAGGTCATTGCAAGGTGCCATTGGGCAGGGGCTGTCATGCTAGCAGGTGATGCTATGAATGGAAGGGAGAAGGCCGAGAGGGATGGCCGGGGGGTAGGGGGTGGGGGAGGTTGTTGCGATGTGGCAGGAGGTGAGAGATGACATGGTCAGGGAAGGAGAAGGAGGCCATCTGGGATGGGCTAGGTTTAGGGTACAATTAAGGGGGTGGGAGTTAAGTGGTGAAGATGACGGACGGCAGAGGGGATTGGAGGCGTAAGCCTCTGGTAAGGCTGGTATCGTGGAACATCCGGGGACTGAATGGAACAGTTAAAAGGTCATGGTTGTTCACGCACCTCAGGAGCTTGAAAGCGGGGTGGTCTTTCTGCAGGAGACGCACCTCCATATCAAGGACCAGGTTAGGTTAAAGAAGGGGTGGGTCGGGCAGGTTTTCCACTCGGGGTTTGATTCGAAATCGAGGGGAGTGCGACTTTAATGAACAGTAATAAATAGTAAAGCCTGCTTACCATCAAATGCTGTCAATTTTGCAAATCAGGCACTTCTTTTTAGTGGCATTTTTATAAAAACCAATGGAACTCGCTTAACATTGCTCCCAGTAAATCAGATGATAGACCATTTCCGAAGACAAATAATGCACAACGTATTATTTTGTTAGTCAGAATCTAGGAACCAAAGTAAATCATTTAATCCCTCCAACCTGTTCCAGCATTCAGTGATCTGTGATCTTAGTCTGTAACCTCATAATTTCCACATATCACATAAGACCTTTATAAATCTCAGATTTAAATCTAACAGTTGATCAAGCGTTCACTGTTGTCTGCAGAATAGAAGTCCAAACTTCTACCACCCTTGCCTGTAGAAGTGTTTCATAATTTCTCTCCTGAAAGGGTTTTTTCTAATGTTTGGACTATGCGCCCAAGTCTTTGACTCCCCAGCTGGTGGAAATGGTGTATTTCTGTCTACCCTATTGATCCCCTTTCTTGAAAACTCTGATCAAGTCGCACCTTAACCTCTTAAATTCCAGGGAATACAACACACTCATGTAAACCTCAAAGTCGTGGAGCCCAGTTTACCCATGTGAGGTGGGAATCAGAAATCAGGGCTGAACCAGAGTCATGTTCGGGCTTCCTTCGCTAGACTGTTGGGGGATGTGATTTTGAATTCAACAAGGTCTTGCTTGACTCAAGGCAGGTCCACAATTGGCCTTAAGGTGGTTCTGCTGCCCACTTTGCCAGACCTGGGATGGGAATGGAGTTGGGCCACATCTTGTGCAGAGAGCTGTAAAAGAACACGTCCACTGCTGCTTGTTCACAAATACACTGGCCTAAAGGAATTTTTAACATTTCTCCAAAATATTTTAAAATTTGAATGTATTTCTCACCCTCCCTCTTAATCCTCAAACCTATTCCCCATCCTATTCGCCCTATCACCCCCGGTACTCAATTCCACCATCCCCTGACCCCAATCCTCCTCACCCCATCTCCACCCTCTAATCCCCATCACCCACCCATTCCTCCTTCCCCCACCTTACATCCTCCCATCCCCACCCCACTTCATAAATATATGAATTCACAATCCCTATTATAAAAGCTGAATTGCTTTGAAGAGCCCCCAAAAATTCCAAATAAACTGTATGACTCTTCAAAGCAGCTATATAAGCACGGTCAAGTAGTAAAAAGCTGGATGGCATCCGAGCCCATAAATCCCCAAATAAACAATTTGACCTCAGAACTGCTAAACTCAGCACATGTCTAAATTGAAAAATGATATCAAAAATTACCTTTAAAATGCTTCCCATCTCCATGGAGCTGGTGCAAAACCTGACAGCTATTTAACCCCAACCGTCTCACATAAATATCAGAACATTTCCTGGGGATAGACCCACCATGTTGTAACTTAGCTTCTAAATAGGAGTGGGGCTGCAGCCTTTCCCTCCTTATGCAGAATGGCAGATGGAGGAAATGGAGGTGGAATTGCCTGCCATTCTGCGCAGTGACTTTCTTTTGCCATCCCAGCTCTGTTACTGTTCAGTTTAGGATGGAAAAATACTGGCACATGTATCATTCCAGCAAATCAATGCTCAACTCCCTTAAAGATTAATGTGTCTTTCTAGTGCACACAACTGAACACAATATCCCAGGTCTTGTCTAACTAGGGCTTTCTATGTCTGTAGTCTCACTTCTTGATTATGTTTTGTACCTGTCCGTGAAGTTTTAACAATATACGCACATGAACTCCGAAGTTTCTTTGGACTTGCACTGGTTCTAGCTTTTCACCGTTTATAAAGTACTTGGATCTACCCTTCATAGGTTTTAAGTGGATGACCTTAAACTCGCCTACATTAAAATCTACGTGTCACAGTTTTTCCCATTTATTTAATCCACAAATATTTCTTTCCAATTTTAAGCTGCTACCGGCACCTCTTGTATTGGCTATCTACGAGTGTACATAGGGGGCTTTTATGAGGGCCACGAAGAATCCGGCACGAGTTTGTAGAACAGAAAGGAAACGTTATTTACAATAACATATATATATATACATACACAACAGCAGCAGCAACTCCCTTGCTGTTCACTCCTCTCTATCTGGTTCCATACGGGCCAGCTTTATTTATGCAGGGACTCTACTAATGATTTCTCCCCCCCCCCCACACCCCCTCATTGGGGAAATGCGTACTCCCCAAGGATTATGGGATTGCCATTAGTCCCCAGCCAGTGGTAAGCAGGCAGGTTATAACATAACATCCTTCCCCCCCCCCACCCAAAGTCCAAGGAATCCACCAAAGACCCTGGCGAAGGAGGGTGCGGACTCGTTTTGCTGCTAGCCGGACACCCTTTTCACGAGGCGTTGGATTGGGCGGCGTGTAAAGAGACGTAGAATGGCGCTTCCGTGCTGAACGGCGTAACGTTTGTACATCCACGGCCCGTGGGACTGAGGACTCCCCTTCTGAGGCGTCCTGTGTCTCCATCTCGGAGTCCAAAGCCTCTGTCATCTCGGCATCCCTACCTCCATGTGGTTCTGCAGCGACCTGAGCAGGCTTTGAGTGCAGCGCCAGAAGAAGATCATGAGGAACACCCTCCACTGTGTCTGGTCTCTGTGGCTGTAGAAGTGAGCTCCGGGGGCAGGGAACCTTTGGAAGAGGCAGCCTCCTGGACCGAACGTGGTCTACATGCTTGCACTGGAGACGACCCTGGACTTGCACCTGGATTAGAGATCAGGCCCGTTCGGCGAAAGATAATGCCAGGGACCCACTGGATAGCACCAGCAAAATTTTGAATGAACACCGGGTCACCAGGCGCAAACTGCCGAATCAGCCAATGCCGAGAAAGGTCATGCCGTTGCCGTTCTTGAGTGCGGTGTACTTTTGCGCCAATATCTGGGAAAACCATGCTAAGGCGGGTGTGAAGTCTCCGGCCCATTAGCAGTTTCACGGGAGCTACCCCAGTCACCGCATGTGGAGTGGTCCGATATGAAAACAAAAAACAAACCAGTCTCGTGTCCATAGACCCGGAAGACTGCTTCTTTAGGCCCCGTTTAAATGTCTGCACTATACGCTCCACCAACCCATTGGAAGCTGCGTTGTATGGAGCGGTGCGGTTATGGCATATGCCGTTCAGCTCATGAACCTCGCAAACTCCTCACTTATGAAAGGAGTGCCTTTGTCCGTGACGAGCACCTCGGGGAGGCCATGCGTACTGAAAGATAAACGTATCTTCTCGATCATTGCACAGGACGTTGTGCCTACCATCTTATGCACCTCTAGCCATTTAGACTGGGCATCGATTAATAGAAGGAACATGGGCCAGCGAAATCCGCATGCAAGCACGCCCAAGGCCGCCCTGGCCATTCCCAGTCATGTAAGGGCGCGGCCGGCGGAAGCTTCTGATGCTCCTGGCAAATGGAGCAGTTTTGGGCCACCTTCTCAATGTTGGTGTCGAGACTTGGCCACCAGATATAACTCCGGGCCAACATTTTCATTTTGGTCACACCCGGATGCCCATTGTGCAAGTCCTGTAGTATCAGGTCCTGTTCTTTTTCCGGGACGACCATACGTGTCCCCCACAAGAGGATACCGTCTTCCATGCTAAATTCTGACAGCTTGGAGTAAAATGCCCGCAACTCGCCTGGGAGCTGTCTATGTTGCTCACCATACAGGACTATGTCCATTCACGGATCTGTCATGCCGTGACAGGCAAGGAGTCCATAACATTTCGGGTTGCAACCACCTCATCTGTTGTGGGGGTCGACATGGGGCCAGTCGATAAAGTCAATCGGCTCAGTGCATCGGCATTCGCTATCTGGGTCCCTGGTTTATGCTCCAGAGAATACTCGTAGGCAGTGAGCAATAAAGCCCAGCGCTGGATCCGTGCGGAAGCAGTGGCCGGTATTGGCGTATCCTCTCAGAAAAGTCCCAGCAGAGACTTATAATCAGTCACGATAGTGAAATAGCAGCCATACACACCGCCAGGCCCTCCTTCTCGATCTGCTCGTACTTCTTTTCCGCTGCAATGTGCGGGAGGCGAAAGCTATCGGCCGCTCGGCCCCGTTCTCCATCTTGTGGGACAGGCCGGCCCCAATACCATAGGGGGATGCATCACACGTGATGAGCAAAGGCTTTCCAGGATAGTAGATGGTTAGTAATCCTGACAATGACAATTGCTGTTTTACCCGTGGTTTCTTGCGGCTGACCCCAAACCCAGGTTGACTCTTCTTTAGCAGAAGGTGCAACAGGGCCAGCGTAGTTGCCAGATTGGGGAGGGACTTCCTGCAATAATTTACGAGGCTGAGAAAAGAACAAAGATGCGAAGCCGAAGTCGGGAGCCTGTTGAATTGCGCGCACCTTCTCTGTGACGGGGGGCAAATTTCACGGTCCACCCGATAACCCAGGTAAACCACTTCCTTCGCCTGAAAGACGCACTTTGTATGACATAAATGGACTCCAGCCTCTGAGAAGCGTCTAAGGACAGCCTCCAAATTTTCCAAAAGTTCCTGCTCCGACGTCCCTGTAATCAAAACGTTGTCTAAGTAGACAGCGACATGTGGAAAACCTCTCAAAATGCCCTCCGTGACCGGTTGAAAGATAGCGCAGACAGGAAATACTCCAATGGGCAACCGTGCATATTCATACAGGCCCCTGTGTGTATTAACAGTAACATATGGCCGGGAGGCAGGGCCCAGCTCCAACTGTAGGTAGATGTGACTCATATCTAATTTCGGGAACGAGAGTCCGCCCGCAAACTTCGCGTAGAGATCTTCTATGCGGGGCATTGAATATTGGTCGAGATGGGAAGACGTATTCACTGTAAGTTTATAGTCGCCGCACTAGCGAACTGTGGTATCTAGCTTTAATGCAGGTACAATTGGTGCTGCCCAGTCAGCGAAACGGACGGGCCCGATAATACCCAAGGACTCCAAACGAGTGAGCTCCCGTTACCTTCTCGAGCAAGGCGTAAGGCACCGGGCGTGCCTGGAAATAGCGTGGCGTGGCTCCTGGCTCTACTTGGATGCGGGCTACGGTCCCTTTTATTTTCCCCAAACCGGGCTTGAATACGTCTGGGTACAGCCCTAGTACGTCCATCAACCCTCCAGAACTGTTTGAAGGATGTGCTGCCACTGCAGCCGCAAATGGCACAACCAGTCCCGACTCAACAGGCTGGGCCCATGGCCGTGCACCATGATAAGTGGGAAACACCCCTCCTGGCATCCATAAACAACAGGAGTCATCGGAGTTCCAGCGATGTCCAATGGTTCCCCCGTGTAGGTGGCCAACCTGGCTTGTGCATAAGTTAATTTACGGGCAGCACGGTAGCATTGTGGATAGCACAATCGCTTCACAGCTCCAGGGTCCCAGGTTCAATTCCGGCTTGGGTCACTGTCTGTGCAGAGTCTGCACATCCTCCCCGTGTGTGCGTGGGTTTCCTCCGGGTGCTCCGGTTTCCTCCCACAGTCCAAAGGTGTGCAGGTTAGGTGGATTGGCCATGATAAATTTCCCTTAGTGTCCAAAATTGCCCTTAGTGTTGGGTGGGGTTACTGGGTTATGGGGATAGGGTGGAGGTGTTGACGTTGGGTAGGGTGCTCTTTCCAAGAGCCGGTGCAGACTCGATGGGCTGAATGACCTCCTTCTGCACTGTAAATTCTATGAATCTATAAATGTAAAAGTCTGCATACTCTGCTTGACGTGGTTGAATGTCCTCTGGGCGATCACAGAGACCGCTGGGCCAGTGTCAAACTCCATCTCAAGCAGGTGACCATTGACCCATACTGTCACCTTAATGGGGGCCACACGGGAGCTGACACACAATGCAGCTGCAAGCAGTGGTCCGCCGTCTCCATGTCCTCGGGAGTAGTCCCCGCAGGTTCAGCCAAATGGAAGGTATGGCCCCTGGGCTGGCCCCAGTTTCGGTCGGAACGACGGCGCCTCTAGCGCCCTCAGCACCGGCGTCCGCGAGGGGGTTGGCGTCCACAAGTCCGACACTGACATGGCTCCTCATCCATCAGTTCTGGAGAAGGCTCCCTTCGGGGAGGAACATCCGGCGGCTACTGGTGTCGATCCGGACACCGCCCTGCCCAAGGTACGGCAGGTGTGCGGGGAGACGCTTTTGGACAGAAGGGGTTGCGCCCCAAGGCGTGCACCTCCATTCCCTGTAGCTCCCCGTTCTGAGCTCTCTAGGGCCAATACTATCTGAATAACCTGTTGAAAAGTCAATGTTGGCTCAGCTAACAACTTTCTCTGGTGGCTGCATTGTTAATACCGCAAACCAAACGGTCGCGTAACATTTCTGACAATGTCTCACCATAGTCACAGGGCGGAATTCTCTGCACCCGGGAAAAATCGGGAAGGCCGTCGTGAACTCAGCCGAGTTTCACGACGGCCTCGGAGGCCGCTCCTCTCACCTTATTCACCCCCACCCGGGGGGCTAGGAGCCGCGCTCCGGTATTCTCGGCCGCTGGGCCTTGACGCTTGCGTCAAGGCGACGCGCCGAGAATGACGCGACGGTGGCGCCTATGTGACATCAGCCACGCATGCGCAGGTTGGCCGGCTCCAACCCGCGTGGCTGACGTCACGACGGCTGACGGCTCAAACCCGCACATGCGTGGTGGCCGTCTTCCCCTCCGCTGCCCCGCAAGACGTGGCGGCTTGATCTTGTGGGGCGGCGGAGGGGAAAGAGTACGTCGCTTTGAGAGGGGATTCAGTCCCCTCCCGAGCACGGCCATGGTGCTCACTCCCCTCTCCGCCCCCCACAAACTTCAAATGGGCCTTTGGCGCCCATGTTCACGACGGCATCGACCAGGTGTGGTTGCCGCCGTCGTGAACCGGTCACAAACGGCAGGCCGCTCGGCCCATCCGGGCCGGAGAATCGCCGGTCGGCGTGAAAAACGGCGAGCGCCGATTCTTCCGAACAGGGAGTGGGAGAATCACGGGGGGCATGAAATGAGTCGCCCGGCCCTCCTGCGATTCTCCCACCCGGCGTGGGGAGTGGAGAATCGCGCCCACAGTACTCCGCAATCCTAAGAAGCCTGGATAGAAACTCGGCAAGGGATTCGCCTGGGGTCCTCTCAGCGGTATTAAACCGTTAACGCTGGACAATGGTGAATGTGGTTGGGTTAAAATGTGGCCCCATTCAGGCCACTATTCATCAAACGATTTGGTGTCCGGCGCAGCTGGGTATGTAAGGCTCCTAATCACTCCAAACATATGCAGGCCGCAGGTGTGAGCAAAATGACCACCTGGCACTCATTTTCGGTGATGTTGTTTGCCCAGAAATAGTAACGCATCCATTGTGCATATTGGTTCCAACTCTCCAGCGCAGCAACAAAGACATCCAAATGTCCATCAAGAGGCATGGTGTAACAGAGTAACAGAAAGAAAACTTCCACTCTGAATTCAACAAAAATCCAGGGAGGTGGCTTCAGAAGCGTAGACAGCTATCCATTTTAACCCTCATCGCCAGTTTTGTGAGGGCCACGAAGAATCCAGCACGAGTTTGTTGAACGGAAAGAAAACTTTATTTACAATAACAAGCAGCAGTAACTCCCTTGCTTCTCACTCCTCTCTAGCTGGTTCCATACTGGCCAGCTTTATTTATGCAGGGACTCTGCTAATGATTTCTCCGCCCCCCCTCATTGGGGAACTCATACTCCCTGAGGATTGTGGGATTGCTATTCGACCCCAGCCAGTGATAAGCAGGCAGGTTATAACAGTGGCTCTCTCTCCCAATCTGCAAATCATTCATAAACATGGAAAACACCACTGCAGTTGCTTCCTGCCAATCAGAGTACCTGGTCATTATCTCTACTCTTTGTCTCCTGCCTGTCAGCCTATTTCCTAACCAGGTCAATAAATTATTTAATAAAATTGACAATAAGTCAATAAATTGGTTCCATGAACTTCAACTTTAAATAACTGTCTTTTATGAGGGACTTGATTGAATGACCTCTGTAACTCCATAAAAATAACATCGGTAGATATTTCCCTATTTGCAATTTTAGACACCTCGATAGAAAATTAAATCAAGCTCATCAGACATAACCTATTCTTTGCAAATCTACATTAAATTTTCAAGGTGTCAGTCATTCCATTCTTAATTACACTCTAAAATTTTCTAGTAATAAAACAGATATTATACTAACTGGCCTATAGTGCCAGGTTTGTCTTTATAGCCTTTCTTCAATAGCAGAGTGACATGCACATTTCCAGTCTAAAGGAACAGTTGCTGAATTATAAGAAATTTGGAAGATTTCAGTTAGAATATTGGCGATGTTCAGACCTACTTCTTTTAAAACCTTGTGATGGAAGCCATCTTATCCTGGGAATTTATCACTTGTTAGTACCCTTATTTTCTTCATTACTGTTATTTTGTTTATATTAATTTTGGTGAGACCCCCATCCCTGTTTCAGCATTCGTTCCTTTCGATATCTGGCATGCTATCCTCTCCCTCAACGATAAAAAACCAATGTAACATAATTCAACATTTTTAATATTATGTTGAGTTACAATATCGCCATTATCAATTTTCAAGTGGCCCTGACCATCCTTGTTTTGGAACATAATGTTCATTAGAAATTTGCCAGTTTTGTGCAATATTTCCTTTTCTACTTTGTCACCTTTTATTATTTTTCGTATCTTTCCTAGTCTCCAGGTTCTGTGAAATTTTTCGAATTATTGTATGCTTTTTCTTTTCATTTTATGTTGTCCTTTACCTCTTCTAATGTCCATGGTAATTTTTTTTTTGGCAAGTAAGCCCTTTGCCCCTGAGGGCAAGAAACTGGTTCTTTATATCAAATTCTACTTTTGAACACTCCCATTGATCTTGTCTTTTTACTATTATCAGATTTTCTGTTTACTGTGGGCATCTAGATCTCATCCCATTGTTGTCAGTCTTATCTAAATCCAGAATTTCAGTAGCTGTTTCAAGTTCCTCTCTTTTGAACACAACTTAAGAGAAGGTTGAATCTATTTCATACCATTAGGGTCTAATCATGACTGAGTAAACAAGTTTAAATGTCATTGAGTTTAGCTACAGTTTTGTCACGGTCTTAAAATAAATCATGGAAATAGTTACCTGCAATACTTCTCAATTCTGTTTAAAATCACTTCGGAAAAGAAATATCAAATGTTATTACAGATTAAGAAAAAATATGCTTCTATATTTTTCCACTAAGAAAATCACCTTCATGCATGTTAGTAGATTCTTCACATTGTGCATATTGGTCCAAATCTTCCATTTTGGGTTAGATTTGGAGTTCCGACCTTGATCAGACAAAAAATACACTTTATTTCCTCTAATCTTTAAGGGCAGTCTCCCAATGCAGTTTCCTGCAGAACTCAAGAAACCTTGGGGTGAGCAGCAGGGAATCCACGCAGGAACCATGCCCCTTTTTACGGCACTTCCTGCAATATTCTGTAAATGGAGTTTAAATATCTCAAAGCTTCTTTGAAAAGCTACAAAGAGAAGTTAAGTGGGTAAGGAGGTAGATTGGGGTAGATAAGGGGGGGGGGGTAAGGGGGTAGGAGCATAGGGTGGGTAAGGTAAGAGAATAGGTTGGGTGAGTAAGGTAAATGGGTAAAAAAAAGTTGGGTGTCAGCATGTCAGCTGGGTAGGTTTGAAGATTGCTCAGTGGCAGGTCCTTAGGGTTGAAGGTGAGTAAGGTAGCAGCTGGGTAGAGTATCAGCTGGATAGGGTTCTAAGTGGTAGGGTGGCAGGTACTTCGGGTGGAAAGTGGATTGGATGGCAGGTGGGTGAGTGTGTGGCTAATTTGTCAGGTCGAGTTGGGAGAGATTGGGTGGTCCTTAGGACAGGAGAATTGCCCATTGGAAGTTCAAGTTGCTATGACCAACTCTAAATTATATTCTTAGTATACCAGTTAGCAAGCTTGGAACATGATAACAAATTACTTTTTATGTCATGACACTTAGGTTACATTCTCGTTTAATCAAGTGGCTTAAATCTAGTTATTAAACTGCACTAAATAATAGACTTACAAAGATATTTAGGCACTTCACACATTTAATTTTAATACATGCAACCTCTATCTTTATTTTCTTGAGGAGACTTCTGTTGCACTAATGCCAATCTGGTGTTCTCAATTTCTGATCCATTGCTACTCAACTAGCTTCTTTCAAAATTGTGTCATTTTGCACTGAAAATCAAAAAATATTATAGAAGGAATTTAGGTTTTCAACAAGCCGTAGTCCTTTTGGAGAACCTATCACTGAATGCACTTTGTATTCTCACTCTGGGTTCATGTGAAGCTTGTCAAGTAAATTGGAATTTCAATTGGACATCATGATAAAATAACCTATTATATGTGCCGTAGAAGGACAAAGGGTGTTTCAGCCGTGGAAAAAATCAACACTTTATAAATACAAGGCAATATTCCAGTCACTCTGCCATGCAGGTCACTTGTCTTCTCTTGTGGCTTTGCTGGTGCACTTGGTAACAAAATTGGATATTCCCAATTTATATTTGGTTGATTAAATACTCTATTCATGAAGGAAACTCCTTTTTTCTTCCTTAGTCTGATCTGATAGCCTGCAGCATATTCCTATAACCTGCATGTAAAATTACAGCCAGCACAACTATAGCTTCTTTGTCTAGTTCACCACATTTCAGGTGGCCGTGATACTGAGCTACATCATGTTTTCTCTTCCCTCCTTTTACATTCAATATCTTGATATGTCAGGTTCATTGTTATTCTCTGAGAACATGTTCTGGTACAGCCAAAGAGTTTTACAGCAACAAAAGAGGTCCTTCGGCACTGGTAGCCTACTCCATTCCAGATAGCCACAAAAGAGGCACCCTCGCTGCTCCTAGCTTTCATGTTATACACCTTATTATGCATATGTCTATATGTCTCCTATTGTCTCCTCATTGCATGTCAGCTCAAGATATATCATTGCTGGTTGCAAGGAATGGCGTTGCACACCTTGATGGATTTTAGATGAATTGGTGGGGGGGGGGGGGGGGGAGCCGTTCCGCTGGCAGGGTGGCTTCGGTGTGGACTGGGGTTACAAGGGGGCACTATCTGGCAGACTGGGTCCATGTTATAAGGCACGGCCCTTGCAGGTCGCCGCTGTGCGCATGCTTGGCCGCGGAGCCGGCCATTCTCCGCCCGTACCTCCAGGTAAACCCAGGGGCTTTATGTGGCATGGCTGCTAGCCCCCCACCAGGCAAAGCATTGTTGCGGGGGCGCAGGCAACTGTTTGGTCGTAAGACCAGACGCTTCCTCTGCAAAGTCGGAGGAGCTAGCCCTAAGTCTCTCAACCGGAGAATCCAGCCCATGACCTCCCAAAATATACAGGGCTAGGATTCTCCGATTGTGACGCTATGTCCTCATGCCAGCATGCCCGAAGGTTCAGCGCAAAACGGCCACCAATCCTCCATATAGCTGGGGACTAGCATGCCAGCAGCATACAGCACCCGGCTCTAGCTCCCGATAGAGCCCAGAGAATTGCCCGGTGCATGGCCTGCAGCAGCCACGCCATGCAACATGGCGCCGGCCGCTCACAGACCTGGCCTGTGAAATAGTGCCCCCTATAGCCGGCTCGCAAATCCCGCACCAACCCCCAACAGTGCCCCCAATCCCTGATAAAGTCCCGCCTGCCCGCGGATCAGCCCTCCCCCGACCTTGGCAGCACTGGACTGACTCCGCAGCCACCACGCTGAGTTCCCGACGGGTGAGACCATGAGAGACCCATGCCGTCGAGAACTCGGCCGGTTGGGCGCAGAGAATCTTGGCGTGGGCCTCGGGCAATGTCCTGAGGCTGCTTTGGAGGGGGCGGAGCATCGCAAAAGCGGTGCCGCCTCCGATTTGGTCATGAATGGGGAGTCTCTGTCGAACGCTGAACGTGATTTCGGCGTCGGCGAATCCCGACCACAATTTTCGACATTAAAAATATAAAAAGCTACCATTGATCTCTCGAGACCACCCAAAAACCTGTGTATTTATCTATATCTTTTCAACAATGTCATTTTACAGATTCACAAAGGGAGATAGAATCTAAACAATGCCCAATGAATTTTTAAATTTAGAAAGCACACTGAAAGGACAAAAAAAAGACAGATAAGGATTGTGTTTTGTACTTAGGCCATTTGGAAGAGCACAAGTATTCAAAATGTGCTCCAGCAGAGCAAAGGAGCAATGCGCTGAATGCAGCATGTATATTAAAGAGCCCATTCAACAACCAAGCTACTGAGGATTTCTCACTTGTCAAATTCAGGGCAAGATATTGTACTTGTTTTGCCATTGGAGAGAGGAGATTTAAATATGACTTTCAACTGTTTGAGCATCCTGATAACTTAGGAGCAATTGGAGGTTAGAGTTCTTTGACCATATTTGCAGTGGAACAAGGAAGAACTATAGTGCCCCTCAGGATCAGCAATTAGTGTTGAATTTCTACAGCTCATCACTGTTAACAGTATCAGGTACACTGCAGCCAGTTGGGGAATCTTAAATGACCTGTCCAACCAAAGTGCATTGGAACCCTAATGTGCTTCACCACACTGGGACCTTAAAATTTATTCTGTCAATATACAGGTAAAGAAAAACATAGTATGCCGCTTTTTACTAACAGAATACGCATTCAAATCAGGCACTGACACCACTTTCTGCCAGATGTCAGGATCCTGCGTGAAGTTACTTTAGGGAAGTCACGATAGAGGATTACTGTACTACAGAGGAATTCAACAGTTTGGTCAGATAGGTCACAAGGATAGTGGGCAAAATAAATGGAAAAAAGCATGTTGTTGCATTAGTGAGTGCTCTTTTGAGGTTGGTGTGAAGACACATAGATCAGCCGGAAGAAATGGAGCTTGATATCAGGCCTGGACTGTCCTACAGTTAACATGGAACTATTGGATATTGGCACAGATAAAAAAAGAAAAAGCGTCTCCCATTTTCAAAAGTACATATTTTTAGATTTGTGCTTCTGTTGGCAGATAAAACTCAAATCCATGCTTTTAGTAGTTAAAATAATAAGTCATGAAGTAAATGAACTCTGAAAGTACACTTTTGATGTAATGCGCATCCTCAAGGAAGTGTGATATTGTGTTGGACTCTTCCAAGTGACAAGTCAATGTAGCCAGGGTACCATGGGTATGGGGGGCTGAGTTCAAGCCCCACTGAAATAATAATAATAATCGCTTATTGTCACAAGTAGGCTTCAATGAAGTTACTGTGAAAAGTCCCTAGTCGCCACATTCCGGCGCCTGTTCGGGGAGGATGGTACGGGAATTGAACCCACGCCGCTGGCATTGTTCTGTATTACAAGCCAGCGATTTAGCCCGCTGTGCTAAACCGGCCCCTAATTCAGGGCCCCAAAGACAGGTGTGATCTTTAATACCTGAACGCAAAGGAGAGACAGCTGTTCCTAAAGCTTTCAGTCTCACAAGCCAGAAGTTAATGAGTGGCATGTGGGTCCCATTGCCAGCCGGCACTCATGCAACTCAAATGAAAATTTAAAAGGGTCAGCCGTGGGCACGGGATACATGTGAAATTTTGCAGAGGGGTCAGTTATTTATCTGTGGATCCTACAATCATGTGACAATGCAGTAGGTATAGGCGGGAGCCTCCTGGACAAATGGAGGTTCTGCATTACACCAGAGGTTTTCCATCCTCCATTCTTTCTGCGCTTTTGTTTCATTCTTTGTTGTAACCCTTTATCATCCCATCAAAATACTCCTCCATCACTTCCCGCCCCACCCAATCACATCCTCTGACCCTTCATCCAAACAGGCAGTCTCCTGCCTGCATCCCCTGTGCTACAGATATCCACAAAAACACCCACATACCTCAAATATGATCCAAATGGACAAACGCGACAGTAATGACACCTTTAAATTACGAGAAAACATGAGGCTTGAGTTTCTCCTACACGACTGACTTATATCTTGAAGGTAGGACTTAATTTGAAAATATTTTAAGATTGTGAGTATTCATGGGACACAAATGTATTGAAATAGGAACACGCTACCAGACTGCGTGAGACCTGACACACAGTTAAAATCCACTGACTTAATTTCTACATGTCAACTGCCTGGGGGGAAGCCAAGATTTTGGTTCCTGTCCAATTAACGCCCCATCCCCTCAATGTCCACCACATTTCCACTCTAACAGATCCATTAAATACCGTCCACAGACTCTCCAAGGTAGACTGGGAGCAAATGCTGCTATGCTGGGCAAAAGAAAATGGCTATTTTTGGGTTAATCAAGTGGAATGCTGGTGAAGATGGAACTGCTGTTTAAAGAAACAAAGTTTGTTGTGGAGGGTTGAAGAGCAAGGAATCACCAGAAGGCACTGTACAGTGGGATGTCCATTCGATTATGCTCAAAGGTTTGAGTGAAGTACTTTGTTTAAAAGGATACACTAGGTGGGGCGGCAGGGAGAAGAGTCTGTTGAATTCTCCCTGAGTAAATTGGGTCTATATTATTTAGAAGAATAAGAAGTGATCTCATTGAAACATGCAAGATTCTAAAGGGGCTTGATTAGATAGTCTAAGAGGCTGAAAAATTGTTTCTGCTGGACATGAAATCTAAAATCACGGCAGCATAGTCTCAGAATAAGGGGGTCAATCATTTAGGACTGAGATGAGGATAAGTTACTTCATTCAAAGTGTTAAGAATCTTTGGAATTCTCTACCCCAGAGGGTCTGTTGATTATCCATCATTGAATACATCTAAGGCAGTGATAGACTGATATTTGGTCTTTCAGGGAATCAAGGGATATTGGGAGGAAGTGGGGAAAGTGGAGCTGAAGCCTAAGATCAGCCATGATCGTATAGAATGGCAGAGGAGGCTCGATGAGCCATATGATCTACTCCTATTCCTATTTCCTGTGTTGGGTGGGGAAGGAACCCCCCCCCCCCCCCCCTTTCCCCTATTAAGGCCTTCAAATAGACACTTCATTACCACTTAAGGGTCTTTTCCCACCCAACCTCAAGTCTGGCAAGCATGGGTCAGCACAGAAAGATGAATGAATCTCCAACTCAGGTGGGAATTTTAGAGCGGCACGGCAGCACAGTGGGTAGCACTGTTGCTTCACAGCTCTGGGGTTCCAGGTTCGATTCCTGGCTTGGGTCACTGACTGTCTGCACGTTCTCCCCATGTTTGCAAGGGTTTCCTCCGGGTGCTCCGGTTTCCTCCCACAAGTCACAAAAGACGTGCTGATAGGAAATTTGAACATTCTGAATTCTCCCTCAGTGTACCCGAACAGGTACTGGAATGTGGTGACAAGGGACTTTTCACAGTAACTTCATTGCAGTGTTAATGTAAGCCTACTTGTGACAATAAAGATTATTAAAAGTATATGGGGGTTGAGGGGGGGGGGGGGGGGGGGCGTCTTCAGATTTGGAGTACCCCTCCAGCTCCTAGGAGCTCCTTCTCCCTTGGTGCACCCCACCCCCCTTCCCTGATATTGCTCTCTCCCCCCAGGGGTCCCATATCCTCTGTCATAGCCCACACGGGATTTGCAAAGAGGCTATGATTACACTCCCTGTGCGCCTCGCAGAATACGAGCCCCCCCTGTTAAAGGGGGCGAGGAACCCTAAATCATGTATAGTTATCTTCTGTATAAAGCTCTGACCCGTACATTTTCACCCACGTTGAACTGACTTTCTCGGTGAATGTTGTCGTGGCCCCTGCTTGGTGTCGTTCTACTCCGTCCGCCGAAATTTGGGAATAGTAGACTCAGCCTGGTTCGGAGTCGTCTACCCATGAGTAGGTCCGCTATTCCCGTTGTGGCGTGTGGGATTGTTCTATAGTTGAATAGGCAGCGCGACAGATTAGTCTCTACTGATGCTGCTGACTTTTTTCAACCCGACTTTTAGGGTCTGGACGGCTCTATCTGCCAACCCATTTGATGCCGGGTGGCATGGTGCCGTCCTTATGTGCCGAATGCCATTTGACTTCCATGAATTTTGTGAACTCTTGGCTGGTGAAAACCGATCCATTATCTGTAGCTAACACCTCCGGGATACCATGTATTGCAAACAAGGTGCAAAGTTTTTCGATAGTTGCTGTTGTGTTTCCGAGTTCATTTTGTAGACATCCAGACATTTGGAATGGGCGTCTACTATCACAAAAAACATTAAACCCATAAACGGGCCTGCAAACTCTACATGAAGTCGCGACCATGGTCTACCCGGTGTTATGAGCCAGGGTTTAGAGAATCCCAAAGTTCACCTGACCCACAACGTTTAATAGATTGTGGTGTGGGGAGTACATGGCCCACTCTACAGGTGTGGTACAGCAGAAATGGAAAAGTAATTTTTAAAGCAAAACAATGCTTATTCTATGAACTCAAGTTAACCTTTTCGAAACATATAATGAACACCTTAGCAACCATCAATTCAAATACAACCCCCAAAGAATACAACACAAAGTAATCCTTAATAAATTCCCAAACAACATCCAGAAGACAGAAGTAACACCTTTTATCAGAAGCACATCAGGTTTACATTCACTACTGAAAACATTTATAATTCTAAATTCACCAAAAGATCAAGAGATAGTCTTTTCATGGCAGAGAGATCAACAGTACACCTGCTCTGTCTGGCTTCAACTCCAACACTGAAAACAAAACTAAAACATAACCTGCAGCAAACAGCCTAAAACGAAAGTAAAAGCTGATCGACAGCCCAGCTCCACCCACACTCTGACATCACTGATAAACACTCATTTCTTAAAGGTACTCTCACATGACACATCCCCCAAGGAAAAAAAACCCATCAACTTCAAGAGGGTTTCATTTTTCACCTTTTCATCATCCTTTAAGAGATGCACACAATAAATATACTTTATAGTTTCAAAAAAACAACACCGGCAAACAGGTATAATAATAGTCTATTTTCTTTCATTCTTCTTCCTCCAACTGCAATCCTTCTCAATTTACAGTATCTTTGAACACGAAGGTCTCTGCACGATCCATCCATTTCTCTACGCCTCGGCATGTCCTTTAAAGTCAGATACTTTCATTCAATCTGATCACAGAGTTCCTTGTAATTCTCCAACACAGGAGCATTGATTATCACAGCCTTCAGGCTGTCAAATGGCTGTTGAAAGTCCGCTGTCCACTGAAATTTTTGACGTTTCTTCAGCAAGTCCATCAGTGGAGCAATCACGCTACAAAACATTTGCACAAATGTTCGATCAAATCCACTCATGCCAAGAAATCACATAATTTCCCTTCGTCTTGAGGGTATCGGAAACTCCTCAATAACTGTTGGTTTCACACCCCATGTGACCATTCGACGCTGTCCAATTGTGCGGCCAAAGAAAGTGACTTGGACTTTTACGAATTCACTTTTGGCTAGGTTTATCACCAAACCCGCCTCCTGAAGTCGATCGAATAACTCCATCAGATGTTTTAAATGTTCTTTCATGTCTGGCTGAAAATTACCAGATCGTCGATGTATACCGCACAATTGGGTAATCCTGAAACAACTTTATTAGTTAACAGTTGAAATGTGGCTGGGGCGTTTTTCATGCCAAATGGCATAACTTTGAATTGGTACATATCACCTGGAGTCACATAAGCTGAAATCTCCTTTGCCTTTTCGGACAAAGGTACCTGCCAGTAACCTTGAAGTAAATCCAATTTGGAAATAAAAGCTGATTGTCCCACTTTCTCAATGCAATCCTCCAAATGTGGGATCGGATAAGAGTCTGTTCTTGTAACTGCATTAACCGTTCTATAGTCCACACACAAACATTGGGTACAGTCTGGTTTAGGTACCATCGCTATGTGTGAGCTCCATTGGCTGCAACCCACTTGATTATGCCATTTTTAAGCATACTCTCAATCTCTTTGCTAACCTGTGCCAATTTTAAAGGGTTAAGTCTGTATGGATGTTGTTTTATTGGAACAGCATTTCCCACATCTACATCATTTATAGCCATTTTAGTACTTCCCAATTTATCTCTACAAACTTGCCCATGTGATATCAATAACTCTTTCAGGTCAGTTCGTTTTTCCTCTGGAAGGTAACTCAACAATTTATCCCAAGTTTTTTAAGAACATCCTCATTTTCCAATTTAATTTGAGGTATGTCAAATTCACAGTCATCTGGATTTGGTTCGTCACTTTGAGTTAGAATCATTAAAACCTCCTCCTTTTGCTGTCCTTCCCTTTCAAAGTACCTTTTAAGCATCTCCACTGGCAAAACTACAAACTTTGGATTCCTTGTCCGCTACCCTTTTCATCACATTTTGTGCAACTTTTAAATGCTATCGAACCAATTCACCTGCTCTATTTAATCATTCCCTATAATTTGACACATAATCCAATAATGTAATTTCCGATTTCTCACTCACCAATTTTTCCTTAATCAATTTAAGTGGTCCTCTTACCTCATGACCAAAAATTAGTTCAAAAGGACTGAATTTGGTTGACTCATTAGATGCATCCCTAATTGCAAACAGTACGAATGGAATTCCTTTATCCCAATCCTCTGGATAATTGTGACAATAAGCCCTCAACATTGTCTTTAATGTCTGATGTCACCTTTCTAACGCTCCCTGCGATTGATTTAAATTGCACGCAGTTGATTTAAATTGTTTTATTCCTAACCTATCCATAACTTCTTTGAATAACCTTGAGGTAAAATTTGATCCTTGATCCGATTGTATTTCTGTGGGTAGTCCATATCTAGTAAAGAAATTAAGTAACTCCTCCACAATCTTTTTAGCTGTAATATTACGTACTGGAATGGCCTCTGGAAACCTAGTAGACACATCCATTATCGTCAAAAGATATTGATTCCCACTTTTTGTTTTAGGAAGCGGTCCTATGCAATCAATTAGGACCCTTGTAAAAGATTCCTCAAATGCTGGAATGGGTATTAAGGGCACTGGCTTTATCACTGCTTGAGGTTTCCCTATCAGTTGACATGTGTGACATGATTGACAAAACTTAATTACATCTTGATATAGTCCAGGCCAATAAAAATGTTTCTGGATTTTAGCTTGAATTTTCCTTATTCCCAAATGGCTTCCCACTGGTACCTCATGTGCAATTTGCAACACCTCCTTTCTATACCCTACTGGCAATACTACTTGATGAACCTCTGCCCACTTTTCATCCGCCTGCATATGTAAAGGTCTCCATTTTCTCATCAAGACATCACTTTTCTGGTATACACTCAGATTCCTCTTCCGTGTATGCTTTCTGATACATCCGTTTTAGGATGTAACTCCACCAATTTTCCTGAACTAAAAATATCCACCTCATCCTCCACCTGTTCTTGTTCTTTTCCAACCATCTGGTCAAAAATCGTTTCTGATAATTGCACTTCACCTTCATCTTCACTCTTTGATTTCTCCTCTTGCCTTAACCTGTGACTTTGCAATTTTATTACTACACAATCTGGAAAAACCCCAGAATATTCATCCTCCAACATTCAGTTGTCTGATTTTCCACTAGCTTATCAACCACAGTAGGCATCACTCCCACCTGCGATCCAGCGATATCATTACCCAAGATAAACTGTATTCCTGGACAGGATACCTTATTACTCCTACTACCACTTCACCACTCTTTACGGGACTTTCCAACCTTACCTTATATAACGGAACACTACTCCTCTCATCCTGAATTCCACATATTCCCACCTTTCCTGGCAACATTCTTCCCAAACTACATAACTCCTCATCTCTTACTATTAAAGATTGACTAGCTCCCGTAGCTCTTAAAATTGTGACTTCTTTACCTGCTCCTCCTGATACACATGAATAAACTTTACACACAAGAAAATTCTTTAAAGAGATCTGGAACCTTTTTATCAATCACCTCTTGATCAGGCTGTACAATCTTTTGCAACTCCTTCGCTTCACTTGGGCTTTCCTTTACCACTTTTACAAACCCCCACTGTCTTATCCTGTTTTATCACATCAGCCTTCCCAGTGCTTTTCTTCAACCACCAACACTGTGACTTTACATGGCCTAGTTTATTGCAGTGAAAACATTTGAAATTTTTCATTTCTTTTCCACCCTCCTGGATTTCTTTTTTAATCTGAGGTACACTCTCCTTATTATCTCCCATCAGATCACCTTTACCTTTACCACTTCAGTATTTCTCATGTCCCCAGTTTCTATCCTTCACAGGCTGAAACTGATGTTGGAAACCAAGCTTTGATTTATGAACTAATTCATCAGCCATTTCTGCTGCTAACCTCGCAGTTTTAACCTTCTCTCTTCCACATAAGTTCTCACTACATCAGGAATTGAATTTTTAAACTCCTCCAAAAGTATAATTTCTCTGAGAGCTTCATACGTTCTGTCTATTTTCAAAGCCCTTATCCACCTATCAAAATTACTCTGTTTGATCCTTTCAAACTCCACCTATGTTTGACCAAATTCTTTCCTTAAATTTCTAAACCTTTGTCTGTAGGCTTCAGGCACTAGTTCATATGCAGCTAAGATGGATTTTCTCACCTCCTCATACTCCCAGATACCTCCTCCATTAGTGATGCAATCACTTCACTAGCCCGACCTATCAGCTTTGTTTGATTCAGTAATACCCACATGTCCTGTGGCCATTTCATTTGTTGTGTGGAGCAGCCGTATCAGTGAGAGGGGAAACAGTATTTAATAAAATCCCCACTGGACTCCAACCCTTTGGGGTTTTCTAAACCCTGGCCCATAACAAATTGGGGGCTCGTCCGGGATAAAAGTCTATATATTGGATTGGCTTAGTGAACTTAAAGACAGTGAGGGGTGAGCATATTGTGTGGCTGCTTTTCACCTGACCCACAACTTTTAATAGACTGTGATATGGGGAACACACGGCCCACTCTACAGGTGTGGTACAGCAGAAATGGAAAAGTAATCTTTAAAGCAAAACAATGCTCATTCTATGAACTCAAGTTAACCTTTTTGAAATATACAGTGAACATCTCAGCAATCATCAATTCAAATACAACCCCCAAAGAATACAACATTAAGTAACCCTTAATAACTCTTTCCTGGAGTCATAGTGTGCCAAGACGTTTTCCGAGGAGAGCTGTTGTTTTATCTTCTTGAAAGCCCTGTGTTGGCGGGCAGACCACTCTTAGGCTTGCCCCTTTATTAGTAATTGGTATAGGGGGTCCAGGATGGAAGCCCTGTTCAGTATGAACTTTCTGTAGTATATCACCAGTCCTAAAAAAGATTGTGGTCGGGGCTGGGGTATTTTTTTTTTTCAATTTAGAGTACCCAATTCATTTTTTTCCAATTAAGGGGCAATTTAGTGTGGCCAATCTACCCACTCTGCACATCTTTGAGAATGTGCACACCCCACACGGACCATGTGGAAGGGCCTGCACAGCTGCAGCTACTGAATGGAAAATGGTACTGATGCGGTACCATTGTGAGACGGTACGTAACCCTTTCCATGTTCCATCATGCGGCACAGGGGCACAGTGGCTGCTGCCCAAGTGCTGGAGGCGGGCGGTGAGACCACCACACCTATCCATAATCTGTTTTGCAATTTCTTCCTCCACATCTCTATTACTATTTGGGGGCCTATAGAAAACTCCCAACAACGTGACCGCTCCTTTCCTATTTCTAACTTCAGCCCACATTACCTCAGTAAGCAGATCCCCCTCGAACTGCCTTTCTGCAGCTGTTAAACTATCCTTGATTAACAATGCTACTCCACCATCCCTTTTACCACCTTCCCTATTCTTACTGAAACATCTATACCCCGGAACTTCCAACAACCATTCCTGTCCCTGTTCTAACCATGTCTCCGTAATGCCCACAACATCGTAGTCCCAAGTACCAATCCACGTTCCAAGTTCACTTACCTTATTCCGGATGCTTCTTGCATTGAAGTGGACACACTTCAACCCACCTTCCTGTCTGCCGGTACACTCCTGTGCCCTTGATACCCTCCTCAGTACCTCACTACTCTCAACATTGGCTTCTGGACCACAGCTCGTTTTCACATCCCCCTGACTAATTAGTTTAAACCCCCACCCCCGAAGAGCCGCAGAAAATTTCCCTCCCAGGATATTGGTGTCCCTCTGGTTCAGGTGCAAACCGTCCTGTCTGTACAGGTCCCACCTTCCCCAGAATGTGCTCCAATTATCCACGTAACTGAAACCCTCCTACACCCCCTGCAGCCACGTGTTTATCTGCACTCTCTCCCCGTTCCTCAACTCACTAGCACGTGGCACCGGCAACAAACCAGAGATGACAACATGATTTGTCCTGGCTCTCAGCTTCCACCCCAGCTCCCTAAATTCCTTGTTTAAATCGCCGTCCCTTCTCTTACCTATGTCGTTGGTACCAATGTGCACCACGTCTTGTGACTGTTCCCCTTTCCCCTTAAGGATTCTGAAAACATGGTCCGAGATGTCAGGGACCCTGGCACCCGGGAGGCAACATACCATCCGTGAGTCTCTTTCGTTACTACAGAACCATCTATCTGTCCCTCTAACTATCGAGTCCCCAATAACTATTGCTCTCCTGCTCTCCCTCCTTCCCTTCTGAGCCACAGGGACGGACTCAGTGCTGGAGATCCGTTCACTGTGGCTTACCCCTGGTGGTAGTCTCTTAACTCAGTTTCACTGGTGTGGGCTTCTACCTCCATCGGAGTACCCTGTAACTCATGCGCTCCGCTTGCCGCTTTTTCTGAGAACAAAGCCAGCTGCAATGCTTGCTTGCAATACAGCTCAGCCTCTGCTAGTAAATATTTTTGTATTGCCAAATTATTTCTTCCGCACACCAACCGGTTTTGGAGCATCTCATTTAGTGTCAGGCCAAATTCGCAAGTCTCTGCTAATCGCCTCAATCTTCTTAAAAAGTTAGTGACTGACTCCCCAGCGTCTCGGAATGCTGAGTAAAACCGGAACCTTCACAAGATCAGAGGTGGCTTAGGGTCATAGCACTCTTTTACTAAGTCTGTCAATTCCTGGAAAGTTTTGTGTCCGGTGCCTCCAGAAAAGTGAGACTGCGCATAATGGCAAAAGCTGCCGGCCCAAACGCGGTCAGCAGAATGACCCATTGCTTTTCATCCAGAACTATATAATTTGCTCTAAAGAAGTACTTCATCTGCTCTACATATTGGGCCCAGTCTTCCACTGCAGGGTCAAAAGAATCCAACTTGCCAAATAAAGGCATTTTGCCTGTCAGTGGCTTATCCTCAATATGTGGCAGCTGCTAATGAGCAGGTTCCTTCGGGACGTTCCTCGTTGCCACTAGTTCCTTCACCAGAATTCCTTTTATTTACAAAACCAACAGCCGAACAACCAGGTGCATTCAGCTTGCTGTTTACACTGGGAGTGCAGAGGATCTGACACTCCCTGTTGTATACAGAGAAAGGGGTTCTCGATTGGGCCACTAATCAGGGAACTCGTATTCTAATTGGCCAATCTCAAAGGCCTGGCCTAAATCATTGCAGGGATAATGAAGCTCCTGAAGGAATTCAGAGCCTTCTCAGGCTACAAGCTTAATCGGAGTAACAGCAAAATCTTTCCTGTGAACCCACAGGGTTGAGGCCAGAATTGAGCCCTGGTCCGTGGCGCTGTGAAGCAGCAGTGCCAACCACTGTGCCGCCCACAGATCTAGTGATAGGGGACTCAATCGTAAGGGGAATAGACAGGCGGTTCTGTGGACACAATCGAGACTCCAGGATGGTATGTTGCCTCCCTGGTGCAAGGTTCAAGGATGTCTCGGAGCGGCTGCAGGACATTCTGGGGGGGGGGGGGGGGGGGGGGGCGGGGGGGGGGAACAGCCAGCTGTCGTGGTGCACATAGGCACCAACGATATAGGTAAAAAACGGGATGAGGTCCTACAAGCTGAATTCAGGGAGTTAGGAGTTAAACTAAAAAGTAGGACCTCAAAGGTAGTAATCTCAGAATTGCTACCAGTGCCACGTGCTAGTCAAAGTAGGAATGTCAGGATAGATAGGATGAATGCGTGGCTCGAGAGATGGTGCAAGAGGGAGGGATTTAAATTCCTGGGGAATTGGGACCGGTTCTGGGGGAGGTGGGACCAGTACAAACCGGATGGTCTGCACCTGGGCAGGACTGGAACCGATGTCCTGGGGGGGTGTTTGCTAGAACTGTTGGGGAAGGTTTAAACTAATGTGGCAGGGGGATGGGAACCGATGCAGGAAGTTGGAAGGTAGTAAAACAGGGACAGAAGCAAAAGGAAGTAAGGGGGAAAGTGGAAGGCAGAGAAGCCACAGTCAAAAATCAAAAAGGGTGACAGTACAAGGTACAGTGACTGAGGGGAGCTCAGTGAATAGGCCCAGTAATACTAAAAGGAAGAAAACTGGAAGTAAAAACATTAATGGTGAGCAACGCGGCAGGTTGTTACATGAAGATATGGGTTCAACAACAAGGAAAACTAGGAGGAAAGTTAAGAGGAAATATAACTTAGGTGAGGTTACTGATCGAAATGTTAAGATTCAAAACAGAGGTAAAAAAACCAACATAAGTGTACTTTACCTGAATACTCGTAGTATTCGGAATAAAGTAAATGAGTTGATGGTGCAAATCATTGTGAATGACTATGATTTAGTGGCCATTACTGAAACATGGTTAAAGGATGGTCACGACTGGGAGTTAAATATCTGAGGGTATCAAACTATTCGGTAGGACAGAGTGGATGGTAAGGGAGGTGGTGTAGCTCTGTTATTTAAGGATGACATCCGGGCAGTAGTAAGGGATGACATCGGTGCTATGGAGGATAAGGTTGAATCCATTTGGGTGGAATTCAGGAATAGTAAGGCGAAAAAGTCACTGATAGGAGTAGTCTATAGGCCACCAAATAGTAACATTATGGTGGGGCAGGCAATAAACAAAGAAATAACTGATTCATGTAGAAATGGTACAGCAGTTATAATGGGGGATTTTAATCTACATGTAAATTGGTTTAACCAGGTCAGTCAAGGCAGCCTTGAGGAGGAGTTTATAGAATGTATCCACGATAGTTTCCTAGAGCAGTGTGTAATGGAACCTACGAGGGAACAAGCGGTCCTAGATCTTGTCCTGTGTAACGAGACAGGATTGATTCATGATGTCATAGTTAGGGATCCTCTCAGAAGGAGCGATCACAATATGGTGGAATTTAAAATACAGATGGAGGGTGAGAAGGTAAAATCAAATACTAGTGTTTTGTACTTAAACAAAGGAGGTTAGAATGGGATGAGAGAAGAACTAGCTAAGGTAGACTGGGAGAAAAGACTTTATGGTGGAACAGTTGAGGAACAGTGGAGAACCTTCCAAGCAATTTTTCACAGTGCTCAGCAAAGGTTTATACCAATTAAAAGGAAGGACGGTAGAAACAGGGAAAATCGACTGTGGATATCGAAGGAAATAAGGAGAGTATCAAATTGAAGGAAAAAGCATACAAAGTGGCAAAGATTGGGGGGAGACGAGAGGACTGGGAAATCTTTAAGGGGCAACAGAAAGGTACTAAAAAAGTTATAAAGAAGAGTAAGATAGATTATGAGAGTAAACTTGCTCAGAATATAAAAACAGATAGTAAAAGTTTCTACAAATATATAAACAAAAAAGAGTGGCTAAGGTAAATATTGGTCCTTTAGAGGATGAGAAGGGAGTTTAAATAATGGGAGATGAGGAAATGGCTGAGGAACTGAACACGTTTTTTGGGTCGGTCTTCACAGTGGAAGACACAAATAACTTGCCTGATAGAATTGAGGCTGTGACAGGTGAGGACCTTGAGAGGATTGTTATCACTAAGGAGGTAATGACAGTGTAATGACAGTTGCACCAGCATTACCACAGCAAACTCCAGGCTATTAATTAGTGGCTTGCACCCTCTTGTAATAACCCTGATTAACACAAGTGAAACACATTAGATCTTGTCACCTCACCTGCAGTGGGCATTTTATGGTGGTTATACACAAGTTCTTGCTGCAGATTCTTCCAAAGCTCACAGCAATACACAGTGATATCATCTCAAGGACGTAAATAATTCAGGTTTTTCCACACTGTTGTGATGGAATTAGTGGGAAAAGCTTCTATATTTTTGTGACAAGGCCTAATTGAAAATGGAAACTGACCCTCCCAGTTGCCAAGGAAACTGAGACTGACAATTAAATTGGAAACCACAACTTATGGTTGAAACTATATAAAAGGAAACAGAGCCGCAAGAGTTCAATAGAGATTGATGGTTGGATTTGTTTATTGTCACATGTACCGAGGTACAGTGAATAATATTGTTCTGTGTACAGCTCAGACAGATCATTCCGCACATGAAAATAAAATACATAGGAAAAACATAAAATACACAACGTAAATACATAGACACAGGTATCGGGTGAAGCATACAGGAGTGAGTCCACTGATGCAGTACAGGCAGGCTGAAGAAGCAAGAGGCTAGATCTAAAAGTTCAGAATAAGCAAAGATATAGTTGCTGCAGCTGTTTATGTTATCTGAAGATAGTATTTGTGGATCTACACCATCCAGACCAGGTTGAGGAGTTCTGCAGGTGTGTGCCATTTTTAGCAAAACAACATGTCCGTGGAACTTAGGTGGGTTGTGTGCTGTTCCTGGTTGGGAATTAGGCTAATCCTAGAAGGAGAGAAGCTGAAATTCTTTCTTAGGAAGACAGAGTTTTGAAGGTGTAGCCACCGAAGTTGGCCATTCCCTCAATACAAAATGGAGGAACGCAAAATCTTGCAGGTTAAAATGGACAAAGTTTGCAGCACAAGCAGGCTGCACCAAGCCAATGTGTATTCTGTCTGCTAAGAGGGCAGACAGCACCGAAACGAACATTCCGCATACTAATGAGGCAATCTCCAGGATAGTTAACATAGTAATGGAATGATCCCGGGGACAATGGACACAAATAGGGAAGTGATTGCAACAGTGTATGAGAAACCAGACACCCCGGCACCAGCGGGGTTCGAAGACAAAGCACTTGAAGGCTCGCCCAGTAACCGAGGGACAGCCTCAGTATTGGGGGGATTCAAACAAATCGATCGGGAAGAGACCCAATCGATTCCCAGCAGGTAGAGGGACCGCCCAAAAGGGCGCGAAGCCCTAGGACCTATAAAAGACAGGTCTCAAACTTAGTTTGTTCTTCTTGACCAGCCCTCCTCTCTTGACCAGCCCTCTCGACCAGCCTTTTACCGAAGAAGACCTTGACCGAGAGAGAGGAGAGGTTTAGGACAGCAGCCGCAGGCAAGTAAGTGTCTCACAACGATCGCTACCAGAGATAGACACTCCTGACCCCTTTTTAACCCGTACCAATCTGAAGTCTGCGGACCAGTGCAGAGCAAGAGGCCTTGTCCCCTGATCCGGCAGTTCCCTTTAAGATAAGTATTGGTTTATTTAGTGGTAGGAATAGTTTAGTAATCTTAGCGTGTGCATGAGTAGATTATAATTGTATTATAATAAACTCATTTGTTTGAACTTACTAATTGGTGTATGGTTTTATTGCTTTGAACTTGACCTTGAAACTTGTGGCGGTATCTTAACGATACCTGGCGACTCCAGAGCTAAGTAACGAAACAGAGCCAAATTGAGTGTTAAGCACACTCACCCAGAACGAGCAACAAAGGACTTTGTGACTGAGAATGATGACACATGGGCTGAATGGAGCACCAAGCTTATCCGTAAGTTCTGTCTTAGCTCCAACTGCCATTCAATATGGAATTTACAGTTTATAATCAAGCACAATTTGTCTGTAAATTCATGTTAAATTGTGCTGATTCTGGGTTTTAGAGTATAGGGATTTACTTAATATCGAATATATTGTTTGCATTGTCTGACTCTTGTATACTAAAATATCTTGTGTTTTAAACTGAAATCTTGTGGCTCTAGTCTTTCAGTAGATAACTGGGATTTCAGATTTTAAATAACACTAGTCTTGAGATCATAAAAATGTTTACATTAATGTTGTTGTCAATTGTTTGATTTGTTTGACTCTTGTATAGTAAAATATCTTCGAATTCAAACTGAAATCTTATGGCTCTATTTCAGTAGATAACTGGGATTTGGGATTTTTTTAAAAAACTGGTCCTGAGATCATAAAAATGTTTACATTAATGTTGTCAAGGTCTAGTCCATTATCAGTTTATACAGAGAGCAAAACATACACGCAAAAGAAATATAATGGGCTGAATTCTCTGGACCTCAGCCATGTGTTTCCTGGCAGCGGGAGGTTGTGCGCCGTTCGCTGGTGTCAGGATTCTCTATTCCTGCTGCTGTCAATGGGAATACTCATTGAAGCCACCTGGGAAACCCGCGCAGGGTGCGCTGCCTGCAGGACTAGAGAATCCCACCGCCAGCGAATGACCGGAGAATTCCAGCCCATATTTACGATGCACAAATTGTCCATCCATAAAGTGTAGCTTACTACTGTTCTTGTCATTATTATCCTTACATATACTTTAACTGTTTTTCAATCAATATTAAGAAAATACTGACTAAAACTGATGAGGCTTCTCTAAGGAAAGATCATTAATTATTTGAGGCACGATTAAAGCATATAGATTTCAGGACAGTGTAGTAAGGAATTATTTTATCGAGTACTATATTCAACCAGACTGTGGGCAAGATTTACCGGCCCCGCTGTTGTCAACGGGATTCCCTGGTGACTGCACTCGTTGCCAGGAAATCCGCGCGCCAGCATATGACCAGAACCACGAAACCCGTGCATCGGCATGCGATCGGAATATCCCGCCGGCATGAACAGCCAGTAAATCACGCCCAAAATTAGAAATCCAAATCTTTCCGAATACACACTATAATCGCAGAAAAACCATCATGTAGCTTAAACGATTTTAGAGGGTACACTTACATTGCAAAGCTGTCTTCAAAAAAACACCTGTTCCTTAACAGCCCAGCCCACAGCTGCACTCCAACAATTCCAAATATAAAGAAGACAAAAAAACAAAGAAGGAGGACATTGCCTAACATAGGCAGAGTATCTAGTAGTAGAGTCACTAGTATTCTCATACCTGAAAAATATAGAAATGCAAATACACAATTAGTGAGTAGTTTAACTTTCCATTCAATTACAAATTACTTGATGACAAACTCAAAGAAAGTTTCTTGCTCCTTGTGTTTTAGTAGAAAATGTTTAATTAAACTTTTTTCTGTTAAAAGTACCAAAATGTAAATGTAAAGATACCTATTTCTATAATGTTCAATCTCCTACACTTTAAAGGGACAATGACATCTCACACAAAAATTTGGCAATGACAATCAATTCAAAAGCGACCATGAAATTACAGTTGGCAATGTTGTCATATGAACATTTATATCCGACTCGTATTTCAGCAACATTATTTTAGTTCAAAGAAGCTAATATTCCGACTAAAATGAAAGAGAAAAGAATATTACGTGTGGTCATTAAGTGATAGCGTAGGTGCAGAAATCTTTTAGCCTCCAATTGTGTCACCTCACAAAAGTTTACATTCTCAGAATAAAAGTTCAGAAAAGACTTTAGCATCTCCTGCAGACATGGGAATATTTCAGTACAAATTGTTCCAAGAATGCAGCCTACTTGAAAAATATCCTTTATGACAACAATAACCTCATAACTCATTAACACTGTTTCATTAAAACCAATGTCGACCACCTTTGTCTCTGTAACAATTGGTTTTCAAGGTTGCTATGCTCCATCAAACTCACTTCCTTTGCTCATTTAATAAATCTACTTAATACCAATCAGACTGATGCACTTTCCCGCACCGTCCATGTGAATCCTATTTCCCACGACAATAGAGAAAATCTGAGACTGGCACTAATGTGTGGCTTGCACACTGCCGTTCTATTCATTAGCTACACAAATATGAATTCAAATTGTTTGAACATCTTATTTTCTTAGTTTGTTACAGCCACTTATAACCACTAACCAAACAAGACCTTTTGAGTTTCCAGGCTTTGATGGTTAGTGGGTCCTAGTTAAGGCAAATAAGGATTTATAGGCCATGTATAGGATTCCCTGAAAAAGGGTGGCAATTTCAGGCTTAAGTGATCAAATCATCCTTTAAGTTCCAGGTAATGTGAATTGTTCAATACTTATGATACGATTTGTGAGAATTAAATCTAAACCATTGAGTAATAAATTAATTAGCCAGATTGACTTGCAAATTAAAAGGTAATGAATTAAGATCAGGTAATTCTGTTTTCACATTGTGATATGCAAATGGAACCAACATACTAAATATTCAGCAAATTTGATTTATTCAAAAGCCAATTATTTAGTCAGTAGGAATTAATTGCAAAACCGTGGTTCTATTTGAACCCTGATTTTATTTTGGTGTCAAGAAATG